>NC_142416.1:13740000-14056250 GCF_059516105.1 Syngnathus floridae | reverse complement strand
GCGTTACCACAGTAAGCAAATTACAAAACGGAGGAAAAGAACCTGAACAAGATTCCATCAGTGGCAGAAAGTGAAGGACATCTAAATTAATAATATGAATATATAAATAGAGGCTTACATCTTATGGTGGTTGTTTCTATGGCACAGATGGATTCTTAAATTAATACGTCTGACAGTGTCAGTCATCATTGTATTATTACTTTTATAAAGCATTTTTTTTCCCCCACACAGTGCTTGTCTAGCATCTTTTTGAAAATTGTTGAACCGTGGGTGTTTAAAATTCACTCTAAAACATAAATCAGACTTTTTTAATAGACTTGGAGTTCATAAAATATGGATCATAGTATAGTAGGTGTGGAGCTTGCTCTCAGTTGCGTGGTCCAACCTTTTCTTGAATAATGAAAGCATAAGGTCTGATTTCACAGCCCTAACAGCCCCGTATTGGATGTGTCCTAACACAAATCCATTAGGTTATAGAAGACACCTAAAATAAAAAAAAATCATAAAAAAAGCAGAAAGTTACTATTTCTAAAATGACATTTTCTCCAAACACTACAGCCTTTCCCTACTGCCCATCACAGGACTGCACTATTATCATTGTGGCAAACACTGATATTTCTCAGTGACAGCAGCAGTCTGGCATCTTTATAGATCACTGATATTTATGGCATAGCATTGCTGAATCAGGCTTATATTACTGCTACAAATGTCAGCAAAATATCAATACTTCCAGAGAGATGGCGACAGACTGAAATGAGTGAAATGATCAAGAGAAGACGAAGCTTGCTTTCATTAGCAAGTGGATGATAACATCACTTGATTAATCACCATCTCTCTTTCCTGCTGTATGAGCCAGTGGGGGTTGTGTTGCTACCACAATAAAATATTCTCTGTTGTGTAAATCAGTCTCGTGGGCTACAAATCTCAGAAAAATACACTTAAAATGTTTGTTTTCCCCGTGACTGATGTACATTTTTGTTTTTGATGACAATCGTTATGAATGCGTACATTGTTGAAAATGTGGACCATTTAGAAGAGCGCTGTTGTTGCTGTTTGCACAAAATGAAAGCGGGGTGATGCCCCTTTGAAATTTGCTGTTATCCTTGAAACAAAATGCTTCCAGAAAACAACAGTTATACATAATGCATGAAGTTTTGTTCCTGCTCACACATGATTCAAGGATTTTCTAGTCTTTATTTCTGCTGAGGTTACTTGAAAAAGACCTTGCACCAAATAAAAGCATAGTTTTGCTGTGTTTAAAGTGGACTCAGGCATGCAGCTCCCACAACTGCCGTATAGTTGTTAGTTGTTAATCCTCTGACAGTTACAGACTAGCTTGTGGGGGAAATGGCAGTTGAGGCAAAAAACCTGCTTCCTACTCATGGAGAATGTTTGTCTGTTTCTTGTGATTGGCTGGTGACTAGTATGGCGTGCACCCCGCCTTTTGCTTTAACATCAACTGGAATAGGCTCCAGCGCACACGCAACCCTAACAAGGACAAATGTTGGAGATAATGGATGGATGGAGGGAATTCAACACAAGGTGTGAATATTAGTACACCGTGTATACTATAGTATGTAGCCAGAAATGTTACATGGAAGTGTTTGTGTATTCTGTGACTAACCATGACATTTCGGTATGATAAATTGTTGCATTATGCAATACACTCCTTGTAACCTAATCACAGAGTCACTGAATGCAACTGATGGCCAACAAATCTCAGAGCTACGATCAGTGGGACTCGACCTATCTCCAGTTTTCTCTGCCTCTGGTATCTTGATATTCAGATTGACTTCAATATGCTACTATTCAACCAGTAAAATTCCTGACACATGAACTGACGCATGTACTGTACACAACAGCAAAATCAATATTTAGACTACCAATAAATGATACACCCAAAATGTTGAATCGTACATAGAAGTTACAAAACAATAAGGTCGAAATCAAAAAGACAAATGACAAATCTCTTACTTCCTAAAACCTCTCCAAGACCCATGCTTGCAAATTCAGGCATAATCTCTCTCGGTGGAAAATGCCAGCTGAGGCTAACAATGCAACAAAATAAATGTTTCAGCACATTTGCTGACCTTACTGTTGACAGGCACTACCTATATGGCAGTCCAAGTAATTCATATTTGTGTCAAAAAGAGAATTTCTCCAACCAGGAAGCTGCTTATTAAAACTCCTCTGCAAATGTAGAGTGCACTGAGTTTCTAAGCTTGCCACCTGGCTTTTTGGAATAAAGCTCTCAATTTGTTCCGTGCATATTTATAGTATGCAGTGTATCTCTCTAGCTTACTGATTTGTTAATGAGGTTACAAATTGTTGGTTGTAGTACATAATGAAAAAGAACAGGTAAATGAATGACTAATAGAGAGGTTCTTCATCTTTGATAAGCTTGTTTCAAATTATTAAAGCACATGCAGTCAGCCATAAGATCAGATGGGACGTATAAGACAAAGGAGAGGAGCAGGAAAGACTAAACACACATCAGAAACACCAGGAGGCACCACTGAGAAATACGAAAGCACTTGACCTTGGTTACAAAGATGAGCAAGCACTGAAAGGGAAACTAATTACACAAATAAAATAAGGATAATGAGTAACAAGTGAAACCAAATGGGGCAAGTAGGAGACACCCAAATAAGATAAGAATTTGAATTTGCATTGAGTTGCCAGATGACTGCTGGGATAGGCGACCCCGTGGGGACAAGCGGTATAGAAGATGGATGGATGGATGGATGGATGGATGGATGGATGGATGGATGGATGGATGGATGGATGGATGGATGGATGGATGGATGGATGGATGGATGGATGGATGGATGGATGGATGGATGGATGGATGAAACTACATGCACAGCAGAAGCCTGGCTAAGCCGCATCCAAAATGGCCATCATATTTACATGATATCCAATGTTTTTTTTTTTTTACTACTATAGAATTGTGGTACCACAAGCACTATGGTATTGGTTTTGTGTTAAAATATTCTGCTCAGCTAGTTTTTGTGTATCCAGGCAAATGAATTACGAGAGCAGATTCTATTACATCTTTTGTAAATCCCTTTGGATTTAGTCTCATAAAGAAGACATTATGAGGCATTTCTGCCAAGAAAAGAAGATAGAGGAAAGAAAGAAATGCCAACAAATGTCCCAGACTGTCAGCACTGCCGTGCTACAATATTACCGTTTAAAATTTGCACATGAAAATGTGTCTATCATGTGCAAATGAGATATTTCTGTCCAGTCTGTCCGTCGTTGCAATTAGCAGGCTCGCTTGTGTCTACCTAGAAAATGTGTTTTCATTTCAGCTGTCCTGTCACTCAAATTGGCTTTGTGGCTTGGACAAAATATTATTAAAGGATGTTGTATTTTCTACAGGTTGTAAATACAAATGAGGGAATGTCAAACAGATGATTAACGGATGACTGAAAAAAATAGTTTAAAGGCATATCATTACCAATATTTCCATTTTCAGGGGAAAAAAAACTTGGTCCAAGCAAAAACAGTTTCCTCACAGCAACAAAACATTAATGCTACATGTGCGTTTTCTTTTTGATATAAATAAATGAGTTGATTCTGTAGAGTCTGTGCACGCAAGAGTGAGAACACAAACACCCAAAAACAATAAAAATATTATTTTCGCTTTGAACTGTTATAGTTGGACACCATGTTTCAAATTCTGGGTTTCAAATAGACCCAGGCCGGTGCCTGGGTTTTCTGGTGTTCCGGCTCTCACCCATATTCCAAAAATATCAAAGCAGACTATGCGGCAGATGCCTAACATGGCTGTTAGGTTATACAATATTTAACTAAGTGAGCCATTATCTTCAAGGGGACAGGTGGACGTGAAAATGGAGAGATGGATGATTATAGTCTAATTGACGATATGCGACAACAGGCTGGTGTCACATGAATTACAAAACGAGTTTCCTCAACATGTTTAGGATGACTTGGCCTTGGAGGAGGTCCGTGTTGTGGCGCAAGCCAGATTTCTGATATTGGATCTAGTGTCATTGTGCAGGTATACCCATTGTTGTGACCAGTGAGTGCATACATAATCTAGTCAGTGGTTGGAATATAAACTCAATTTTGTGATGCCAGCGGCTCATTTCTTGGAGGTTGGTGCTCTCGCATAGGACAAGGTCAAGGTCTATCCCGCCCACCGTCTGCATCCATGATAAGATCAGCTTTCAGTATCTGTTCCAGTGATAGCTCCAAATTCAGTCTCCTGGCTAAGACACCATTTTCTGGTTGGGTAAGCCCCTTCGATGGGCGAGTTCTTCAACAACTTCTCATGCATGTCTCGCTGTGTTTTTGTCTATTTTCTCCAGGTCACTTCTTCTGTTTTCTAACAGTTGCAGAATTGTGTTTGTAGTGTTTGGAAGTTATGCAGTATGTTTGTTGTTCCTTGACCTTGGTGCCTTGTGGTCTGTTCTTCATTTTTTTATTTTAGGGCAAAAGTGGAATTCTTTTTCAAGATTTTGTTTCCAAGACAACAGTATGTGATCCAAGACAATAGTCTGGACTTAGCCTATCTTATATATTTATTTGTGCAGGAACCAATTCATCTAATTAATTTTAGCTCAAACCCCAGATGGGTGGTGTAATAGATTTTACTTTTTTTAAGTCTTACAGTAGTGTGTTTTATTCGTATCAACTTGTAGTCAAGACTGAAGTCTTTCTCATACTTAGCCAAAAATTATCGTACATATGGTTCAATATATTTCGACTACTTTTTCAAAACTAGTCTGTCTAGGGATAAAACCATTGACATGCAGTGCCTCTCAGAGTGACTTTATTAATTTAGGCAAGTTATAATCGAGCAGAGAGTTAGCAAGAATGTGAAATAAGTATGACTTCCATCTAAAACTTTTTTGCAATAAGTAATGTCTTGTCTTCTCCCTGTTGCATTAGATTTTCTTTTAGTGCCTTAAAAGGCGTGTCAGGGCTTCAGACAGAATGATTGGAGTTAGGGCAGGTCTTTTTTTTAATGATCTGATACAGTAAGTTGTCGAATACAAAATTAAACTGAAACAGGATCCAATTCTATCTCATTAATTTCACCCACCTATACAAAAACAAAAAGCTATTTTTGAGTATGGAGACCCATTGCTCCACATAGCGCTAAAGTTCCAAAATCAAATGCCAAATTTCACTAATAAACCTTCTATTTGTAATGAAAATGACATCCTTTCGTAAAAAGGCTCTGGGCTGGTCATTCTCTACCAGCATTTATTGCTCCTACAATATAAAGATTCCAGCAATTATTGCAAGGGGTAGGAGTTAATAGGGTTTATGAAATATATGAGGGTCACTTTGGTGTGAGAATGCCTTCCATAGCAAGTGCTAATTAACATAGCGGTATGAGTGAGCACTCTCCGAAGCCAAATTCATGTCTGACTCACACATTAAGCCACTATTATATACATATATATTTTTAGTAACGTTCTAAATACACCATATTCGGTATGTTTAGAATTACTCGCTCGAGAGCAGACGTCCATCAAGAACAAATTGTCATCAACAGTGAAACTAAACAGAGTTTCTTTTTAGCGGGACACTTCCTGCCGTAGTGTGTAAAAGTCATTTTTTTTATGTTAATTCACTCTGTTTTAATAAAAAAAACAGACACAGGAGGCATGTCTTCAGCATTAATCACATAAAAAAAAAGAAAAAACATTTACACATTGTTACATTGCATGCAAACAAACGGTGAGGCTACTGTGGTGTCATGAAGTAACTCAAGTGCATCATTTTAAAAAAAAAGAATAGAAAAGTTTCCCCTTGGGGTTTTAATAATGTAATGACTAATGAATATTGAATTTAAAGCTGCAATGGCCAACGATTTGTTGCTGAGTGAACGCGTCAAAGAATGCTGTCTGTTTTTATGCGTGCCAAATTGGATTATAAAGGTGTCGTGACTCTTTTTTTTTTTAGAGATTATATAGGCAGCTACATTCACTCGATTGTGTAATTTTATACTTGAAGGGTTGACCGACTATAACTCTTTGTGTACAAACTTTTAAAATATCCAGAGAAACTTTTCAGAATATGCCCCGTTTGAACTTTTAATAGATAATGCAGAGGATGTGCTCATTGCTTTTAATTTTCTGAGATAAAGACTTCACTAAGTCTCATAGTTAGATGAGCAACAAGCCTAATTTAGTCTATTCTAAACATAATTATAAATTGATCAAATGTATTCACATTCATAGATAGGAAAGAAAATGGAAAAATGTTATTCAAACTATTATCGAACAATGATAACTGTGACAAATAAAATGTTTTTTGTCACAGACAGCCCGGTAAATTAACAAATGAAAAACATTTTGACGATTGAGCTCGCAGTAAATGAACTGTCACAATAAATGCACAACATCACAGTGATGTTACAGAGAACTGTTTATGTGATATGTATTGATTGATAATATTAAAGTTAGCAAAGTAATTCATACTGCACACAGGAGAAGGCCCCAGTGATTTCCATTTCATTCACCAGTTTTTCTCATTCACAGAGTTCAATAATTCATCTGAAATTAATATGTACTATCGTCACTGCACAGTTGTGAATGTTTATAGTGTGAAAAATCTTTTGTTGGAATCATTATGTGCACATAGACAGAATATCTAACAGTGTTTATTGTTTAGATGTTTATGCTGATGTAGCTAAAGGCTACCCACCCTCATTGTGTCCCCTGTGTGCCAAGATCAATGACTCAGTGCTGACTTGCAGTAAAAATGATCAGTCTACTGCTTTGATAAATAATCCCTGTAATCCAAGAGAGCTCTTTTGGAGAGGGAAGGGGGAGGGTGGGTTAACACCAATTTTGACAACAATCTCAACATCACACAATTTGTGGTTCTCAGCAACAATGTTTTGAGGGTGATTGGGTGGATGGGAGGAGTGGGGGCGGTGAATCCTTGCTGGGAACAGCAGATTTGGATCAGGTACTACATCATATGAAGCAAAAAATAAACATGGATGGGATGGAAATAAAACCCTCAATCTCTAACTGAGAAACTTCCTTTCCTTCTTTATACAGGGCAGTATTGGCTTTATTTATTTTGTATTTTTGGGTGTGTTTTTCAATGAAGGTCAAACCGAATATGTGATCGCGAAGCTGTCACTTTTTTATGGCAATCCAAAAGATGTGCAGTAAGTTTTGCCACCAGGTTCGACATTTAACAGTTAAAATAAAAAACAGTTGAGTAGACTCACACATTCATTCACTGGATTTTTCCGACTAGTTAAGACATTAAAAAAGACAAGATAGTGCAGTCCCTGTAAAGAGGTGCCATTTTAGAACAACCTCAAGCTGTTTAAATAGATTCCATAGCTACCTCCACAGTGGCTGGGTTTGAAGATAAATTGCTACCAGTGGACGGCAGAAGGTGATTCATTGTGTCTCTTAATAGTGAGAATGTTATTGTCAGAGTAGTTCATTAAGTCATTACAACTGAGATGAAGAAACGGATCACTAGTACTATGACTCTTGTCAGACTATACAGTCTGTGCTCAGGGCAGAATTCAAAACCTAAATTAAAGAAGAAAAATAATCGTCCATTCTCGCATCACAGGTATCCCCTCTAGATGCTTTAAATCGTTTGAGGCCAAGTGAGAGTTGCTTTTCTTTCAAGTTGCTGTGATTGTATTCCATTCATTAACTCTTATACCTGTGAACTAAATTCTTTTGTCTAGTTTTCGTTCAACAGTGTCATTTTCTTTTCCTCCACTTTGAATTTACAGTAGATCTAGGAGAGTCCACAGACATGTTTGAATTATTATAAATGAAGGATAGTTACTCATATATATCCCATGCCATCACTCTCCTATACTGAAAACATATAGATTGTTTTGTAAATTTTAAAGATTTTATATAATATATGTATATTAATATATATATATATATATATTATATATAACCAGCTCAGTGGCCTAGTAGTAGAGTGTCTGCCCTGAGACTGGAAGGTTGTGGGTTCAAACCCCGGCCGGGTCATACCAAAGACTATAAAAATGGGACCCTTTGCCTCCCTGCTTGGCACTCAGCATTAAGGGTTGGAATTGGGGGGTTAGATCACCAAATGATTCCCGAGCGCGGCACCGCTGCTGCTCACTGCTCCCCTCTCCCCCAGGGGATGGATCAAAATCACATGGGGATGGGTTAAATGCAGAGGACAAATTTCACCACACCCAGATGTGTGTGTGACGATGATCATGGGGACTTTAACTTTTAACTTTATAGGGCTTATACAGAAAACTCAGTCTGGGGCTGTAACATCAGGAAAATCCTAATACAGGAGGAGAATTACTTAACTAGAACTTTAAATGTTTACCGCTGTTTTCATCAGTGTTTTAAAATTTTAGTAGGCCTTTTTTTTTTTTTTTAGGACGCCTTACAGATGATCATGGGTGATGGCAAAGAGGCAGAATGAAAACATGTTTTCTAAAGGTTTAGTTCTAATTTTGATGATCATAAATCAATGTATCAATGGTGGATCAATGTCCCCAAAGACCACAATGCTACTATGGTAGTCCGCCTACCCCAGAGAGAATTGTTATACATATTACGGCTTTAGTGACATTTATGATAGAATTTCATTGGACAGGCTTGTTGTTTCAGTATCACTCACCGCATGCTCATTAAACTGTGACATTAAACTGAGCATTTGGAGTCAAATGGGTATTTCTTCATGGCTTGTTTGATTTTGACTTTGGGTGCATCTTTGGGTGTTATATGACTCAAAACACAATTTTGTTGTTGGAAAAGGGTTCATTAGACAATTAAGATGTTTAGAGGGCATTCGTCAGCATTCTCACCAACAAAGTCTCTTCTCTGGGGTGCCAGAATACTCGGAATGAGTAATTTTTTCCATTTGACTGCCAGCCTGCAACAAAGTCACTTTTAATTGACCAAATGTATTCTGAGAAGCGAATTCAATGGAAGGCACTGTGTGCAGTGCAGCTGAATAGATCTTGAAACCAGATAGATGGCTTGTGGTGTCGTTTTGCTTTTGGTCTCAGTGTGACTTGGTGTTTGGTTTTTCAGATGGGTCACTGCCATTCAGTTTTCCCTCTCTAGCTGCCTTACACAGGCTTGATGTTTGCAGGTTTTGTCTGACAGCCCGCTTATACCTTTATTCCAGCACAATCTGGTTTAGAAAAAGAAAAAAAAAATCTTGTGAAAGCACAGCCTGTAAAGTTTATGAGGTCAGCATAAATTGGACAAAGGGGAATGTGGGGGTTATTTTTTATTTGAATTGGTGTTTATTCAATTATGTATGATCAATTAGCCATACGGTAGTTACCTTTGGATTTGGACGTAACTCACTTCTATAGTTACTTACCAAGACCACACTCTACGGTTGTTTGTATAGTGATGCAAATAATTAGACAAAGCAAACATTATTCACATGTGTCTGCCTGTGATACTGATTTTTGTATCTATCTGTCATTATATGATCTATCAATTTCTGTGTTGAGTAATACAGTAATCGTCAAAATTCATTTGACTACATTAGAATATTAGCATTTGTTTTAAACTACTAAAATGTAGTTGTTTTTGAAACTGTTCCTTTGAGTTAAAGATGTCCTTATGTAATTGTTACTTGGTATCATGTCAACTTGGTTTTTGTTCACTAAGAATTATGACTGCATGAATAAACAGACTTGTGTTTTTGACATTGAATCAACAAGCTTGAGCCTTGCAACTTTACTCATGCATCCATTTCAAACAGCATAGTTCTTTGAATTTCCAAGATCAAGGGGACTTTGTATGCACTCATAACTGACAAGGCTACACACCATACCTGCTTGGCTTAGCTATGCTCGCCTTGGTAACCATTTCAAAAACTCGTACAAACAACGCGTGTTCAATGCAGCGGTCTGAATGAGACACACAATAGTGGAGAGGCATGAAGGCCTTTTTTTGTAAGGAGAATCACGCATGTCAGTGTAGGCAAGGTAACAGGAAAACCTGGCTTTAGAATGTGTGTTACTTGTATAATTTTGTGCCATGTATCCCCAAATGTGAAAAAGATGTAGTGATGACAACTATGCACGATTGATAAGTAACCGGCAGTGGTTTATGTCACTTACTTTGATCAAACCCAAGTGGTTCAGTGAGTGAATCGCGGAGTTTTCAGAGGAGGCCAGGACACACACACTGTTTACCCCAGTCAGTCAGTGATTCGTGATATAATGCAGTGTTTGACCATCACTGGCTACAGGTGATAATGCCACATTGCCAGACCATAATATTTTATTTATTTATTTATTTATCTATCTATCTATTTATCAATTGAGAACATTCCCATTTGTAATGTTGACCTGGCAGGCTAAAAGTAAAGCTCTAATAATGAAAAGAAAATTGGTGTAGTAAACACAACCTAATCCTTTCAAAGTGTGGCAAGTTAAAAACGGAAAACAGGCTATAGGCAAAAACTATTCAGGATTATGGACAATTTAAAAACTTTGTTGAATCTAACATTTTAGATTGTGGCAGCAAGTAGGCAGACAAACTGCATTCAAACTCACAACCTTCTTGCTGTGAGGCGACAGTCCCAACGGATGCACAACTGTGCGGCTAAGATACAGTATGCGTTGCTCATAATCATTCATATTGTGTGAAAGGAGCCCAGAGCTACAGTATTTCAATCCTGCCTATGGTTGGCAGACATATTATCTTAAGAGAGTCGACACTACCACATGGGGCTGAAGTAACTATACTGTATTTCTATTGGACTGCACTTTATTTGGGACCCGACAGAGCTTTTTGATGGTGGATTAATATCGATGGACGTGGTTTGTGTTGGCAGGGGAGACAGTGTTGAATGCTAATTGTTTTGAAGGGCACGGGTTGTTATGGTAACGGGAGACTGCAGATGTGCTGTAGAGAAACGATAAATGAAACAGAAGGGAACGTAAAGATAAGGTGGACAGGCATACTAACAAATATACTGCACAAAGGCACATGAAACACATTCCGTTATACACTATGAATATTCAAACTTAATGCTGGGGAAGTTTGAAGGACATTTATTTTGACAGGTGAATTCACTCTTGACAGTGCCATAACCAGCAATGAACTGAACATATATCATAAACAACCATCAATCGAAGTCCTAATTTTTAAACTGCCAAAACAAGTCAAGTGCATATCATATTCATATCTTGTTTCTTCACCAATTGGACCCTAGAGGAGCTCGAGCCACTGATTTCATTTGTTAAAGTCAAAAACACAAATGCACAAACCAAGATTGAATGATTCATCCTTTAAGGATTGGACTTTTGAAAGAAAATTATATAAGGTTCAAGTAACCAAAGTGAATCGTGAAAGAGTTTTAATCAAACAGCATCTATGAATGTGATCTTTAGATTTTGATGTAGACGCTTTATTGCCATGAGAACAGGATGTTCATTTAACCATGCTGCTGTTTTCAACTTAACAAGACACATCATTATAGTCGTATGTGAATAATTAGTTAATCGTGATTCAACTCACTTACCGGTGCGGGACTCTGTCACTCACCTTCCTGACATTGTCGCTTTCAGCGAGGCGATGCGGGCCCACTTCAGCGTTTACCTCTGTGCACTTCTGACGAGCTGAGCAAAGATTCTGTTGCACCTGCGTTAACATATGGAGAAAAGGTCTCAGAGGAGATGACCACGTTTCTGCCTGGGTTCTCATTTGCAGCCATGTCTGCGGCACAAAACATGAAGTGCATACAAAGGAATAGTAAGGATAGGCACAACCTGTACACACAACTAAAAAGCACTTCCACTTAAAATTGGTCCACAAAATGCATGTTAATAGAAATGTTTTTGTTGAGTTGATACAGTGAGTAAAGAATTTAATTTTGGAACATTTCATCAGTTATCTTTTGCAGCAATGTCAACACTACACAAATACTTGCTGAGTTGCTTGGTAGCCACAAACATTTTTCTGTACTACAAAACCTGTTCAGGGTTGCAAGGCGTTGGGGTCTATCTTAGTTATTAACTTTGTGCAAAAGGAAGCCTGGACTGGTCACAAGCCAATCACAAGGCACTTACAGTAAGAACACAGAGAACCATTTAAACTTAGATAACTGGCAAGTGAACCCACTTACAAAAGTCAGGCATGCAACCCAACACATCGTCAGCGACCACAATTTTTGAATTTGTTCCTCCACATTCACAGTGTATTAAGATATGAGGGGAATTTAATGTGACTATCGGAAATAAAAAAATAATAAAGTGAATAATTTCATTCTACCAATCTGAGAGGGTAAAAAAAAAGTTTGAATAATACAACAATTACAGGACTCTTGATCATGTAAATGTTTGGGAGGGCGGGCAAATTTAGGGAGAGATTTGCATGGGATATTGTTCCCATCTCATTTTGAACAACCCACGTCACGCAAGGACAACAGTTGTTTTGATTGTTCCAAAATTACATTCCTCCCCCCGCAAGCATTCTGCTCTACCATATCCAGAACATTTCTTAAAATTCTTATCAGACTGGACAAAAGCTTCACAGTCATAATGACATTTCAGATGAAATCTACAGTCAGTAAGTTCTTCATTTTCCCACTAACATCCTGATGATATTCAGCACTGATGAGCTAGCACTGCAGTCTATATTCTTGCCAGCTGGAGTCTCTGGCTCTGTTATGCATGAATGATAACAATAATTCCCAATTTTCTCAGTCTTGCACGAAGCTATTGTCGCAGACTACACATTACCTCCAAAATTTAATCACTTTGTGACTTTGAAATATAACAGTCGGCTATATGTTGCAGTTTGGTATTGGCGTTGTCACTGTTTGTTTCATTCAGTTTAATTTCAGAAGGATTCCAGTGAAACCTACCACAGATGTGCACCAGGAACGTGACAATATTTTTAAAAATATGACTGCATGGTGAACATTAGACATAGTTTCACTAACAAGCAGAATATTTCAGGTTGCTAATGATATGTTTTCACTATGGTCCTGGCGGGCATGGCATCCTTGTTTGCACAAAACGCCATGGGGTTATAGCTCCATCTTTCCATTGTCATTTGGGACACTGACAATACACTGTAGCTGTGCGTCATCTGCATCGCCATTACAGCCAACATTGGCGTTCTGAACCATTTGAACCATTGCTAACATACTGACAGAACAAAAGTTTTCCAAGGACTGACCCTTGAAGGATTCCATATGTCATGGTCATTCGATCGGATTCAAAATGTTTCTTGGACTGCTGTGACTATTTTTCAGAGTTTAAAAATCTCCACAGGCAATATTGGCCTGTCACATTTGCTCATCGAGTCCCCCTACGTTTTCACACATCCAGCTGTTTTGTCCACAGTACCCAGAACCTGACTGCTGTAGCCACTGGGCAAATAGTGTTAATGTAGCTATAGGCACCATATGTTTCATATACTATGCAAAAAAATTAAATACCTCATCATTTTTATGATAATTCACATAGAAATCATTTATGGTTAATTGCCAACGCAGATGCCAAATCATGATGTGCATATTCTGTTATTGCTTATCTTCTCAAAACATTATGTTCAAAATGCTGTATTTGATTGAGCAGATGGAGATATTCTTTAAAAGCATAATGTTACAAAATATGTTTCATTGGTTGTTTTGCTGAACATTTTCACAATGCATACGTACGAACATAGAATCCAATAATAAAAAGTTTCAGTTTTGTATTAAGGGAAGAAAGGAGGTTAATGACAACATTTGGCCCTTTATGATAAACACTTTCTTTAAAAAAAACATGCATAGGCCCTTTTGACTTTTACATGATAAATTTTTAATCAGCAGAGTAGTAATTTCCACAATAGGAACATGAGCTGATAAAATCTAGCCAGACATACACCCTCCATAAAGTTTGAAGCATATCCTACAATAGGCCATGCAGAAAATAACCAAGTGTATAAGGTAACAGCCTTGATATGATCATAAATGCACTCCCTTAATATAGCCGTTACAGGCAATACATTTCTCAAATGATCCATGCAGGGTAAATGAATTAGGAGACATAAAATAATCTTGTTTGAAGCCAGTGCTCTCCTCACAAATTCTATCAACATTTCAAGCTGTTGGAGTGTGTTAGTGAATCAGCTAGCAGAACTGGTCAGTTAGGTGCCTTTCCAAACATGTGGCATCCATTTTAACTTCAATTTACAGTTAGGAATAAGGGAACACTTTGACTTTAAAGGTTGAATGGAGGGTGGGAAGAAGGAAAAAATGGTCCCCACCAGTAAACGGTGTATATGAGGAAGCACCGGTGCAAATGCAGTGGAATGATAAAGAGGAAAGCATTGGGAAACCATTTTAAGAGGAAGAGGGAAGGGTTTCTTCTTTAATCCCTGTGAGGCAAAGCGACTTAATGGAAACTCTCTCTTATCGGGCATAGTGCAGAGACCTTACCATTGCCTGTGCTTCACTTTGATGTGTCTGAGAAAGAGACCACTAAACTCGGCTTCGCCACATTTGCGCACACAGAGAAGCTCGCAACCTCTTTCGTAGGTTACACTGTGCAATAGATCTTTGCCTCTCAGATAAGCTGTTTTAGAAGAATTGGCTTTATTTTAGTATCCACCTCCCTTTTAATGTTCATAATATGCTCAAACCAACAGGTACTCCAGAGTTATGTGGATCGGTCCTGTATTATAATCGGTTGTTGCTTCACGGTACGGGATTGAAATGCGGTCTCTATCACATTACAGAAATGATATAGTTGATTTATTACTCTTTAATGGGTTTGGATATATTCTGTTAAATGTCCAATAGTCGACATATTTTAATATTGTAGAATAAATCGATTGAGTGTTTTTTATTCTGGTTTTTGGGCACCCCTACAATTGAGAAATGTAATTTACTTTTATGCTAATAAAATAAAAACAAATAGACTCATACATATGTATATTTGTACCGTAATTCCCTGACTATGAACCGCTACTTTTTGCACAAGCTTTGACCTCTGCATTTTATAGTCTAGTACGCCTTATCAATGTTTTTTTCATTGTTTTTATGATATTATCCAAAGGATTTGTTTTGGTAATAGAAATAACAGGTAATAGAAATGAAGACATTTAATTTAAAACATCTGTGTTTTATAGTCTGGTGAATCTTATATAAGAACAAAAGAGGGTTTTCCTGGTGTGATTTATAGTCCAGATATTACGGTAGTCCAATTATAATCCATTACAGTGGGATGTCTACTTATGGACGCCTATACTTACAAACTTTTTGAGATACAAACCACAGCCTCGTGATTATTTTGCATCTACATCTACTAGGTTTGAAAAAGGAAAAATAAAACGGTTTTGTTTTTCTGTGTGTTTTACAGAGAAATAGGGCAAAAAGCGAGACATTTGTCCGGTGCGCATTATTTGCTTTTACATTGGTCCCTACGGGAAACGTTGCTTCTACTTACAAACCCGATTGTGGACCAATTAAGTTTGTAAGTAGAAGCACCACTGTATAGAGGTTCATAGAATATTAAACCCAAAAAAAGTATTTGCAGAATTGCCAAGGTTACCTGCATTCAAACTTTTCATGTTCTTGTCTCGCCCTTTTCATTCTACACTCAGTCGCGTGGCAACAAGATGATGACGACAATGTCCCAGTTGCCAGCATGCTCGTAACAAGTAAAAAAAGGAGATTTTGCCACTGGAAAGAAGATACATAAACAAGATGTATCAGATAAACAAATGTCAGCTTTAACAATTTCTTTTCTCCTCAGCCACTATGTGTACAGTCGTAGTAGAAAAAGTTACTGCTTGTCATGGCCAACACCATGTCTGCAGTCTCCTTCAAACTTTTATTCACACCCCCAGATCATATCGTCACATCTGTTTACACACATTATGTACTCATCAGCCTTAACAGATAGCACTTGTCAAAAGAGCAATTATTCCTAAAATAAGAGATAAGCTCGACAGCTCGAATGTAAGAATCAAGCAGGCATAATAGCCAAGCATGTAATTTAAGGGGGAAGGACAAGGAAAGACAATGATAAAGCGAGAGTGACTGAGACGTGAGGGCTCATTTGTCATTCAGATGTTACTTTACATATCACGTTTCAGACTTCACGTTGACTCTGATAAGGAACCTGGTTTGTTAGACAAACATTATAAAAAGAAATGAACCTAACTAACAAAACCAATAGACTTATGATCAACATTAGGGTTGATATTATTTTCACACAGACACACAGGCAAATGAACCACTGTGGAAATTATTGTTATATTACAAACAGTAAATGTACTTCTACGTCCTAATGCAATACAATCTAGGAAACCTCACATATGTGAAATTCTAACATCTCAAAGGAAAGAAAGCACTGGCTGGACTGAGGAGTCAGTTGTCATACATATTGCCCACCCTGGCCTATTCCAAGTATTTGCTTCTGCTCTGACTAAACTTAAAATAAGAAATCGGAATGCTTAAACTCACTGGACCTCTTGTTATTCATCACACTGTGGAGAGGGAGAAGACCAAAGAGCGGCTTGAGTGGATTTTCATGAGCCTTATTGCAGCATCGACATGCAAGAGGATACTTGGTGAATTATTCAACCCAAAATAACACATGTTCTCATTTTCGGTTTATGGTGCTGCGATGCTTCAGTGACTAGTGAGCTATGTGAATGGAATTGAAGCTTTTATTGTGTAAAAACAGTCAGCATCATTGAAATAAATAAATGAATAAATAAATAAATTTAAAAATTCAAGATTATTACCTTTATTAATATGTTTCTTTCAAATTCAAACACCCAAACCCTGGACACCCTTAAGTTGAGTCGTTTCCTGGAAAAGACAGCACAAAGCAAAGAGAAGCAATACCCAGTTAAAACACAATGTTGCAATCACATCTTTGGCACAGATGCTTTTCATATATCGTTCAAGATGGATTTCATTTCAGAGGGAAAAAGTCAGGCAGACGGGATTAACTCATAGGTCAAATTTTGTCATTTCATTTGAAATGTAACATGTGACTGTGAAAATGGAATGAGAACTTGAATGTAGACCACATATGTAGTAGTATAATGAAGCAAATTCAGTGATCTTCTGGTGTCTCATTATATGATATCCAATACCCTACTTGCACATAAAATGTAGTTAACTTTTACTGAATTTTTATGTAGTACCATTTAAGGCTAAACTCTAAGTTTTCATCATTAAGACAAGATCAGAACAGGTCATTTTATTCTTGCACGCCTAATTTCTTTTTTTTTTTTTATCTCTGGTATTCTGAACAATCAAACCACGACCTTTATTCTATTCAGATGTCATTGCTATTTCGGAATCAAATCTACGTTACATCCAACCGTGGTTTCCCGGCCGTTACCTTCTCAGACTAATCGATATGCTGAGACTGAGCGTGTTTAATTAGAGTGAGGCCAGAAAATCTGCTCCCATTCTTGTTCAGCAATGTCGGATTTTTGCTGATGCCTCAATCCTCACCTTCTCACCCTGATTTAGCACAGGCTCAGCAGAGGAAACATGCTGTGCCTTCTGTGCTTGCTCCTGAGCATGAGGGACAATCCTCCATTGGGAATCCACACATTAGTGCAATGGCCGGCGGAGGCCAAAGAACACGCTTACTTTCTGCATGGCCAGCTACTGCTTTTCCCTCGCTTTTTAGGTTTCTTCGAGAACATTTGAACAGCTGAAGGTTCTTTGCCTACGGCAGCTTCTGGTGTGAGAACTTACAATGGCAGAGGGAGCATTATCTCTTAAAACCCAGATTACAACTCCGACTTTACGTTATCTACGGTGGTATACTTTATCTAGTGTGGTACATCTTTGCTTGAAACCAATCCTAGAAGTTGGATTCCAGCAAACTATCCAGGTACAGTATCAATCGTGCAAGATATCTTAATGCAACCTTTTTTGATCTAGAGCACTGCTTCCAGGTTCGTCTACAAAAAAACAATTGTTAATCGACATCTGTAGTTTACTGGTAGCTAATTGTCTACCTATCTACAGTCGTAGTACAAGAGCAACTATAGACAGAAAAAAATATAGATAAAATAAAGCAAGTGTGGACATGTTTATTTATTTCTATTATTCATGGGCTGGCACATAATTTGCCCATATTTAGAATGGCATTATTTGCTATACATCCGGTTAGGTGCGCTCACATAGTATTTATTGGGAGTTTTTTAATTAAATGTGACTTGATGATAGAATAGTACAATTAAATCTATTCCAGATAAAAATGGGAAAAAAAAATCTTATCTGTATGAGAGTGACGAGATACACGAGTTTGACTGACACCATTAATCGCACTTTGTATACTTTTGGATAAATTTGTCATTTGCATGGGATTGGTTTCAGTTAAAATGCCCATTTTTCCATCCATCCATGCATTCATTTAGGTGAGCCTGACAGTATATCGGGTGGACTTTTCAATCAGTGCTTGCTTTTCCTAAAGGCAGGCACAGAACCTTGTAATTTACATCTAATTACACATGTTCTCATGCACGAGGTGGTATTCAAATTTCCTTTGTATTCTGTGAATCCATGACACGCAGGTGTATGATCCACGGGTCATTTTATTATTATTTATTTATAGTATTCAGCTTTAGTTGTACTGTGATGTTTTTGCACCCACTTAGGTATACATAAATAAATCATTTCTGCTCTAATTAGGATTGAATACAGTTAATAATTACATTGCCTTCACAGTAGAAGTTTTTTTTTTGTTTTGGGAATGTAAAGCACTATAACGATTGGATTTTAAAAAAAAACTCAAATTTGAGCATCACACCCTCCAGTGTGAACGTAGCCTCATAAAGTAGGGATTATACGTAGCCCAGAATTCAAGAGTGACTGTAGGAAAAAAATCTATTTGATTCTATAAAAACATGGTGGAGGCTTGTGGATAGACTTTATGCCTAAAAGGACACAATTGTATAGCAACGGCCACAATTTATTTAAAGTGTGCATATGTGGTGCAAGGTCAAGCAATCCGATTTCTAATAGGCTCAATGACACAAGTTGGAGAAAATTTTAATTAAATTGCCAAAGTGCACGCTGTATTTTCTATAAACATTGCATATTTCTGATAATGAGTTTACACTACAAAAGGTCACAAGTTATAACAGTGAGGAGGCTTTAACAAGTTTGTTTAAGCGCTTCTTTAATTATTTGGGATTGTGAGGTGGAATGTTAACGAAACACGAGTGAGAAGAAAGAAAGAAAGATTATCGTTGAGAACAGTTATGATTTCATCAAGTTGCAGGGATGGAGTTGAAGGGGTCATGACATGAGGGAGGGAGCGAGAAAAGGGGGGGTCAAGAAAGGAATTAATTACAGGAGGGGGGAATCATTACTGGGCTCTGAGCTCAGGGGAAAGGGATGAAAGCGAACTGGTAAAAAAGCTCCGTGTGGAGGAGGAAGATCACAGTGAGAGAGACACATGACTAATACAGAGCGGCCTTGTGCGCACAAATAAGGCTTCTTTTTTTTTTAAAGTCACAGTAATTATATAATTAGACAGTTCTCTGGTCTCAGTGGGTTGCAAACTCTCTTGAACCCCCGATGACATCCGTTCACATGAGATCTTTATCCTAATGGATTATATGGCTGATGGAATCAATCCTCCTATCAATGAACATTGCACTTATCTTGTGTCTGGTGTGTGATTGTAGCTTTAAGTGGAAAATGGCTGTCAGTGATGGGCATCGTTTGCAATTTTTTTGCAAGCTGTGTCCTGATGCTTGAAAATTGACATTGACTTTCCACACGACTTGCTATATGTCAATTAATATATAAAGTGTAGCGATATCGTATTGAAACTGAGAATCGTGATACCAACTCAACAACTTTCTTCATACAGCAATAACAACCAAAGCTGTAACAATGTGCTGTACATAAGACAGAACATAAAACATAATGAATAAAATGATGATACTGTGGTTACAGTGTCGCTGCGTAGTATGCGCTTATATCATCCTGGAACATAAATTGCTTTTTTGACTACAGTTTTGTTTGTTGGTTTGTTTGTTTGTTCTTTCCCAGACTAAGTGATATTTGAAGTTCAATCCTATGCAGCAAAATTTAGCGAGGGTTAATTTTTTTTTCATTAGGGTTCGTTCAAGGTCGCAAATGGTTGTAAAGACGTTCCACCAACATTCCCCAACCATTTTAACACTCTTCAACAGTTTTTCTTATTGTAGCAGTTCGCAATTGTTTACATTTTGAGAACAAAAACACAACATTCACTAAGTGTGCAAACACTCAGTGAGATAGGAGCTTTAGGTTTTGGAGGAACTCAAGGTTATGCATTGATAGAATGTACATTAATGACATTGCACATAAGTGCTTAGAGCTAGTTTTCAATGTCAGTCAATGAAAAGGAAAAAGTCTTAGAGACTCTACAGCACTTGGATTCTGAAGGAGACATTCTATTACACAAATACACGTTGTCATTTGGCCTTCTTTTTAAGTATCGTCGTCTAGTTTCATGGGAGAAGCGCAAACATTTCACCTCTGCTGATTGATACCGCCTAGTTGAGTGACTTGAATTGCTGTTCTCACCTCAGTTATAAAAACAGTCACCTCAGCAGATAGTAATGGCTCAGCGCTGGAAGGTTCATCGAAGCATTAAGTTATTGGCTTGATTAAAGTTATTAGACATATTAAAGGAGAAACGAAGGTGGGAGAAAGGTCCATTTTAAGAAATACATACTACGTGACAAGAAAACGGAGAAAATAGCTGATCTTTGACCGCATGGCTTTCACAAGAGTCTAGAACAAATCTGTTCAAAACAAAGAAGTATTTGTGTTGCACTGTTACTATGGTGTAGATATGAGGAAAATGTTATAAGGTGGTTAAACTCTAGTAGTTATGAATTACAACAGTTCTGCAGTTGCAAATAAAAACAAGTTATTTTTAAATAGAATAGTAATATTGTAAAATCTTGGAAGTAGAGTTCAAGGTAGAAAGCTTTGTGACCTAACAACAGAATATTATTTTAGAAATATTTTTCTTTTTAAATGGTGAAGCAATTCAGGAAAGAGAAATTTGAAGACAAGGGCTGACCTGCACCAGCCTGAAAGAAAATGTTTTTGTGTTCAATTTTATGAGTTACACGTACCCATCTTTGATGGAGAAGAGCAGAAAACTGAATTCTTCTTGCTGCCCTGAGCACTGATGCTTTATGTGCCCTGAAGGTAGCAGCCTTCAGCAATGCTCTCACTTCGGAATTCAGTCAGAGCTTCAGGTTTGGGTAAAATGTGATGGTTTTGGTGGTAAAGACATCATCAGCACATTTTGAGATGGACCTCAGAATGTCTGGTGTGTCTCTCCCAATCCACTTCTACTCATACTAGATGCTTCCATGAACATTTACCAGTTTGTACACTGAAAACTGACTCTTAACTATGGGTTCATTCACATCATTTGTGTTGAGAAGGCACTAAAAACAGCTTTAAAGGGAATTTGTGAAGCTGCTGCACCACCACTATCTTGATAATCTATGTAATATATAGTAGACTGAAATTTCAATTAAAAGCTCATTCATATAAGACCTGTTGTAAGTTTGTGTTTTCATGCATAGTTGTGGTGTGTGTGAGCAGGAACAGAGGCGACTGGCTAGGGGTCATCACAGCATGAAACACTTTTGGTTTGGGTTCACTGCTTTCAAAACAATCACTGTGACAAGTTCAGTGAAGCTTGACCTGAACGCTCCCCTCTCCTCAATCGAATAAGAGTGGATGTTTGTCCCGTCTGCATCTTTTCCTCTGTGCGGTAAATACAGCAGCTCTATTTTATTTATGGGCAATCAAAACATGTTGATGTGTTTCATCCAGATTAATGTATTTTCCATTTGGAGGTCTGATTGTGATGAAGGAATAACATGCACCTGCTGATACTTCAAATGTCAAACAACAATTTCATATGGACAGCTTAATTCATACAAGGACTGGCTGAAAGCAAATCACTGTTCAGATATTAATAAAAGTAGGGCAACATCAGAGAAAAAGAGTTTGTATAACTGAAATAACTTGAGCCATTCCTGTTTTCCTTTGGTGTTTAATAACAGGATAATTCAAAGACAAGATGACAGTTTTTTAGGGATCTATTTTCATGCCCAGTGCATGTCTACTGCGAGGAGTGGTCTAAATGTGAGCAGGGGTGGGCTAAATGGAGTTTTTGGTATTTTTACAACCGCACACAGCTTGACAAAATTAAAAGTAGGCATTGTGCACCATTGTGGGCCTAAATACGGCCGACTTGATTCGCCGTCAATCGAAGCCATTACTCATATTGAAAGCCTGCCAATAGTACAAAAGGCTACAGCAAGACTCCTGACAAGGGCAAGAAAGTTTGATCTTATTACCCCAATACTGGCCAAGATTGCGTTGCCTCCCAAACCACTTCAGATGCAATTTGAATGGTTTTCTACTTACAAAATATTACACAACCTTCCTATCTTGCTGACTTGGTGGTACCATATGTTCTAGCCCAACACGCTGGTCTTTTAGCGATTCCGAGACTCAAAACAAAGTCTGCACGTTCTAGAACACTCTATTCCGGCTCCTGCAATCTGGAATGCCAAGTCTGCAGGAATTAAAGCCACTACCTCAGTAGAAATGTTGATATCTAGATTTAAGCCTTTTTTTACTCTAGGTTTGGTGGCAACAAATGAATCTGATGCAGTTGCCATACAAATTCTTTACCGACTGACCAGAACAAGATCTGAGCTGTAATTGTTGCTTTTCCGAATTCTGCATCGAATGACTGGGCCTGAGGAGGAATTACTTCCCCAGAGGCGTCTTCATGCAGCCCATCTTATTGAATGGATTTATACGCTGTCCTGTTTAACATTATATAGGGCCACATTATGTGTGCAATGTTGCCGCAGCCTGCTCAACCTCGAAGGGGGAAATCCATCTGTGGTCACTTCTCAGGTTATCTTCTTTTTATTCCCCAGTGGTGGTTTGATTTTTTTTTTCTTTTCCCTGTTGGGAGGTTTAGAGAAGGGGAAATGGATATTTTCTGGGAACTGTGGGCTTGTGGACTGAAGCCCTTTCTTTTGTGATGATGCAAACCAACACACCTCTGAAATAAAATCAGTGATCACACTACATATTCATCATCATGTCTATTAGGGCTTTTACACTGGCAATGGTATGACGCTAGAGTAGATAAATTCAATTTCCTATTGGAAAATGTTTTTAGGAATTAGAACAAAGTTCCATCACGGAACACTATTGTAGTTTTCATTGTATGGAGCCTACCATTTTGTCATATAAAAAAAACTACCGTGTGTTTACCTAATATAAAATGACATTAATCTTCCCTATAGGTGTGTTACATTAGACGTTAAAGATATTCATTGGAGTGACATTTTAGCACTGCCAGACCAGATGGTACCATTGTGTTTGTGTGCTCAATCTTAATGGGAAACAATTAAGTGTCATTTCACATCTTGTGACTTTAAGATATGAGTGTGGATGAACACTTTGTGGATCAATTACACACAACCAATAACATAAAATAGCCTATATATTTGATTTACTATTGTTCGCTCTAACTTTCCCCTCCCTCTCTTTTCTAACTGATAGCAAAACAGTAACAGACAAACAATTAAATTAAATTAATAAAGTTATTTGCTCCTGCAATCAAATTTTGTGGGAACAAATAACCTTGTGTTCTGAAGAGAAGAATCCTAAGACTTTATTCCCATATTCATGCTTGTCAACACTCAAACTCACCTTTGTTAATTTGGCATGATGAGTTAGACAACACTCTGGATGATGGCTCATGATGTGCATCCTTCAAGGCAATTATTCCTTTCTAGCACATGTAATTAAGTAGGAAAATAAAACGTGGTGACTTAATTAGGATTAATGGAACTAATTTGAATGGAAAGATTAAGTGTGATGTTTTAATAGGCTCGTATTTTAACATGGTTTTGTGCCTTTTTTCAATGTCTTGCTCTCCTTCTACATTCATCCGAGTGTCAGTGCGAATGTCCTCACGTCATTCCTTCGAGACCTGAAGGTGAAGACGAGAGGCACACTGACAGCCCTGTTAGCAGCTTCATTTAATTTGATCGTTTCTGGCTCCTCTGTTAGCCCCATCATAAAAAAGGTTTATCCCAACAGGAGGACACTCATTAAGAATTGAGAAGAACAACAGAACCTATCAACACACACACAGAGACGACAAAAAAAGAAAATGTGTCTGAAAACATTCTCCTTACTTGAATCTAATATGTCACAGTGGAATACAATCTGTTGCCTGACACTGGTTGACTTCCAAGTGGCTCTAATTTCAGTGCATTTGTGTCTATAGGAAATCATGAAAAGTGAATGAATTTATTTCAACACCAAATTGTCGGCGACATGAATACTTTATCCCAATCTATGTGTGTGTCTTTGCAGCAACCCGCCCGACACTCTTCTTGTTAGTTTGCAAATACCACGTCCTAAGAATGACAGGCAGACACATGGGAGTGTGAATTAGAATTCACCTCTAATCACTCTAATTCACCTCCTGTCACTCTGCCGGCTCGATCTCAGCCTCGTTTCTGCAACATAAGCTCACAGAATGCTGATGTTAAGACTCTGGGAACTATACGTGCACAGACACACACGCACGCGTGTACTCGTGCACGCACTCACAAAACACACATCATAGGTTAATCAACTGTCTCCAAAAATGTTCTAAAAGTCCTTTATCATTACACCACTTTTTAAAGTTGTGCGTCTCTTTTGCAATAAACAATTTCTCAGTCCGAACGACAAAATCCATTCCTCCAAATTAAGCATTCATCTATGCAGTGTCTTTTTGTTGTCCAAACAAACTCAATAAGTGATAAGTCAGCTTATGTTATGTATATATGCACACTGCAAACAAACTCTGAAAGAAACACAGCATCCCTTCGCCTAGCTTAAGGGTTCTTTTACACCAGCCTATCTTCATCACTTGCACAAAGATCTCCTCCTCTGGTAAGGTTTCAAACAAACCAAAAAAAGACCCCATGGCTGTTTGGTCTTTCCTTGTAATCCTAAACATTGAGATTCTTAGTCGGAGTATACACATAATGTCAGTCGGGCTGTTTTATCCATATTTTGCCCATTCCAGATCAAGGATGTCAAGCGACTGACTATCTTATGTGTAATAAGGTTATTCAATAAGCTTGTTCTTTGGTTTGAGCTCTATTAAGAGTGGTTTTGTCCCAATAGGGCGGTGGGGGGAAAAAAGCATGACTTGGCATTTCAGATGAAAAAGGTCATGCAACAAGAACAGAAGGAGCTCATAAGAGCTAGAAGTGTCTAATGCGGATGGATACTTGAGAGATTCATTGGGTCTTCTGATAGGATCATTCCTCCTTTGTAGCAAGCAGATCGGTGGAGGCAGTTCAAGGTAGTTAACTCCACGTTATTAGTCACCCAAGATTGCAGCTCAACTCGAAATCATTTGTCAAACTGAGATGCTATGTCAAGTGCGGTAAACACAAAGCTTCTATGTCTTTGTCTCTGCATTATCACTGAGATTACTACCATTATTAGCACAAATGCAAAATGGATGTTATGTTTTATGAACGTTTTGAAAAAGGTACGCAGATGGATTGCGGATACTGTACTCTAAGGTTAATGTCAAGTGTTCACTGCATTATTCAAATGAGCATTAAAATGCAGCTCGATGCTTTTCATTATTTCTCAGTCCATTTTACACTCGCTGGATCGTTTATTAGGAACACGTGTACAATGTAATAACATGTATTACAGCACATAATATAACATCCACTAGACTATTAAAAAATGCTCAATGGCTGAACAGCAAATGCCATACTGGAGGCAAAACAAACAGTGCAGGAATTATGATCAGATTGGATTAGATCATCTATCAATCTCTCCAATGTTCAGGAATTAATTTGACTTTGAAACACTTGTTGGTTGTGTTTCCCAGGGTCTATTTTAAGTGAATAATGGCATGAAATAAATGCACAATAATTCTACATTCAACTTTGAAAAACAAGAAAGTCTCTTATGAATGGTGACATACAGTATGGGATGATAAAACTACTGGCAGTTTTTTCTTTTTTCAGTTTGAAACAAACAAAGAACACAAAGTAAGTGCAAACAGCAGGTTGTGTCAACAGGGCATGCCTACTGCTGGCTTGAGGCTTGGGAACTGCTTGCATGAAGAAACACTCGAGGTAAAGTGCAGAAAAATCTCTGCATGTGGGTTTGGTTCCAAAGAAAACACCTCACTATCGCCTTTATAAGTATTTCTTCCAGCTACGCTGAGAAAGAATTTCTGACGTTTCGTAATGGTCGTCTGAAGTATTCAAAAGTGAGTCAAACAGTGGAGTCTGATTCCTGCTGGAACTGTAAGGCACAAAGAGATACCTTAGAAAAGTAAAAGCTCCCCTCCCAGCTTCCATTTGCTCGGGAGAGAACATACCTCACTACATTGTGCTAGTTGCTAAACTTAAATTGGGTAGAAAGTTCTTGTGCTCATGAACTGAGACATCAGTGTTCAGGCGTCATGCACATGATGCACTCCAGCCATCTGTCACATTTGATAAATTTACGCAGAATCACAATGCAGCCGCTGGGAACACTTGTATCTGATTGGCTGTCAGAAGTGTAACTGATAACTGCAGCCACACGAACTGTTGTCTTATGGCCTTTAACGGTCTTGATGACATGCATTCCTGGTAACAAGCTTTTTTTTTGTTGTTCTCCGGTGTGCTTGCCCGCAATTTATGATATCCACTACATATACTTTTGACGACGGCCACATATAGATGATACAAAACAATCAAGGTTTCAATTGACTTTTTTCCCCTACTTTTTACTAAACATGCCAAAAACCAATACGAGCAAAGACACGCTAAGCAATTATACACCAAGTAGTCACTTTACTTGCTGCCTGGATGATAAAATGACACTGGCGGTTTTTGCATTTTTTTGTTAGCACAGAAAAACAACCGTTGAGTGAGCCGGCTAGCAGTCTAGTCTATTCACACAAATCTATCGTGTCAGCAGTATAATCTTTGATTGCATGAATAAATGCCTTGTACATTAAATGTTGACACCCTTTCCTTGGCTTTCGTGATGATCTTTTTCCCAGCGTTCCGGCAACATTTTCCTACTTCAGGCTTAGGCAAAGTACAAACTTCTGGCCCACAGTCTGACCGTGCCTTCCAAAGTCAGTAAAATGACAAAATGAAAATGTTAAACATTCAATGCTTTTATTTTAAAATCATTGCTTTTATTTTGATGCGTATCTAGGAATGACTGATGAGTTAGCAGTCCTCTACAGTACAGGAAACATGATGTATGTTGTGTGGTATGAATTATTTGGTCCCTTGGAAGAGGGAGCTGTAAAAGCTGGAAAAGAGGAATGCTAATTGGCTGTCTCCTGGGCCAACTGGGATCCCAATTCACTTTAACAAGAACTACTAATTATAGGACACAAAGAATTGCTATCTGCTGCCTCGCCGCATACTTTGCAGGCCAGAAACTCAGATGCTCTATGTAAAATCAAAACCAAACGCATCGGGGAAGAGGCCTTAATTAGCCTTCCCTCACCAAAGCCTGGATGTAGAAAAATGTGCTGAGCTGGTATGTTACATGAAAAGACGGCAACTCGGTCTCCAGAAAAAGTTTTATGCATTATCTCGCATTGGCATGTACCCTCACAGAAACTAAAAATATCAAAGACAGCCAGAGTGAATACAACAATTGACAAGTTCCTTTACCCCGCATATGACAGATTCAACGAGGAGAGATGCCGAGGTGCACGACTGCACTTAACTGTTGTCGCATCATATTATGTATTTCAGTTATTGAAGTTGTTATTCCACTGCTTTGTTTTTGTTGGACTTGAAGCCAGCTGTCAATTCCAATTGATAATGTCCAGAATTAATTTAATTGTCATTGTCAGTGAAAGGTAAATTCTCAACAAGGATTTTTTTTTTTTTTACTTCTTACTATGCACGCTTTGATCTTCTGCATGGACTCTAGAGAGTTTATTTCTGCTTTCGTCATAAGAAAATATGGAGAGTCCCTCATTTTGCTCCACTTCAGAATACTTCAGAAATGAGTGGTTTTCGATTAAAAAAAAAAAAAAGATGTATTATTTTGCCTGCTCTTGAAAGGAAAACAAAACACTGTGAGGGTTTTTTCCCCCCCATTCTTTCCCATTTGGTAAGAGACAATGATTTATTTTTATTCCAGCCTGTGAGAATCTTGCCTCTGGCTGACATAACCATGTCCAGAAATTAATCTACTGTAAAATATGGGGAAAGAATCCTAACAGACGGTGAGAACTGCTGTTCACTGGACAGTTCCTCTTTTTTGGCTCATTTTCTATAAAGCCAAAAGATGGCTGCGTGTGAAAGTCCCAGAAGATCAGCAGGTTTTTAATTACTCAAACTAGCCCATCTGGCACCAACAACTGAGCTGCAATGAAAGTCACTTAAATACCCTTTTTTCCCAATTCACTTGTTTGATTAGAAAAATGTATAGCCCAAATACAGTTGGTTATTTGATATTATTCAACAGTTCAAGTGGTGCACATTTACAGGGTTTGGATGAACAGATCAAGAGCAATTATACAAATGTTTTATGTTGTAAAGGAAGGCAACTGGAATATAATAGCTTTTACCTTTGAAACGAATAAATTCATCATCATCATCATCATCATCATCACCTCAGTAAGATAGATGCATGTTCTTATTCTTTGTTGTGGCTTTTGTTTCTGTTTCCGAAAGAACTTAATTTGTGAAAGTAGGCACCGGGTAAAAATATATTAGGAAAAGTGAAAATGGGCAAAAATGTTTTGTTCATTGCATGTGCATCATACCACAATGATTATTATGTCAAGAGTTATTATAAGTTAGGTAAGTGTATCTGTTTTAATTATTGCTATTTCACACATGATATTCTCGAGATTAATAGAAAACAAACAGAACGTTCCAGGTTCACGCATATCCAGTATGTCCGAACAACTGACCTTTCTTGAACACACGGATGGAGCTGACTGAGATGGAGGAACTGCTGTAGCCACATTAAGCAGCCTGTTGTTGTTCAGCCACACTGTATTGTGTTTTCACGCTATATCATGTTTCACTCCACTTTAGTATTTCTGCTGCTTTGCGTTAAATAACCTGTCAGGCATACACAGGTTGTCTTTATGTTACATATTCATGCCACATTTACAGGGTTGTTGCTATCTAAGAATGCTACTGTCTCAAGCAAAACTGAAACGGTATCGTGTTTTTTTTTTTGGTTTAATCATAATATTTTTTCGGTAAATATATTTTGGGGGGATTTTTCCAGGACTGACTGTATTAAACATCATATTTATGAACACAGACTATTTGTATGTGAACTGAATATGTCAAACAATACTGTTTTAATAAATGCAGTATGCAGCATCGATGATGACTCCTTTTCATAATCTACCAAAGAGAGACTGCTGCCTATCTACATTTCTAAAACTCCATGGGGTCATGTTTTCACTCTCATGTTGTGATGCCTGGTAATGCTGCTTTAAAGATTGTGGCTAATCCTTGCTTTTGGCAGAAATTGATGAAGATCCAAGTAAAGTCTGCAGGCAACCATTCCAGGTGTGCCCCACTTCTCACCAATTTTCAAGTGGTAGATGATCTAGCTAGAGCACACCTGCAACCCTAACATGGACAAGCTCTATAGAAAATGCATGGATGGATGTTTACAAAGTCACACTGGAAGCAACAAAATGGGCGGTGAGTCGTTACTGTTAGTCCTCTAATGCAGTAGTTGCACCCATTTTGAATATGTGTCTAAAACTAAAAAAATCTCTAGAGTTTAAACTCCCTGCAAAAGGCTTTGAAATCCTAACACAGTTTCCACTAAGGTAAGATCAGAAGCCTTTATTGTCGTTGTATGGTGAGATACAACGAAATTGGGGAGCAACTCCAAACAATAAAATAAGTGAAACATCGAGCGTATAGCAGTATACAGTGCAATAACTCAAAGTGCAGAACAGATGAATAATTTATGTGCAATTTGTGTGCACTAAGCTAAACATTTAGAAATACAAACTGATGCTAAACGCTCAATATCACAAATGCTTGCCATTCTACAACGGTGTAGAATAGCTTAGCAGAGTGTAATCACAGAGGTGGGCTTGGTCATTTCCCTGTGGAAGGAACAGCTCAAGTGATAATAACCTCGCCACATGGCAAGGTTACTCTTCTGAATCCCACAGGAATGAGTAGGACATGCAGGGTTTGCATAATCGTGACTCATTTATCGAGATAGTGAGACTTTAATTCCTTAGGTCGGTCCGGTAATTGCATTTGGACTCTATCTGGGATCAACCCACCCTTTTACCTCTACATCACAAGACCTGTGGCAAGTCGGGCAGAACTTATTGCCACAGGTTCGAGCCCTTGATGGAGGCTGAAGGTCTGAGTGAAATTACACTATCCAGACACCTGAGCCTGCTTTGAATGTCAGCGATTGACTGGCTCATGAAAAGTGCACGGGCAATGTGGAGTTAAATGTCAAATATTGCTTTTTACAATAATTGCCTTCAGCGTCCTTGGAGGAGATGCTGTATGTCGAGGCTGATTAGGAATGGCAGCTTCTTGAATCTGAGCAGCTGATGAGCAGATGGGTGTTGAAATCCAATGAGTACTCAAACAAAACTGTTGCCAGGAAGGTCAAACCAAGCTGGAAGGTCATTTTACGATGAAGCGCATTCTTTTTAAAAATTCTGTGCCCACCACAGTTTGATTCCAAACTGTCAGTATGTGCACATGAAGGCTTTCATTTATAGGAAATCTGAAGAGGAAAGTTCTCTATGCTTGTATTGTATGAATAATGAATGAAGGTTAATGTAACTATCAACGATAGGGTGTTGCATCTTCTGAAAATTAGCATTTACGGCACTGCGTGAACCAAGAGCATCGATGTAAACAACACTGCACATTGCACTGTATTACGACATACACAAAAACATGGTACATTACTTGATAGTTTTACTGCTAGATATTTTGAGTGGCAGTTTTTCTCTGAATAGTTGTTTTGTTGTAGCTCACTTTTAACCTACTGTATTTTTCGCTCCATAAGGCGCACTGGATTATAAGGCGCACCCTCATTGATTTTTTTTATTTTAGAAATTATTTCATATATAGGGCGCACCGCCTAATAGTGCGGAAAATACGGTATTCAATAAATGTTCTTATTTTAATTTAGAAAAAAACATAAATATATATTCATACATAATGACATAAAAGGCATTCTATTCTATTCTATTCTATTCTATTCTCCGGGAGATCTGACATGAATATCAGGCTGTCTGTCAGGCAAGTCAAAACTGCATTAACATGCAAGCAATTGCGTCTTCACCTGGTTGTCTTTATCGCAACAGAGAAACTTGTTTATATTTGTGCAAATGAATGAATACACTAGAAGCTTAATCAACTTGTGATCCTCTCCAGAGCTTCAGTAGAAGCTCATTTTCGTGGCGTTATAATTCCCCTCCCACAAACATACACACACATACGGAAACGCATGCGCACACACAGACACACACACATTTATACTCTTGATATTGCTCGCTCTTTTATAAGCACATCTTTCTTTCAGTGAATACGCAATATAGGTTTATGAACAGGGGTTCAAAATCAAATTGTTTGCACTCACAAGCACTAAACAACATAAACATCTTTTATATGCACTAAACTACTGATTGACTGAAATGACGTCCACCTCCCAATGTATTGTATATAGGCTCCAATAGTTTTTACCAGATACTTTTTAGTGTGCTCAACAGAATAGGATTACAAAAAGAGGGCTTTAAACTTGATAAAAAGGTTTAGGCATTTAGGCCTTAATAACTTTTTTATAATACTTAATTTGAGTGAAGAAAATCATAAAAAACTAAAAAAGAGCTTCTCAGGACAGTGCAGACCTCAACCAAGGCCAAGTGACAAAGAATCGTGAGTCAGCATCATAACCAAAACACCTAGAACTCATGAATCCAATAAGGTCAAGTTGGTCTCAATGACCCCTGGCTGCCGACAATGCTTAATGGCTCTCCTCGCTCGGTGCTACTGGGGTGAGCAGTCATTGAAGCACACATGCGGCTTCACCATCTGGAAAGCATCTTAACATAGGCAAACACCATCTCGCGGAAGATAGACCCCAATCCCTGCTGCTGCAGACCTTGAACCACTTCCAAGATTTTTTTTCTTGAGGGGATATATTTCTCTAGGCTAGACTAAAGGCAGTTACCACCTGCACAACTGCATGAACTGCAGCACGCCATGAGAAGTCAGGAAGGAGGTCCATCATGTTTGTTGGCCATACCCGGAGGGTACAGATATAAAAAGCTGCAAGAAACATGAGGAAAGTAAGACCTTCAACTTTTACCATTTACTCTCTGGAGAGGTGCCAAAACAGCAGAAAGTGCTCTTAAGCCAGCCACAAGTCATCTCTTCACTTACTCCAATGCAATCTGGATCACTCAACTACAGCATCTTTTACACCTATAAATGTGTATCTGTATGTAATAGAATTGTATCTATAGTAGGCATGAGTACGAAAGAAATACCAAGCTCTAATGAAATTACACAATTGCATTCTCAAGATCATAATCACTTTTGGATTTTACGTTTTTACGCAGAAAGACAGCTTCCTGGAACAGAATTTACTTGCACATAATAGGCATTGGCAGCAACATTGTTTAAAAGACTTGATAGAAAATTGAAGGTTAAATATGTAATGGCACATGTAAGGGTTAAACTATTCTTATTTTTTTACAGGCATTTTCACTCTGACACTACCTCCTGAAGCAGAACAATGGTGCATGAAATGAAATTTGAACGGGATGTGTAAAAATTGCTATTACTTGACACATTGGCACCCAACCTTTTTTGCGCCACAGACCGGTTTCACATAAAGAGAGATTTTTGGCAAAAAAACAGTAGCATGCTGTACTTTTCAATTTTACGGACATTTCATATGTTTTTTTCATAGACATCAAATCCTTACAAATCTCACGCAACACCTTCTGATCCGGAATGGACTGTACATCTGTATATGACAATATAAGAGGAAAAAGTACTTTCAGTGGCCTCCTCCTCTAAACCATGCAAATGTGGTGGTATCAAAAAAATGTATTTGCATACACCCTGAAAAATATTGGGTTAAAAACAACACAATTTGGGTTAACACTTTGACCATCCCAAAACAAGACCACCCAACATTATTTTTTTCCCAAAACAACACAACTTGGGTCAAATTGACTCAACTTCTTGGGTCAGTCCACTGTTCAACGCAGCAGTTTTACGGCTGAACCGTCGGAAGAAAAAGAAATGGAATAAGAAGAAGCAGAACTACAAGATGAAGAACAGTAGTCATGGCAACTGTGCGATGTAACTCAGCTACTGCCACAAATATGCGGTTCTCCGTCACAACAAGAATTTACTATTTACAGCAACAAAAGGCGGAATTACCAACCATGATTCTACCTTTGGTCACAATGTGAGGCAGGGTTCTAGTAGAGGTAAATACTGAAATAATTTGTGAAGTTTTGAAAGAAACTGGAACTTGTTGACTGCTGTCGACACAGTATGCATTCAGAAACTCACTCTGATGCCCGAAGTGTGTGTGTGTGTGTGTGTATGTTTGGAGAGGCAGAGCGTGCTCCCCTGCCATTCATTTCCAAACACCCTGTTATAAAGCAATCACGTCAACTTGTGCTTAAACAGTTTCCTTTCCTTGTACTTCCTGACAGACTGGACTCTGGCACTCTTATTTTGGCCCACTTTGAATATCATAACAACACATTTGAACAATGTGCCAAAATTGTGAACGGTCCGACTGAAGCAGTGCAAACACCGAGCATATTTTCAAACGTAGCCATGGGGAATTTAGGAGCAAGTCCAAGCTCTACTTTTCTCCATCTCTGTTTTTGTCAAATAAATATACCCCCGCAAAAATACGGCTTATACTGCAGTGTGACTTTTCTTCTTCATGAATCATTTTTTGGGGGGTAAGTCTCCAGGGTGACATATAGACTGAAAAATATGTTAAAACTAATGACATTTACAGGATTGCCTTTCAATAAATAAATAAAAAGCTTCATTAAAAGATCTTAACACAATAACTGGTGTCAGCGAGTACTCAAATTTAGTCAAATTTAAGTACCAGTACTTGATCTGAAAAAGTCATCCCTAACATGTTATGTGTATCTTGTATTAAAAAAAAAAACAATAATCTCCCTCGAGTAGCCTTCAAAGTGAAGGTTTGTCCTTTAAAGACAACCTTTAAAGATGTCAACAAAGACGCTTTCCCACAACCTGCAAATCCTCACTGTGAGGACCTGGATAGCTGAAAGACCACAGCACAATATCAAGACATGTTCAGAGAGCTAAGAACCATGTGATATCCTGCTCACAGGACATCTTCAAGCAGCTTAACAGTGCCCCAGTCAGCAAATATCACGTGTAACCGGGAAGACTTGAAGCTACAGGTTTGACATGTTGAGTGGCAGCAAAATGAAAGAACGGATAAATCACAACTGAGCCGCCCATGTCGAGTCACTGATGGAATAATTGTACACTGGACACCTATTTGCTACAACTAAACAAAATTTCTTGTTTGTGTTCTTGCCAGTGCATTTGCAAAGTTTTGAAGACATTTGTTGTGATAGTAATAATTCTGACATGCTGCCGATACATCAGTGACACACATCAATGGCATGACATCTTCATCAGATGTCTCCATTAAATGATGACATCGAGGAGCCACTGTTTCATTACCCCAATACATTTCTACCTATTCCCTCTTCATTTAAATTTCTGGTGGGAGGTAAACAGAGAAGCAAGCAGCGAGGGTCTGTGAATGTGCAATTAGAGGACTGAGATGAACCCACAGTCAACACAGTCCGCTCAAAGCAACCCCAGTGAATATTCACCCACACGAAAAAACACGCAAGACACGTGGCTTGTGTTTTTGTCAGTCGTTAGTGAAAGTTTCCTTTCATTTGCCAGCAAAACAGGCGTCAGTGACAGATTGATGGACCTTCCAGAAATACTGATGGAAAGTCCAACCTCTGTTGGTCAATTTACGCTGAATGCCCAAGAAAACATGCCCCCAAACATTCAGGAAGAGTGCAATGTTGGAAAACAGTATAACACTGTTTCTCCACAACTACACAAGTCATTTGTTTTCCATAATTATTTTCAATCTTATACTTGTATCATATATTAAGAAACAAATTCCTCAAATCACTTAACAGGGTCATGAAAAGCAGTTGCATTTCAATGGGCAAGGTTTTTAGATAGACACCTCAGGATGTAATTTACCCTGTGAAGCTTTTAGGGCTGTTTGATTTCCAAAGCGCTGTCAACAGTGATGAATGACATTAAAAATATGCACGTTGTCTCTACCCAGGGACACCAAGCCGCTCATCAAATGTGTACAGCTGGGTTGACTGTTAGGTAGTAGATTAATTAAGTGTGTGGCCTAATTACTATGGCAGGTAGATGCTGAAACGGCGGTGTCCCTGATTATGTGGCGTTTGAGTTGTGGAAGGGGCCATTTGTCACTATCACCATGGAAGCTGGAGAACTTCCCAAAATACTTAGTGGTTGCATGCGTATGGTAGTTTGTGAAAGGCACAAATACGAGAGAAGGGAAGGCACTCTGGAACGTTGTAATGAGCTAGTTGATGAGATAGTTGTAATTTAAAGAGATGCAATGGAATAACAATGACGCACAGAGTATTGCTTAACTTGGGGTTATACTTATATTTTCATATACAAAGCACTTTTCTCCTCCTGAATTCTTCATCAACTCCCTGTCATCGCCATATTTCATTTGTATTGCTGCAGCCCAAAGCCCTGCTTCAGCTTTTGTTGGCACTCTGCCCTCGACAAACTTGGCATGGTCCTGTCCAATTAGGCGCTTTGCTAAGATAGATACACTGTGTTGGCTTTTCTGGCTGCTGACAGGCCCCATCACCCAGAAATAAACATGGAAAACTGCTGAACCTTTCTCTATCCCTCAGGTGAGTTGAGAACTTTCAGAGGATTTTTTTTATCCAAGATGGTCATCATCAAGAGTGTTGCGTTTTATTACAGCCTTTTCGAAAGTCAGATTTCTGCAGCTCAAACTCAAAGGACCCATTTCTCCAAAGGACTACGGTTGGGTTCGCATTTGTACAGAACGTGTTTTTCGAATGTTTTCCAATCTGCTCAGTGGCTTATTCATAGGAAGCCTTAAGTAGAATGCGGAAAGAATATTTCAGAACTTGATCTCACCATGAGCAATGTCAAAACATGCAGGGTCGGAAGGCATGGTACTCGCATTTGTGGTAAAGTGCAGTGAGTGTAGTGAGCATTGAGCCTACGGGACTTGCCAGCAAGCTGATTTTTACTGTAGGTCTTGTGTCCTTATTGTTCCTCTGAGTATATTTTCATTTGTTGTTTGGATACTTACTTTGAACATTAGCATAAAGTTCAGATTATAAAACACAAACGTTAAATGATGTGACTAAATCTTGGGGCTTGAATTTTTCAGTGAGCTGAATCTAAAATATCAAATTTGCATCTTGAAGCATTTGTTTACTGCATGCTGTAATTTTGTTGTAAATGTTCAGTGAAGGTACTTTCAACAAGACCACTGCCAATAACATCAGCCTAACATAAGTCAGCTACCTTACTGCTAACATTCATTATGAAATGCCACAGAAAACTAACAAAAATTTACTAATTTACTAATCGCTATTGCAGTCATTTTAAACCATGAAAATTTGTTAATTTACGATAGACACAGCAGTTACACATACAAATATACTATTAAGCGCTGCTCGTCATAGTTTAGTTTTGCTGACTGGGTAACTAATTAAATAATATTACAAAGTTATGGTTTTGTTATGTATACCTTTAGGGCGCAAGCGCTTCCTACAACATACACGAGAAGGGTTACGTGGAATTACTGTCATTGTAAAAGTTTTAGGACCACTAATAGAAAGTACTAAGCATTTAGTGTTCAGACTTTTTTTTTTGTTGTTGTTGAAAACGGGGAGTGGATGAACCTCTTAGTGTCTAATGAATCGGACCGTTTGCATCTGATTAATTACTGTGTAATTCGGCCAATTTTACTTGCCAAATTAACATCACTGAACTCACTGGAAATCATTAATCCAGCAATCATTTCCCTGCCAGTTATGCTTGTCCGTGTTTGCAGAAGCAGCAGGCTAAGCAAGATGGCCTAGGAACCCAGCTCCCTAACTGGATCCATCAGCTCTTCCACAGGGATCACATACACATTCTCATAACATATGCTGTAGGCATGCAAATGATACTATTACAGCTGTCAAGAGGAAATGCAGTTTTTATGAGCTCTGACAGAAAGCATTGGTAAGCAAACACTGCTTGAAAACCCAAGGACGTGTGAACAGTGAGACGTTACATGAGTTAAAGCTGCTTTCAAAGCACGAGGCCAAGTTTAGTTCATTATGCAAGGAATGAATTCAGAGCCTTTTTTTTTGCCGCCCGTTTTGTAAACATTGCCACAAGTTAAGTTTTCACATGAGGGTTTGAGATGTAGTGTATATATTAAAAACAAGTTTTATAATAACTTTTTTGTCACCGTATAATGAAAACGTGTTTTGCTATTGGTGCTTTTTACATCCTAAACCTGGTTCACACGGCAGGAAAATTGGCCCGAATTTAGCCCCGAATCTCCCCTTTGGACAATAGTAGATTATCCTTTATTCTGGTAATGGCTCCAAAGATAATCTTAGAAGATAATCATACCGTGCGTAGTGTCTTCAAGCTGCTGTTGGCCACTCGGAAGGATGTCCGACCTCAATCGCTGACATGTCGGATTCATAGTTTGGAAGTCGGCTGACAATTTTAAAAGCTTGCTGTATGCCCCTGGCTTTAGGCAGCATTTTCTAAAGGAAGAAAAAGACAGACTAGAAGTCCTTCCTCGTTCTGTGTTTCCAGGAGAGCCCACACCCAGTCATTGATCACCCTCCCCTCAGCCCAGATCCATCAGCCAGGGGAAAACATTGGAGGACAATCTGCTTGTTGGTGTTCGACAGTGTGCTAAAAAACAATGGGAGCCCATTGTCTAGACCATTTTAAACATGAGATACCAAAGATGGGGCTTTCACAGCAAGTGGGCATATATTGAAGAGTGTATGGATGAGAAAGCTAAACTCACGTGATAGCCTTGGAAGAGGGAACTTGCAGAAATTGAAGCCATCAAGCACGACACTGTGTTTGGTATGCTGTTACCTCGGAGTGCCTGAGAAAGAAGATTATAAGTGAGGATCATGCAACGTCTGAAGATCTGTGATGCGAGAAGACATGAGAAGAAAGATGCCAGGTGGCTGTCGTCCCCGAGGAGGGAGGACTGGGGCCTCACGTTGCCATATGTCAGACTCTCTCGCCTCACAGGGCACATTGCGGCAGTACGAGTAAGATGACAGAGGTGTCAACACTACATTTGCATGAGACAATTATTTAGTGCATAAAAAAAAAAAAAAGAGAGAGATTTTGACTACATAGAAATGCATTCACCAAACACCATTTGCAGTAAATTCGGTAAAGGTCAGAATAATCAAACATTCTCTGTGCATTTGTGTTGATCTTGTTGCTGTTGTTTTACAGAACAACTATTTATTCTACATGTAAGTGCAGATGAGACTTCAATCACAATGGAAGGAACCAGTAAGTCACTTATCAATTTTTCTCCCTTTCTGCTCATTTTCATTATCCCTGTAGTATTCATTTGTAGTTGAGTAAAATTATGTTGCATAATAATCAGAGGTGGGCAGGAAGTTTTGACATGGATATTATTTTGGAAGTCAAGTAATTTAATTGTCGTGGCTGGTAAATAAGCAGCATATTGTGTGTTACTGATGATTGGTTTGGCACGAGTGACACATTTTGTTTCGCCTAGGAATACACTAACCATTTTTTTCTAAGTGTAGTTGATTTTGTCACACTTTGTTGCTATTTTCATCCTTATCACCTGTTAACAAGTCTGCCACGTGCGTGTACAAAATTTGGCACATTATGTATTGCATTAGCACAAGTGCAGAAGCACATTCTGCTGGATTAAAGGTCACGATAACAAAATGTTCTGTTTCAAACACACTCAACATTCCCATTGTCAGGCTGAAATAAAAAATGCTAAAAGACATTCACTACATGTTCCCTACGAGAGACAGGACAAAATGAAGGGGAAAAATTCTTGAAAAAAAACACCCAAAAGTCATATTTCAGGGGGGCAGTGCCCCCAAGGCCCCTGCTTTAGCGCGGCCTTTAACTGTGAGGTTTAACTGTGCCAAACACTTAATCATCATGTCACTTGAAATTGAATGGACGCAGACTATTTGGAACCAAGAATACTTTAAATGTGTTGTACAAACAAACACTACAAATGTATGCCATTGTGGCTACAATAATTCTGTGTTTCAATGGCTGGCACATTCAGCTACAGCAAAGAGAGCATTTGGTCGGATTGGGCTGATAACAAAACTGCAAGAGAGGCCAAAGACAGCCTGAAACCATGAAGAAAAAGGGAGGGGGAAGGAATGGAGAGTGTCACAGCTCCACCCAGTGGTTAATGAATTTCTTTTTGTACTTAATTGGAAGAGCTTTGAGTAAGACATTTTAACAGGACTGTGCAATGACAGAAACAAGGTCGTTATGGACCCCTTACAGTTATGGCTGCTATATCTGTGATATAATTGGCAGCTAAAAGCCCATTAACAATGGTATCAGATAACTAGCAGCTATGATGAGATGTCTTTACATTGTGTCAACACTAAAAAAAACACAACTACTATTTTGGGGGGGGGGCGACAACAGTTGAAACAACTTTAAAATACGTATAAATTGTTGACATTTCTGGCATTTGGCTCAACTCGGCAAGCAAGTTGTTTGCTCCTCTCAGTTATATCTTTAAGTTGGGGGGGAAATACAAGAGACAATAACTTGTATAAACTCATTTCTTTGTTTTGAAATGCAGTCAAGCCACGTTTCACAATAGAAAAACTTATTTTGGCAATTGAAATATTGAGCTCGCTCAACGCGCACCTGCACCCCTGAAAAGTATAACCGGTTTTAAAATCAAACGAATGGAAGCGTTTTCATTGTAAAAAAAAAAAAAACATTTGGCTGATCCTAGAATAAAAACCTTCACCACAAATCAGAATAGCTGCATTTAGGGCCATGCTTTTTAGCACCTAGAATATATGTAGATTTCCCAAAATCAATGTTCTTGTGCTTACAAGTGAAAAACAAAATACAGAGACATGCCGTGTGGCGGCCGTGGCTCAGCGGTAGAGCGGGTTGTTCAGTAACCGGAGGGTAGGGGCTTCGTATCCCGCTGTGTCAATACACACCTTGCTTCCAGTCCCACTTACACTGGTGTAGGCCTGGGTGCAAATGTTTGGTGATTGGAGCGGCCGTAGGCACACAGTGGCAGCCACGCTTCTGTCAGTCTGCCCCGGGGCAGCTGTGGCTACTTAAGTAGTTTACCACCAGTGGGAATGGGTGGAGCATCTGAAAAATGCATCTTGTGTGAGCGCTTTGAGTATAGGCTTCCACAGAGAAGCATGATAAAAATTCTAATGTGTGTACGTGTATTTATGTACAGTATATGTATGTGTATGCGTGTGTGTGTGCATGTATGTATATCATGTGCGTGCATGTATTGTGTATATGTGCATGTACACACACACACACACACACACACATATATATACACACACACACACACACACAGATAAACAATACACACACACAAATGTTTGACCACTGAAAGTTAGAGAGCAGAGAGTGCCACTCAATAGTTATTGAATGTTTGGATGCACTCACTCACACACACGTACACACAGTCTATGCACAGTATAAACACAAACATTTCTTGGAATTATCTCAAAAGCAGGATATGCAGAAGATTGTGATTTGAAGAAGCACTACCAGGAAATCTGGAATAGGGGCTGATGATGTTCCATTATTTCAGTACAATGACATGATTCGGAAGATAGAGATTTGTCCATATTGATGCCATCAGAAAAAACAAGCAACATTTTTGCAAATGATAAAAGAAGCCACCGTTACAGCAAAAAGACCCCCATTTATGGTCAATCTGTGCAATCTGATTCAGAAATAATGTACGTTTAACCAAAGGCTCATGTATGACAGAATGTATGTAATGTATGACAAAGACAAAATGTAATGACAGTTTTGCTATCATTTTAGTTAGTTGTAATTTTTAAACAAAGAGGGTAATTTAATTTTTGTTCTTTTATTTTAATTTAGTAACAATTTATTTGTCTTGTCTAAGTTTTACTTACTTTGTCTAAGTTTTATTACAATAACTGTTTTGTCATGTTCTCTGTTTCCAAAATCAGTCCAACGCAGTCCGCGTAGACCTGCAAATTGGGTCTGGTAATTTCACAGAGAAATTCACTAGGTTGAAAGAGTGACATGTTTCATACATATGCATGAATGGGTTATTCTCTTTTTCATACCACTGGGATCCTTCTTTTTTTTTTTTTTGACAGATATTACAACGGGTGACAGACTGCTGCCTGAAAAGTGAAACCAAGGACTCACAGACGCTCTGTGATTATGGACTGCAAGGGACAAGCTGCTAAAGATATTGCAGTGACCAAAGTGGATCTGGCATATTTGACATTGCTGTGATAAGATGTATGCCTACCAGACGGGAGCAGCAAATCCAATCTGTCTTTTCCTACATTTTGGGTTTTTTGGCCTTCTGGGACAAATATTTCATTTCAGAGGGACTCTAGCAGGTCTAATTGAAGGACTATCATGAGTTTGTTGAGCAAGCAGCTCATTATCATAGCAACAATATCAAGTTTGTCAATGACACCTAGAGTTTGCAGTGTATCGTCCCTGTGAGTTTACAAACAGTAAAGAAATACTGTTGAAGAGTCGAGTGCATCCAAACATTCAATACCTATTGAGTGGCGACTCTCTGCTCTCTAACTTTCAGTGGCCAGATGTTTGTGTGTATGTGTGTGCGTGTGTGTGTATATGTGTAAAACATTGAAATGCAAACATGAAAATTAGATGAAAACGCCAGCACATATACTTCAGCCTAAAATGAACGAGCCATTCCTTTTTGTAAGAAATTTTACCATTTGACTTTGTCATCTTGAAATGCATCATATTGGACTAATGGGTAATTATAATGACTAGCCTTCAGCCTAATCAGTTGTATCCATCAGACAGAAGTCTTACTAAATGAAAAAAAAATAGAATCTCAACATTTACGGGCTTTTACACAAACAAGCCACATTTTTAAAATGTCCTGAATTAGGTAGTCTCAATTCCCATAGCACCCACCAGTGATCATTAGCCCAGCAGAGCATCTGACAGCTCATCCCCAACCGCTGCAAATTCTCTGGTACATCATTGCTGCTGTTTGCTGCCTGTATGTTTGCTTACTCAAGCACGGACCTAACATTCTGATCAACGTTGAGACAAACCCATGGGGAGGTGAAAAAATAAGCCCAGATATTTAGAATTTATCAGCAATGTTTAAGATTGTAGATGGAGGTGGAGGAGGACAATGGCCAAGGTAAAGTAGAATGTGGAAGACAAGAGGACAAAGAAATGTGAGTTATTTTCAGTGTCTTTGTAGAGTGACTAATGGTGAGGGAAAGGAATTTTGGCATGTCAGCGGAGCCATGGGGATGTGGTTGAAAAGACGCGACGCCCTCTGCAAAGTCAGGCCAATAGAGAATCAGGCCAGTAGAAAATCATACCACTTAGACCTTTTCACTCACGTGCTCAAAAAATTAGCCATACATTTATAATAATGTTTGATCACATTGATTTAATTTTTGATTCAATACTGAGCTACATTCAAGATGGAATTGTCCACACTGATCATTCCGATACTTTGTGCAGATGCACCAATGGCTTGAACGGTTTGCTAATGCAACTACGAACAGAAACTTGACTGTGCACACAAAGCAACTCTAAGAATCTGCAAATTGCCACACACTTTCTTTAGTCTGTTCTGGTGATTTGACAATTAAAGAATTAAATCAAATGGGCCACTCAGAGTGTGGTCAAATGCGTCACGTTGGCCGCCACTTCCCCATCGCCGTGATTCATTTACGGAAATTCTTGTATGGGCCTATTTGATGCCCTTTAAAACCTTTCCTTGAAAACAAGATTTTTTCCGTGAAGGAGGCATTTAATACTTGTGTAGAATTCTTGTACTGAGTGGGCTGTGGAGATATTTCATTTAGTTGGACACTTGTCAGGGTGTATAAGCCAACGTTGGATGAATGCCACACTCAGCCAAAATGAATACATACTTGATGTGCCACAAGACCTGTGCATCTTTGCATTTTGTTGTTGCGTCCTGTTTGCTTGTGACAGGAAAAATAAACATGATTTGTTTCAAACACCTGAATCCCATGTCTTAAATCCTACAACTAAGAGGTTAAAGTCTGAATTGGCATTCCAGAGTGAAGAGTGCAAGCGTACTTATAAGATATAGTTTATTAAAGGGGACGAGAATGGCAGTTTGGGGAGTGACAGTGCAATCTGAACGGGGCCTTGGTTAAAGAAGATTTGTGATCGCTCGTGAGTAAGTGTTCCGCGAAGGTGCTTGCCAATAGCGCAAGAAGATAACACTGCCAAAATCGAATTCATAGAGCTATGGAAGGACTAGCTGCAGGGTTTGAATGGAAAATTAAAATGGCTCTACATCAACGCTACAAAGAAATGGTGTGTGGTTGTTATTTGGTCGTTTACATGATGGGGATATGACATTTAGACAACAGATCACCTTGAGAAAACAGGAAATGTCATTTTACAAATCCGTCATGCCACACCTCAAGATGGTAATTCAGATGCCATGCAAGCATACAGTTCTGTACGCACGTAAAATAATTTGGTCTCTAAAATGTACAACTATTATAAAATGATGACTTTATTCTTGGAGTATTTGGACTTCATCTTCTTAAATAATACTTTCCAAAGTGGCTCTGAGATAGATGATCAAAACCAGAGTCATTGAAGACCACAGATGGAGGCGATGTGGAGAGGAAAGGAAAGAGAGGAGGTGGTAAAGAGGCAAGAGGGGGCTGGTGTGCAGATGAAAATTGATTTATTGTGGCTCTGATGAGGAGCGGCAAGCCAGGAGACAGTGGGTGCTCTCCAGGCCCTTATTGCGGCAGCATAAATGAAAAGCAATCCCCTACCCCTCTCCTGTTGTAATTGATACCGAGACCTCCGCAAATAACTTGAGGTCTCGATGTAGATATGTATGCGGCCTTGTTTTCTATTGCCACATAGTACATTAGCGAATGCTTTTATAATATTAACTACCTCTCATTAATATTCCAAATGATTCTAATAAACCTCTCAAGAATCTCTGGACACCAATATAAAGATTTCACAAAACAGGTCTGCATTCTGAGCCCATTCTTCAGGTGCAAGATCTTTGGCGAAGGAAAGAAGAAAGTACTACATGACCTTTTCAGAGAGTGTTTAGCACCCCCGCTATGTGGCATTTCATCAGACACACGAAGGTAACCACTAACAATTTAAGCCTCATTGGAAGTGTTGTGGCACATTTGAAGGAGACACAATATAAATGGAGCTAAAGCAGTTTTGATGGGTGTCAGGTGAATGTTGGTTCTATACGCACAAACAACACAAAATGGCTTTAGTAGATATCGTTAGTAGGCTAACTGTTCCCACTGTAGAAGCTTAAGCACCATATTAAACAAATCCACTTTTGCAATTACACTTTTATGGGGGCCTTAAGCTTTGACAAGACAGGAATTTACTCAGGGTGCCAAAAAGGGCTGTGGGCCATGCTGTGATGGCTTAAGGCAGAAACAATTGTAGCACAGGCTGAGCATGCACAGCATTTTGCAGACATGACTTTTAAAAGCCACCTGTGACGGCAAAGAGTTCTGCAAAGCCTCGGAAACCTACAGCCATACGTAAACAAAGACAAGAATATAAAATGAGAAGAAGTGCTACCTCAATAAGCAGATTCAAGATGAAAAAAAATGAAAAAAATAACGGGAGGGATTTGACAATTTAAGAGTGGGTGAACATTATATTATGGCAGGTTTAAAATCCTATTCAACCTTACAGACAAAAGATGAGCATTTCACACAGCTTGGATTCATTTTGCCCGAAATGGGGAAAGTCTGACTTTCTGAAGGTCGGCAAGTAATTAACCTTAAATTCTGCTGGCTTTTGTCTGCTTGTCTGTGGTCAGTAAATAAAATGCCCTGGGTAAAGAGCTTTATTGAAATACTCTCAGAGTTTGGCCTGCCGCATAGCAAGGCATTAATATGTGCTCCAGCAAGAGCCTGTCAGGATTTATTAGTTGCTGTCAATGGTATTCCACTGTAGGTGTCAGCTCTTGCAGAGCAGAAAAAAAAGACGAGAGAACAGACCGACTGTCAGGAGTCAACAAAAGGCTTTTAATGGAGAATGTGCTCCAGACATCCCACAATGAGAGTCACCGTGTTCTGCAGATGACTTTTTCACTTATCTTTTCAGACTCGATATGAAAACTGACACAATTAGCCCTTGAAATCAACACACAAGAATGTTGTGGAGCTAATGTTGAACTGCTACTATTGACTTTAAGATGGCATACTATACTGAAAAGATGTGTTTTTTTTCTACAGGGTTATCATTATTCCAGGAAGAGCTGATGAATCACATGTCTTCAGATACAATTACTGGTTGTCTGTATATATCTGTATATGCTGTGGCAGCAGTGAAAATTGTGAGATGGCCGTCGGCCTTTCATTTCAAGTTGGTAAATGATTTAACTAGCATGGACAAGCAAAGAGTAGTACAAACATATATTTTATGTACGGCAGCAAACTATCAGTTTCTTTTCTAACGTCTACCCAGTACATCCTAGTCCAACATTGAAGCGAGATGTGCTGCACAGTTGTTACTGCCCTAAAGTCTCCAAAAAAATGTAATTGAGCGATTGAGGAATTTAGCTATCAACTGACATTTTTTTCTTTTCACAGCTATAAATTATATGCTGACTCATTCATCACAGAGTACAGTAATTAATGTTAAAAAAAAAATTCAAGTTGTCTAAAGTGGACTTTTGGGCTTGCCATCAGACAGCTATGACATTTAAGATAAATATAGAAAAATTAAAACACATTAACTTCAGTGCACTAAGTGTACCTGCATATGCCATACAAAAAAAAGGAGATGTTGTTCATTTCCAGTGAGAAATTAACTCTGGTAACACGGTTTATAAACAGAGCAATGCCCAAAAAGCATGAATTTCTACTGTGACAGATGAAAAGAAAGTCATTCCAAAGCAAAGCCTCTGGGCTATCAAAACAGTATACTTAAGCCTTAAAGGCTTTTCTTGCACTCCTTTCACACAGTAAGGACATGTAAAATATTCGACTGAACAAATTGCCAGTTGGAGGTATGTGTAAGGACATTATGTAGCAAGACCAGAAAAAAATGTTAAGAAATTGAATTAAAAATTCTGTCCTTGACTATTGTTCTATTGATCTTTAACTGGGAATAATAATAATAAATTAATCTATGAATAATATGAATATCGGGCGTACTGCTTCCTGAAAAGAATCTTACTCTTTTACTGTGCAAAGTTTTACATATAGTTTTTATTCTAAACTTTGTGAATCATTTCGGCGAAGGGTGCCCTCTTTTTGTGCATGAGCACCTGCCCTGCAAAATATCGGTTTACCTCCCTGCAATTACTATTTAACAATGTGAAATAGAATTTTTTTACGCTGCTAAACCTTCTATTGCTTTTTGTAATGTGATCCTTCACAGCCTCCTTGTTTATATCTCACCGCATAATTGTGTCAAAAGCAGAGTCCCAATCAAAAAACAGAAAAATACAGTGAGTGCATGCTGTTTATTTAAGATACCATTCAATGTTTTTTTACTGACGTTCAGCTACATAACCAATTACCTGCATGTACGACCTCGTCAAATCATCTCCAGAAACTAATTCTAATTTAGTCTGAGTCACACTGGACGGCTTAATAGCTATCAATGTGGCATATGGAGTTCTAATTCACCTGAACTAAATGGGCAAAAGTCTTGGGACACACCTCAAGTACTTTCAACCTGTTTTTATTAGTATTTTTATTAGTATTAGTATTTATTGTCCTATCATAGTACAAAAAATTGAAATGGCGCTTGCCTCAGGTTCTTGCACAGACTTTGACTCAGACTCAGTAGAAAGAAATAGAAACTAAATGCTGCTATGAAAGCACGACAAAGATTTAAAGTGGAGAAAAAAAGAAAAGAAAATTGATATCCGTGACTGTGCCCAGACTGGTCGTTTGAGAAATGAGTACTGGTTTCACAATTCATGGATGGTGCATTGCCTTTGACGTGTTTTAGACTAACAAAAAGTTTACTGATTAACGATGTATAGTAAAATTGGCTTCACGAAAACTTCCCGGGCTGCTTCTCTGTCAGCTAAACGACTACCATGTGTTTTTTTCTTCACCAAAACTGTGTGCTAATGTTTTTTTTGTAGCGCTGCCAAACCTGCTGTGCTGAACGTATCATCAAGGTGGAAGAGGCAGCTATAACACCCCAACCAAAGAATAGTGCTGAAGGACAAAATAAAATGTGAAAAAACATGCTTTTCTTTGTAAGCTCTATTTGAGTCAGCAAGGACCAGCGGTGGGAGATAAATTGGGGTCATGAAAGAAAAGAGAATGTTGCAATTTGTTCTGTTACCAAGGTTACCCAAAGGATTCTGAGCGATATGACGTGACTTCTCTCTCGTGCTACCCTTTTGCCATCAGAAATGTTTGCAGCCCTTACCTTTTTTTGTGAATAATCAATTAGTAGCAAGTCTGTTTTATTGTAAATTTAATGGGTCGTTACATTTTGTTTTGTCCAATAGAAACAAGGAGAATGTCAGACAGTTTTTCAAAAATCAAAGCTGCGCTTTAATGAACCTTCAGAGGTGGGAACTTTACCAAATTTTCTGTCCTCTATCCTTCGTCTGCATTAAGTGAGTCTAAATCCACGAATATTGCAGCAGTCCAGTGGACTAGTAGTAAATTTTAAAAAAGAGAGAGAAACAAAGAGAGGTCACCAACTATGTTTTAAGCACAGCCTGCATAATGGGAAGCATGTGGCAGCGAAGCTAGGTTAAAATATGCTTTTCCATTTTTCTATCTTGTCATAAAAGCAGCAGGTTGTAAGATCGAGCACTGAGAGGCACATCCAGAGAAGTACTCTAAAGGCATAGAAAATGATAACAGATTTGAGGCACTAGCAGGTCTCACATCACGTAAAAGGGAGACACATTAACATAGATAGACGTGATTTCAAAGCAAGCGTACCACACAGGGGTAAAAAATTAACATGAACTCTACCAAGAATTGTCTCCAGTATTTCACTCAAACTATATCAGGATGTTATTCATATAATCTTGAGAGGACAAAATAAAAAGTACTGGTAAAGTAATCCGAACGGATTAGAACCAACTCTGCCATGCAATTTGTGCATCATTGCAAACCACAACCAGCCATTTGTTTTTTAGACTGCTCTTCACAATGACAAGCAGCCTATGGGTTTCATCCAAACAGTTTATAGATAAAACAAAGATGTATTCTCTGCAACTGGTCTTCATGAGAGATTGTCTCTCACCCAATGCACCAAGGTCAATTGGGTCTGTCAAGGATAGCCGCTTTTCAAAAGAATGGATTGCTTTACACGTGCTGGTTTTATACATGTTGATTTGTTATCTGCAACCACGAGACATCTGGACAAGGTGAGATCTGAAGAATATTTCGTCCTCAATCAAAAATATAGATTTAATTTCTATAATTGTACAGTGGTATTTTATAGACTGCTATTCTAGTCCTAAAAAATGATCACTGAGCATGTGTCGTATTCTGGAATACATTTCTATGAGGGGTGATAAAATAATAGAAATAATGGTACTATAATCATAAAATCCGCATTAATTGACAGTAAAGTAACAAAAGAACAATTTTACCATTATGTGAGTTAATTAGAATGACATTGGTTGTCTTGAAGCTGCAGAAACATTCTGCTCATGAACAGTGTTTTATTTTATTCAATACAGTCCAGCAGGGTCAAACTGAGTTTGTTCTTGGATACAGGAGGCCCTCAGATTTGCTCTTTTTTTTTTTCTTGGTCAAATCAGACCTTTATTCACTCATCAATGCCTTTATTAAATGTTCAAGTTATGTTTATGAAAATAATCCTAGCCAGTTAGTCTGTTTCACATTCTGTGCACTGCATTCACATAAAAGTTGTTGCTGTTGCTTAACATTTAAATAACTTTTATAAGATTTAATAGTTTAGTGCTGACTTTCCCCAAAAGTGCTATTGTAAAAGTGGTAATGAAATTGCATCAAAATATAAAGTGAGTATAGTTTATCTGGCCGGGAGCAATTGCCATGCTTTCATTATCCTCAGCACTGTGCATTGTAGTATGTCAAGGATTGAAAATGATCATTTTAAATTAAAAACAGAAAGACTTATCAAGTCATGTCATTCATGTGACTTTTTAATTCCGTCTGACAGACGCAGTGACCAATATAATTCTAATTAAGATGTCCCAGTGTATGAGAAGAAAAGTTTGTTTCCAACTTTCCAGTCTTGGTTTGTTATTCATTTTCAAAAGTAAATACCTCAGCTTGTGCTTTGGCTCAGTCAGATGACATCACAAAGCTTTTAAAGAGTAGATGAGAATGCTGTGTGATATTTGTGTCAGGTGAGTTGCAGCAAGACCACCCACTGCAGTACAATCAGCTACCGAGTCAAGAGCACAGCAGTCATTAGAAATGCTGTTTATTATTCATGTGAACTCGCAGCATCTTCTCCAACACACATTGAATTGCAAACATGTCTGGCCACTAGATGCTTGGCATGAACTCTGATCTAAGGTAGCGCTGAGAGTTCATTTTACACTCACACTGGGACTCATAGCATCATCCAGGAACACTTACTGTAGGATTAAATTATCATTTGGGCCTCCGTATGCACATTCGCTTAACAGGATTTGCATTGATAATACATTAGGGACTATAGATGACAAACGTGCTTCTGTTCCACTTCATCCAACTTTAAGAAAATGTGGCTTAAGACCGTAAACCTTGTCCTGTGAGATCCAATTAAGTTTGCTTACGTCACATCCTCTTCGTGATGGGAAAAGCAAGTCAACAATGTTGATCCACCAAAACACATTTGTTTGCATTATACAACATGTACTGCAATGTCTTGTGGTGGATGCTAAAACTATCTGAACACTGGAAATTCCATTAGCAAATGAAATGTGAAGTGCTGCTTTGAATGTTTTATGATCATGATCATTTCTAGTTACTGGTGTCGTTCAAGTAAAAAAAAAGACTTACAAAAAAATGTCCTGCGAATGGCTGGCGACCAGTTCAAAAACAAATCGTGTGAAATGAAAGTTGAACCCTGGTCAATAACTAATGAGTGACAATGAGCTGCTTAAGTCTCAACATATATGATATCGAGAAGGTGGTTCATACAGAATTTGGCGAGACTTTGATGGAAAATTCCAAATTGTACCTCCTTGCACAGCTCCTCCCACCTGACAGCATTTTAATTTAAAAGGTCTATTGTTATAGAGTGGGGCATCTGACATTTATACGTGCATATGAATATGGTCTCAATACAACCAAGAGCATTAAATCTGATCCAAGCAAGCTTCAATCACAGGAGAGCAAGCTGCAATATTCTCCACAGGATTAGGCTGCTTTTAAATTGGCTGCAGAGAACAAGATGAACTGTACACCAGCAAAGTAAAATAAGCCAGTGGCTGGAGAACAAGCGAGAGAGACGAGTGTGTAATTAGCTTTGTTAGGGTGAAGGGGGGGGGGGGTTGATGCCATGTTTAACTCGAGAATGATGGCTCGGTTCTGTGAAATTAGTAAACCTTCAGGATATTATCCAGTAGGTGGTAATTAAATTTACTATGAAACTTTTAATCAGCTAAATAAATTACTTTTCTCAATTAGCGTTGCTTGATTCTTCTTTGGAGAAAATGTTGTAATCATTTCTGCCTTACCTTGTTATTATGAATAGGATGGCAGCCCGATTTTAGGGCATTTAGTTGAAAAACATTAACTCGTTAAGATGAATAATAGTAATAGGAGGAACTTGCTCTTTTGTAAAAGTTTTCTGCCCTTATGTTAGCGGGTCACTTCTTTCACTTGAGTTCATGGCGAGGACTGTGTGAGATTATGTATAATTCTTATATAATCTATGAACCTATGTATAATATACATATATATATATATATATATATATATATATATATATATATATATATATATATATATATATATATATATATATATATATATATATATATATTTGCTATTATAATCGTTCACTCGGAAGTTTGATACATTTGTATATCTTTTAAAAAAATAAAGGGAGATGGGGCATATGATTTGCTTCCTCTTGTACCCCAGTGTTCATTTTATCTTGACTGAAGTAAAAGTGTTTTATCATTACCAGGTGTCCAACCAAGATAAATAAATAAACCGAACTGAGACTGTCAAAGGGGAAAATAAATTGCTTTATCTAAATCTATCTAAGTCTGCGCCACACCAGGAGTGGAAGTCAGTTTGGCGTTTTTTTTACATAATCCTAAAATAATTCAAAACAAAACATCTTGCTTTCAAGGTTTTGCGCTTGGCAAAGGGTAAATTGGAACTTTCTCGTTGCAGCAACGGCAAGACAAATATAATGTTGTTTTGACCAAAAACTGAAAATCTTTTTAACAAGCTACTATTCAGACATAGCATTTGTACATTTGGATTGTTACATCTTGTTCTAAGTCTCTCCTACCCAAACAATTCTGTAGACATCTGTAGAACTGCCAAGAAGACATGGAGGCGAATAAAAGATCACTTGAAAGTGTGCTTGACGAAGGATGCCACTGGATTTTCTGTTTCAAAAGTTCCTGCACATTAAGTTGTATCCATTCAAACATGAAAATATATTTGTATGCAGCTTAGCCAAGCTCCAATGAGAAAGTAAAAAGTTAATTATTGGCATGCTTGAAAGACTGCAAACACTTATTAGGCGGCAGCGGCGTTAACGCATCATGACTTGATGTCTGCTTTTTTTCGTTCAGTGAGTTGCCTGCAGTAAATGTAGAGCGCATATAAATCCATCTACACTATTATAGTTGCAGGAACTGAGGTCAGAGTGCCAAAATATTTATCAATAGAAACAAAAGGACTGGGTAGTCACTGCCCAAAAAGCTGCAAGGTGGACCTAGCGGTTATCTGTAAAGATGTCAGTAAGATCGCCTGCTTCCCAAGCTTATGTTTTATCACCATCAGCATCTATAAGAATAAGTTACATTATCTCTTGTTTACGTGTGCATCACTTAAGTCAGGACACTCCAGTAATTTAGCATGTTTACCTTCCAAATGCAGTGACTGCTTGAAACTAAAAGGTCCTCTTTGATTTACTTGAAAGTGTCTTTGACCATGAAAGGGAAGAAGAATCACTCATCAAAAGACCTAACATTGAGTCCTGTAACAGAAAGTCTCGGCACATCTGTTGAGTAAAATATGGTATGCATCTCAAGCACTTTGCCATTGTAGATTCCTAAAACAAAAGAAGAGTGAGCCCAGGGTGGCCCTCACTCTTTATCACCTGGTGCCACATGCGGGCAGAGATGAAGGTTGAATGTCTTATCACAGACACACCATTAAGTCCCTCAGCTTCGTGTGGAAATGTGTTGAGCAATGTTTCCAGCCTCTGTGATCTCAGCAGAGGTGATTGATTCTATGATGTGCTAACCAACAACAACCTTGATAAATATTTCTCTGTGGACAGAGAACCTTTCAAGGGGTGCGTCCTTTGTTAAAGGGACAGCGTTACATCATGAATTAAATTTAGTAAAGGATTTTAGCAGCAAAGCAGTTTCACTAATGTTCTTTTGAAAATATTTAATTTTAGGAGCCAGAACATCATGTTGTTCTTTAGGCCGATAAATCGTTGAGTTTGAAGAGTTGAATCGATGAAGAGTTTGCATGGTTGGAGGAGGATTTCTATGTCACATGCACAGATCTGTACACTAATTGACAAATACAAAATACAAAACTACTGATCCTAGCTTTTTGGGACCTGACATACACATACACTTTTCCTTCTTAGAACTCAACGAATAGCCACCCCATAGTCTTCATGGCAAGCTAGTTATCAATGGTTCATATACACGAGACAGGATTCAAGCAATCAATCAATTCATCATAATAGATTTACTGCTATTACCTGTTACCAGGCAACGAGATGTACTTAACAGCACCTCGAAAGAGGCTACTGCTAGTTTTAGCCAGAATCAAAGTGGAGGTTGTTATCGTAAGAGCATAGACTTAAAAAGTACAAAGTATTTTCACACAAAGTATGAATAAATAGATGGTAGCATTTGAGTTTTCTTTTAATTTAATTTGAACCTTGTGAATTCATGCTTACATTAGTAACTTGCAGAACTAGAATTGGTTTGTGTCAAGTTGCAATATTTTCACTCATTGCTTACAGACACAAGCTGAAGCTGAATGAAGAGTTCTGATGAGTTTGAAATGTTCTCCTACATGGTGGTAGTAATAATCACTAATTAAACCATGAGGGGAAAAATAACTTTGAACATTATCTGTTTTTTAAACATAAAAGTTTGTGCAGTTTGCCATGAGGAAATGCACATATAGAGGCACTTGATCAGTCAGCAAGACTCCTTATAAATTCTGCCAGTAACTCCCTTGAGGCACAAGCTATCTCGCTTCCAAATGTTTGGCAAACGCAGCTCAATGAAAGCAAAGTTTAATTTTGGATAGCACTAATATAATACTCGTATCTACAGAACATACAACAATGTTTTACTATCTGCATCTTTAGCTGCAGCTATACTCCTCTTCTTTTATGAGTGATTAAAGGTCAAGGTTTGATAAAGACAAAAAAAAAACACCTTCATAGTTCTATTAACCATTCTGCACCTTGTCCTGCAGATTTCACCGTCTTGGTGAACAGACTCATCAATAGTTTTCATCCCCTTGGCAAAGTATGGTCAAATTTCTATTGTAACAAGATTATTTGAAGACAAAATGGTGCAAGTCTGTAAAATCCACAAACCGCTTCAACTGAGATGGATTTTTCACCAGGCCAAAGTGTTAAGTGTTGTGTGCAGATATTTACTCATTCACAAATCATGTTCATGACATTCCTACAAAGTCTTCATTGCTGATGGTCATCCTGTTAACCTAACATACAGTACCATAATGTTTGCGCTATATGATTCATGTGGTTGTTAGTATTATGACTAAGATAGCATTTGAAAATATATACATTTCAATATATACTTTGTTTTGTAGAACCATTATTTGCATGAACGTTCCCATTGTTCTTTACATCGCAATGCATTCTGGGTAGTTACATAACGAAAGTGAGGAAGAAGCCCATGACGAAAATGTCAAATCCATAAAATTATAAAGATTTATGGGTGCTGTGAGCCAATCTGAAGCAACGTTGCCACAGGATGGCCATTTTGGGGCAGGGCTGGTCGAACACAACAAATGGAGCACGGGTTGCTCAACACAACAGATTTTCAAACTGCTTGTGTTATCGGGTAAAGGTCAGCGATGTAGTTAGTGACACAACTACGACGCCTTTTTCTTTTTGAAAAAAGAAAAGTCTGAATCATAGCCATTTTTCTAAGGTTTATAATAAACCAATCCATTTTTGAATCCGTTCAGAAATCTGCAAATTACGGGTATTTAATTGAGTGAATCATCCAACTTACCGCAGTGCACCTGAGCAGTCCTTTGTTCGAAAATGGCCAAGCAGTGTCGACTGAAGTTTCATGTTGTTTTTTCCTCCATTGCATGTTCGGTGTCTAGTGGTCTGGGGTCGTCCATAGCTGCAACTACAGAAGAAACAGCATGGTTCAGGTGTTCTACACTTCCTGTCTTTCGTGTCTTTTAGCTCAGTTTCCACTTACCACTCGTGGGCGTTAAGGTTCCTTCTGAAGAAATATGGTAGGCACTGTATTTGGTTTTAACCATAGTTTTTAGCAGGATACATCGGATAGCTGTCTCATGAGCAGTAGGCAATTAAAGGCCTCGAATGCATCCGGGCTAAAATAATGAGAGCACAACAGCCACAGGCCCTGGTCGGGGTTTCTTCTAAATGAAAAGAAAGAGGGGAAATGTGAGTAAAAAAGTACAGGATACATAGGAGAAAAAAATGATTACATCACAATAAACTCAATATTTCACAGTGACTTTGGAAGCTGTACTGAAAGGTGGGTTTAGTTCGTTCATTCATCCATCCATCCATTCATGTTTCGTATGCCCTGGTTGTTTGACAACAGACCACAGCTTCAGATTCTTCATACAAAGTAAACCATAATTCAACATTCTCGAATCAAACACAGAACGCTGATTAATTAAACATAACAGCAGCAGCAGTTTATTGCAATTTTGCAATTACCTGTTTGTTGTACATCTGCTGAGAATCTTGAAGGCACACACTCTCGACATACTCCTATGTGAATGCGACAGGAAGAAATACTCCCTTTGCTGAGAGTTTTAATTTCCATTTAAAATGTGGATTTAAATAAATGTGTCGAACCTTTAAACAATATCCTCCATGTTGCAGGTATCTCATGGTACAGTGCGGGAGACAAATATTTGCTCAAGAGATAACAGAAAAAAGCCAGGAGTTCAAGTCCCGCACCTTACTGGTTTGGAATTCATTTTTCCCTTGTGTTTGAAAGTAGAATTTAGTGGACACATAGATTACTCATCTGTAACCCTAGCGTGACCACTAAAGCCCTGTATCTCAACAACACAGCAATTTGTAAATTGCACTGGAAATATCCAGCAAGTGGTGGAGATATTCATGAGGCAAATGCATCATTCAAAGACATCCACTTTATGCTGGAACTAACACACTACTTTAAATCATTAGAAAGTTGGGGTTAAACTGGAAGGAAAAAAAAATACTAGAGGAAAAAAAACAACAGATTTTCCTGTCTCTGCTTTGCTCATAGTGACGCATTGGCAAGTACATTCAATTTCATGTTTGATAAGCTCTCAAGTGAGTGGAAGCGATGACCTTGGATGCAGACGTAACTGATGGCTAGAAAGCATCTTAAAAGAGAATGAATCAATGCTTCTGTGATCTCCTCCACCCCATCCTAACATTTTCTCCTCTTTCATGCAAATGTAGGGAACGATTTGAAATGAGTTACCATAGTGATAATTACAGCAGTCTCTGCTAGAGGGAAAAATATAAACTTGCCTTCAAACCTCATTGATAAAATACAAGCATTGAAGATGCAATGAGCAAAGGAAAAAAGGGAGCAACATGTCTTTTTATGGAGGTTCTCTAAGGCTACGACAATCAAAAACGATAAAAAAAAATAAAAAAAAGTCTATACTTGGAATAACTTCCAGTTAAATCATCATGGTTTTGTTTGTGGTCTTTAGAAGAAAAGCACAAAGTCATGCCCTTAAGTCCTTTAAGGGCATGACAAATCTCTTGAAAATGTCATTTAACATGGACTGCTGCATTGTAACTGATCCGTGAGCAATGGTTAACTGTGGCCATACCAAACTGTAATAATAATAATAACAATAATAGTGCAAATGCACAGTAAATGGATCATGTTGTGAAATTCATTTGAAATTTAAAACAGTTTGCTGGTGTGTTAGTCGAAGCTCTTTAGGTGGGTTGAGCAGTGGTCCATTTTGCACGAGACAGGAAATAAAATACATATAACAGGCTAATTTCTGTAACAATGTGATTCATGATCCTTACATCATTTTGGTACATCATTTTATTATTATTATTTTGGAGAATGATATTTTTGTCTTGGGAACTGTTTTAAATTGTGCATAATATGTATTCTTTAAAAAAGTAAATGCAGCACAATACAATTTGTAACAATAAAAATTAACACAAATGTTAAATCATATCAGTAGTATAGTGAACATCTGGTTAAATAAACTCACATCCCATAGTTTGGAGCAAACATCGGGGTCATGTTTCAGTCTACCTGATAAATCTAAATTCAATATTTATCCTCCTGTAAATCCTCCTTGTTTGCTGCTTTGGCTCAGAGTTGCAGTGTTTGGTGGTTGTTGTTTTTTTCCTGAAAACATCTGCCATTTTTGGCAGAAACTACATTGAGGGCAACAACAAAACAATGGACTGCAGGAATGAACCGTATAAAACATGGAGGGGAACACTGGGTCAGCAGATCATTTTCTAAAGGTTCATAATATAGAACTACACATCCATTAATTTTATTAGTTAGATATTGCACTTGTTTTTTTATGAAGTGCATGTGCAAGCAGAGTCAGCTACAGCACCAATAAGAGCTAAATATGACTCATTTAATTTAGGAAAGAATTGCCAATCATAAAATGTTACTCAACAGAGGTTTCCCTCCACACAAATTAACCACACTGATTTGAAACTTGTAAGGGAGATGGCGTAAGCATGACGTTATAGCACCGTCAGCAGGGTGCTCTCAAAGGCCTTGGGTGAAATGAACACCGACTAAAAGGATTCACTCCCACAACAAGAAGCCAGTGTATTAAAAAAAAAAAAAGATAAAGTTGAAGGGTTTTTCATCAGAATGGCTAATGGTTCCCTAGTGGGCCGGGGTGTTTTGTTTATCTCTTAATTTGAAAAATTAATGTGCTGTATAATGCGCCTCGTGTTTGACGGTATCTACAACAGTTGATGAGCTAAAGAGAATTCATACCGCAAAATATACCTCAGTTGGATTAGGACACACTGCTGACAACCCCAAAGAGGGGAATCTTGATGAGGAGTCTAGCAAAAGCTGGCGGATGTGATAACTGTGCATGGGAGCTGAAAATCTCCTGCAAATAGAGACGCGTGTAAACACATCTCTGTAGCTACAGAGAAGAAAAATGCACTGTCACTCCATAGGATCAATATTGAAATAGGGGATATAATCCGGGATTACTACTGCTAAATTTACATGGCACAAGATATGAAAAGGCATTAAGATTGAAGAGCACAACTCGATAAAGGATAATACGGGGAACAAGAAACAGAATACATATGAGAGTCCACGGCAGGGGTGTGCAGAGACCTTTGGAGAGGCAGATGCTTCAAATTGAAAAGGGGGCACATTGAACTTTATATTATTATTATCATTATTATTATTATCTATTTTCTACTGCTTACTTGAGTCACTTTAAATGTCTTAATTGTTGAACATTAGCTCTGCTGACCATAATTATTCTGTGCCCTACATCCCAACACCTGCTGCTTCTGACCAGTTTTATTATTTTTAATATATGAATATTTTTGGAGCAAAACCATCTAGCCGTGCTTTCATGTGGACTCTTTCAATTTCATCACATTTTGCCATTTTGAAAATGAATGAGCACTGTCCAAATGAAGTCACATTGTTATGCCCAAATTTGAGCCATCTCACTGTTCTGCTTTGAGAAACTAGAAATTATCAAGAATAATATTCAACCACTAATATAAATATATATCCAACATTTCAGAAATGATGTGCGATATATTAATTGTTACAGTAGCCTATATATATATTGCAACATTTAAAACCCCATAATATTGATTACCAAAGCATTTTTAAGAACAAATATATTTGTTCAACCTCTGAATATCCCAGTGGTATATCTTTTTTTATAACAAAATAGCATTAATAGAATAAAAGAGCTAATTAAGTCATTGATTAGTCTGAGTCTCTGTTGTAGACATTACAAGGACTCCATTTGTTTCTCTGCAATCTCATGAAAATTCATTGCTAAATTGCCTCAGTACTTCTTTAAACAGGTCTTGTTAGAAAGCAGTGATGGAAAAAAAAAAATGCAAATTATTGCATTCACTGAAGATTTTACGGAACGACACCGCATAGTAGGCAACATGTTCCTGCTCTATTTATTTCGTCAAGAACTATGCTAATGATTGGAGTCAACATATCAATTCCATTGATATTTGGTGTATCTTATCATCACATAGGATACAAAAACCTGTTTCTTAAGAAGAAACCAATCCCACAGATGATTGAGAGCAAAAAGGCTAGGAGGGGCTCTACTCTTCGAAGCCTATACATCGCCTTCACTGTCCTCATTCTTGCCCTCAATTCCCAAAGCAATCTCAAGTCAGCGGTTCTATTAAAACAACACAGCCTCATGCAAATTGCTACTGTCAAGCCTCTTGGTTTTATTTCTTGTCCTGAAAACAGCTCGATGCTTTAATGGAGACCGCGTTGTGCAAACTTTGCACCATCAGGTAAGATCAATGATATCTATAAAACAATTTGACAATGGGCGCTGGCCCACATCCATGTAAAATGAGTATGAGGTGACACTGAATGGATGAACACTTAATTGAGAGTGAGTGCAAACAAAGCATGTAATTACAGCCAAGGACAACAAATCCAAGATCACCTATGCAGCTTTTCAGTCGACGTGTTGCCGCCGGAAATGAATTATCCTAATTGGCAGGTGAAAGCATATGCTTTTGTTTGCTATTGCAGCTAGCAACTGTTAATGACCCCAGCACACACATCAAATTAGCTGCTACTCATCCATGAACCTGCAGCTGAAAAGAAAACACTTTTCTTAACCTTACATATATCTTGTCAATTTAACTGAAAACCTTTTAGCGCTGTATGACTCACTTACCGGTTGCCATTTCGTCATCACAACTCATCCTATTCATTAGGTGTTTGCATATATGCATGTTCTTCTCAACATTAACACCTGCCATTTGTGAAGCTTTGTTAGTTAATTACTGATGAGTAAAGATAGCAAAGTGAAGCTTTAAATTTGCTTCATGAACCAGTTGGCAAGTTAGGGTGATTTGAGTCCAATGTTCAGTCAATACAACTGGTTCATGAAGCATCTTGAAGCTTCATTTTCCCACCAGTATTGATCAGGAAGAACATAATAATAATGATCTTGTCAAATACATTTGACATGCTACATTTTGCAGCTTTTCATTATCAACCCCTTTGATTTCATTATACACATTTACTTTACATTTTGTTAGGTACAGTATCAGTGTGATATTGACACCCGGTATCGGTACTCACCCATCATTATAATGTAGAGGCAGTCAATGTCAGGGCCTTTTAAAAAAAATTGGGCCACATTGTGTGCGTTCAATGGAACCCCTAACATTGAAAATATTGCACAATTCTGAATACTGTTTTACATTATAGCAGTAATTTTGTCATTAATGGGCCAAGATTATGTCAATCCCCACTATTCCGATGTTAGCTCACTGAAAGTTCATTTGACGTAAATTTGCCGCAACATTCCAAGGTTTTTGTTTGCTATTAAATCCTGCAAAGTTGTATTAAGCCATGTTTAAAGCAGCTTAACACCACCAAAGGTTAATATATGCTCTTTACAATACACAGTGGGAACCATTCCTCGCAGCCTCTCAACTTAAAAGTGAGAACTTCTAAGCTTCTATACAAAAACAGCAGGCCTGGAGCTCCAGTGTCAGTCATTATGTTAATTTGCTGTGGCAGATTAAAAAGGAAGCAAAAGAAACACATTGTAAACAGTTTCACACTGCATACACAGGCTAATCTGCCCTGGTGACGATAAATACAAAATAAAGTGAAGATTGTTTAATACAAGGCATTGTATGCTACATTACATTTTTTTAGTTCATTTGAAGAGATTTGGCACGCGAAAAACAGCAGTAACCTTATCTTACCTCTCTGTTTTCTCCACTTTGTTTAATTTAATGCTTATGTATAGTAATGATGATGTAGTTATCCTATAAACTACTAGCTCTGTGGATTTCTTCATTTTTCTTAATTAAGAGATAAACACCGCTATTTGCATTTTAGGTACATGCTTTTTTTTTTCCTCATTACAATAGTAATGACATTTCAATAACATTGAAAAATTATTAAGTCACACATTCCCATGACAACATGCATTTGGTGTTTAAACTGGCAACCTACGAAATTCAGCGTATGCACTTAACACTGCGGTATCAGTTGAAAAAAAAGTGTTAAAATTGTATCCAGTTTAGTCACACATCATTTAAAAAATGTCAGCAACAAATAGGTTTTAAATCTATTGGAATAGTTTTAAAACCTTCATCCAATTTCTAACTTGACTTGCAATTATATGACAAGTACATCGACTTTTCTGTGGCTTGATTTAGACACACAGACTTTATTCAACATATCCTATTTTAACTGGGTACCTGAAACACTCAAATGTAAAGAAAGCAAACTGATAATTACTGTAACAAATTTGATTACCACATAATAGATTTAATTGTCATGAGACTTTGTGGGCAGCTAATCATGCTGATTAGCCTAATCTGTTTTGTTTAAATTAACCAAACATTCTAATCTCGACCATCGTATATAATCTCAATAACAAACTTGGTTAAATTATTTTATTTAGGGCAGTGTCAATCCAAAACTAAAAGAAATGTCTTTGTTCTGTGTTTTGAAGGGTGGTGCCCTTGAATGAGATGCGTGAACTTGAAGGTTGCAATGGCTCACTCCTACGCGCACGCACACACACACACCGAAGTGTTCTACCCCATTAAGTTCTCGCTAAAATTGGGTGATGTTTGCAGGCGGAATGTTAGCAAATCCTTAGTGACAATAGGCAAGATAACAGGGGAAAGAGTTTCTGTAAAGGAGACTGCTTTTACATAACTTCCAGACAATGTCAGTGTACTTTGCAGGATTTAAAAAAGTGCATGATGAATCTCAGATAATAAAGGCTTTGCATTTGGTGGTTTCTTCCTCAATAGGTCAACACTGTCTGGGTCACTTGTCATTTGATAATGGTCAAAATTTGTGAAATATAAATTAAGAACAATTGCCCTAAATTTCAAACTGCAGAAATTCAATTTAGAGTTTAAGATTTTGAATTGACGTGTGAAAAGGTAGTGGCATTAATTTTTTACATAAAAACAATGACGCAGAATGATGATGAGAAATAGATCTTATTCAGATGGGCAGCCATTTACAAATGATGGAATACACTTCTTACAATAACAGATAAGGTCAACCTAAAGTTACAATGGCAGTCTTATCTCAGCTTTTAACATTAAGTGGAGCAAGGTAAAATCTGCAACGCTTTGACGTGGTGTATAATGGACCTCTTTTAAATACCAGCGAGATACTTTCTATCTTTCATTGTGTGCAACTTCAACAGAATTACAATATAAACACAGAATATGTGCTTATGGTGGCTGAGATAATCAGGGTTAGAGAATGAGGGCATATGCACATCCAGAATCAGCTTGTTCATCTTGGAAGTCACACGTCTGCTCAAACTGCTCACAGCATCTTCCTCTTCTCAAACTCCTAAAGACAAGAGAGGAAGGAGAAAAGCAACAGGGAATAAAGTGAGACAGACAGACAGAAGGGAATTATTTATTTGTGTTGATATCTCATAGCTCTTTTGAAAAGAGAGAAACTGGCTGTGATAGCAGGAGAGAATCTGTTTCTATTTTCCCTAGAGTGGACCACACACGCATGCCGGTTCACGACCAAGTCGCTGCAGTCCATGAAAAGTATTGAGTGATCGGGACAGCTCTCACCGCCAATAATCTGATAGACTTGCTTTATTTACAAAATCAGACCATGTGACAAATATTTTAGAGATCTTGCACAAAAAGTAGACTGGTAGACGATGCCCTTCCCTTGGAAACCTCCATTGCATGGGATCTGGGGCGTTAACTTAATGCAAATGCCATTTATCAGGTCCACAGAACACACAAGGACTGGCCCATTCCAATAAGGCTTAGAGATACCTAAAGGTATACTGCCACCCTGAGGAGGCATTGGGTGAACGTTTTCAACGCCTTCAAAGCCTTTAAAGCCTCTTGTTGTTCTGGGAATGAGCAAATGAATTAAGAAACCTTTTGGTGGGTCAACAGGGGAGTTGGGCAAGCAGCTGCTTTAACAGGGAGTCAGCAGGGCCAAGTCATTTGGGATGAAGCTATTCAAGAAATAACTGTATAATGGTATGAAAAAGGGGGAATGAGAGAAAAGTAAGAGATGGTTGTAATGCACAGACGCTTTCAAGGCGTATATCCACAGTGTGGGTGGCGGCTTTGACAGGAGAGCGGCACCTGACAAGCAAAGGTGTCAAAACTTGAGGGAATGGAGGATGCCACTCAAAAAGTGACGCCAGACAATGCCTTTTATTGAAACAGGAATGAGAACAAGAAAACATGTCAGGAAATAGGTAAAACACATTTAAAGGAGAGCAACGGCAAGCTGGACCGACTGTGCCAGAAAGTGTGACGGCATCAGACTAAATTTCGTAAAGCGAAAATTGAATTGAGCAGGACTCCGTGTAGGAGTTTGTAAACAAAAGTTAAGAAGGTTGTAATTATTCTTGCATGTTAATGAAGTCGTCAGATGAACAACTTTCCAGATATCACCTTCCTGCACCAGAGGCATTACTAATTCCAGCGGCTATCACAGTAAATATTGCATATTTGAATTAGTTTCAAACCGTGTCATCCACAAACAGCTTGGGAAATTTGCAAGTGACGTGTATAAATTTGGAGTTTTAGGCAAACCTCTAAATTACTGCTACTCCTGCACAAATTGAAATCCCACATGTAAAGCTTTAATTAATGTTTGATTGAAGTCATGTATCTTTTCATGAAAGTAGAGTGTGCAATAGAAAATGATGTTACACAAATCCATAATTTAAAGCTACAGTATTCATGGTATGAAAGTTGCATTGAGAAATACGATCCTGCAGTCTTGAATATTAACAGAGACGTATGAAGGATGTGAATGGAGGTGGAGGGGGCAAAATGTGCAACCATATTGCGTGTTTTTCTCAATTACACTCAATGATTATGAATTAAACTTAGGGGAGGGGGTGCGTGTAAATCAATATTCGCATTCAGAAGAGCCAGCAGCGGTAATGAAGGTATAAGATGACGAATGAGTGTAATACATGCATTCCACTTTTTATATAACCTTTTAACAACGATTCTGTTGAGATGTGCTGAAATAAAGACACAGTAGCCTTAACTCACCCACTGTCAAATGTGCATATATTAGATTTTAAACTACTTTATGGCAGATTAAAAGTTCCAGCTCATACCGTCCACTATTAGATGATACTATATATATAGTCTGAGTCCCAAGTACATGTAATAAGGAGAATTTTTGCATAATTTGGGTTTTATTTGGGTGCATCAATCTTTTGAGTTTTTTTTTTTAACTGTATATGTCACCTTACTAAGATAATGGCCAAAGTCATTGGTAACATTTGTTTTACCTAAATCATCTCATTATACTCACCACTTTACATCCTTAGTTGAACAGATATACAATTCTACCCTTGAAATTAAATTAAGGGTGACACACGTAAATATAACCGCTACCCACAAGACCAGCTATGTCTCCTTTAATTACTTTTGAATTAATTTAAAGATGCACCCTAATTTGTGAGTCCTCTGACAAAAAGAACATCATGAGTATGTACCGAACAGGATTTAATTGCTCATGATGCTGGTTTCCATTTTAAGGAAAGACTCACCTTGAACATAGTGCTGCCCAGCTGGGCGGGGGACATGCTGACGACAACTCCAGCCGATTGCAGGGCAGCGATTTTCTCTTTGGCGCCTCCTTTTCCGCCAGCGATGATAGCACCGGCATGACCCATCCTACGCCCGGGAGGGGCAGTAAGCCCAGCGATGAAGGACACCACGGGCTTGGCATTCGCACCCTGGACACATCAGCCAAGTGAAAAATAAGGAAAACGAAAAGAGGTGAAAAGCGGATAATCATCCCGTTTCCAAGTGCGAGGCCTTTTAGCATCCTAATGGCGTACTCATAGGCAAGACAGAAAGAAATATAGGAGAGGGAGTGTGCATAAATCACAGCAATTTGTTTTCTGCACCTGCATTTTATTTATGCATTACAAATTAAACAACCCATGTCCTCTCATTACAGAGCCCTGGCGATAAGAGTCATATGCAAGCAGCCGTCTCTGTCTCAGCCTGTATTATTAAAACAAAGGGTCAATCAAGCAGTTTAATTGCATGGGTTGGTGGATGACCAGATAGGGGCCAAGGCGCCTGCCATCTCAAATCATCTCATTTCGGCGATGCTAATTAGTCATGCAGCCACTGATTAGCTCAGCGCCTGTCGGTCTACACTGTTTGCTCCTTGATGGATATGGCGCTCAACAGTTTAGATCATTTCCAAGGTGAGGAGCGATAATATTTCATCCGTCGCAATAACATCCTAACTGGAAAGAGGGATAGAATATCAATATAGCGCTTCAAATTATCCTTAAAACAGAAATACAAAAATACAGTCTAACATCTAAATTTGTAGGCACTCAAGGTCAAATTTTGTATTTAATATTGAAAAGGTGTGGGCAACAATATGGACATACAATTGATAAACACCAGATATCTCCATATTAAATTATCAACACAATAAAACTACTAGGAAAACTAAGCATTTTTTCAGAAACTGAAAACTTTAGTTAAAGCAGATTAGAGCTCACTGTAAATTATTGACATAAAAAAGAAATCAAACATTTTACTGCAGCTCTGTATTAGAGGGGCAATTAAGTCACAAAGGTTCTTTACAATATGTTCTACGTGTCCCTACTAGTCAAAATATGGTATTCTGAATAATATTGCATTTGTGAAACATAAATTAGGCCATGGGCAGCCATTTTGCCTTTTACTGCCCCATGCTGTCGACTGAAAATGTCAGCAGTGTCAAAGGGCTCAGGCAATGACCATCATGGCTCGCCTGTTTTCTGGGTTTTGTTTGTATCCAAAATACCACCAAATAATGTAGGATGACTTTTTTTTTTTGCTATTAAATCCACCCAATATGTAGAATCTGCACTGGGCCTTATCTTTCACACTCATGTTTGTCTTTATATGTCCCCTGCTGGGTATGTACAGTAGAGTGTGTGGGCATCTTTCTTGCTCTCTCCCGCAAATGTTTGTCATTACTTGGCTTTAGTTGCAGATCCCCGGCAAACATAAGATGACTTTTGCGACTAGCTGGCCTTTGTGGTACATTTAAGGACAAGGCTAAAAATAATATATGCGGCTGCCCGAGTTTTGCGTGCAGTTGAGAGTGGAAAGAAAATCTATAACGTTGCTTTTGCAATAAATATCTATGTTCTTATCGAGATAAGAATATTGTTCAGCCGTAACATCAGAGCACAACTGCATCATTAGAGACTCCTGTGGTTGTCATTCTTCCCACTTTTTTCCAGACATTCAAATCTGAAACATTTGTTTCGAGGATTGAGGCATTGAGGAAGTACCATAATACATTGTCTAATGAATATGATGACGCACAGATGGCAAATAATTCATGAATACTCGGGAGTGAGAATATTGTGCATAGAGGCGAGCATCTTGTCACAAAAGACAACGCTTGCGTTTTCTGTCAAAGCCAATTGTGAACAAGTATTTTATGTACGACATGATTTATTCTCTCTATTAATGTGCCATCCCAGACACCAAGAGTTCATTCCTTTGGAAAGGAATGCCATAGCAACAATACTGAAGTCAGTTTAGCAGGGTGGTTTATTCAATAAACAAGATTAAAAAGTGAGGCTAATACCACAAATGTGACCTGATGAAATACTGACATGACTGCATCCACATTGGGAGTCTGGCATTGAGCTAGCTCGGCTCACATTGCTATGCGGTGTTGTTTCCCCAAAATAACAAAAGGGTTTATGTAAGCTTGAGGGAGACAAGCTGGGCTAAAATTCATGAAGCTGAAATGGGATGGAAGAAGTATTACTAAATCTTCATGGAAGCTTGGGCGAAAGATACTCAAGCAAATTATCATGCGATTATCCTGTGTAAGACCTTATTTCTGGATTCAGGAATCCCACAAAACCAAAAGCAATGCTTAGCAGAACTTTGATACAAGTGACTTTTAATACCATATTATGATGGCAATCACGGCGGAAATTGATACCCAGTGAACCTTGAAATAAGCCCTGCATTATAAAATCTGACGGAACCAAGAGGGGGTTACAAGGTTGTTTTCTTGGATTTTACACAATTATGGTATTGACAGATTAACTCTGTCTCCAGCCATTCAAAATCGACGTAGTATAACAAACCTTTGCTCTACCCAACGTGATACAAAACTATCAGTCACTAATATTGATAATTTGGTACATCATGCAGTCTGCATTCTGTGGTGCTGGAGCAGAATTCTGAAATTCAAATGCTCTAAAAAACATTTTGTAATTCATCCTCAGAATATAAACATTGTGAAAAATGAGTTCTAGATGCACTTTGTTTGCTGTCAAGAGAAATTAGAAGTTATCTAAGTTGGTTATAAAAATGCTGTGTTTTATTATTTACAGCATTACAAATAATATATTGGTTCATCTATTTAGTAGGTCAGTGATTTGCAGTGACTGTAGAATAATTAAATGCTCATGAAGCATAACTTGGACATCTGTGGTGATAGTAGATGACTCATTAATTACGATTGGCGATGACGTGACATTATCTTTAGTAGACGTTGCCATTCGATGAGGAAGTCGAGGAGTGTCGCTTCCTATCCCCAAATTACTTCTACCTCCTACCGCCTTGCTACTCTGGCGATATGAGATGATAAAATGAGCTCCGACACGCACGACCATATTGACTTCAATAAACACTGCACCGTGTGACATCCTAAATTGTGAGGTACAACACTTTCTCTGCCGTGTTCTACCTATTCGGCTTTCAGTGCAGGCCATGTTACCTACTCTCTTTCTTGCTTCATTTGAACTGCGCCACACTGTCAACACTTTGGGTGACGGGCTGTGGTGGTTGCTGTTCGCGCTTATTTGTAGAAAGGGAGCGAGAGAGAAGTTATTCTCCTGAGACGCTTGCAGGAGATTTGCATGCATTAGAGTTACTGAGGGTAAATCAAATCAATTTCTCAGCTTCAGCGCACTATAAGCACACAAAGAAAAGACAGAAACAAAACACGCACACACGGTAAGTAGCAAAAGTGCAGGTCCTGCCTGGATTTAAAAACGTCAATTACGGTTTCTTGCCGCACAAGCGAATCATCTCGCTGTATTGTATCGTCACAAAGGACGTGTTGCTCGCCAAGACGGTAGATTTACGGAACATGCCCCATGAGTAGAACAATGCTCATCCGTCATTCTTCATGTTAAACGCAAAACTTTGCAGAGAAAAAGAGGGAGGCCTGAAGCAATGATCAAGAAGAAAGACTAACAGAGATTATATTGTGTTCTTGAGTCAGGCTGTACTGAAAAATTGGAAGATTATACCATATATTGGATTGGAGAGCGTTAAGTAAATAAGTAGGTGTTCCTTACCGAGTTGTGTTGTTTAAGATAGTCTGCTGCATTCTCCTCTGCGTTGCCTCCAATCTCTCCAATTAAGATAATGCCCTCTGTCTTGGGATCCTGCAGGAACACCTCCAGGCAATCTATGAAGTTTGTACCGTTGAACGGATCCCCGCCAATACCTTTGCAGGAGACAAAGCAAATGTGTGTTGTGTACCCACCACACTCCCAGGAGCATCCACGTGAATATTTGAGGACCACATAACAGCGCAGCCTGAGAAGCGAATGCAAATCAGGCGAAGCCAACTTTAAGCCTCATACAGTCTGATCATCACAGCAGCGACGGGCTCTTTCATGGCTCCTCATTGGGGATTTGTGAAAACAATTCAGCGCAACCGGAATTGCTTCTGGTGAGCAAACGAAATATTAATAGATGGATTTACTTTGAGAGTGATTTTTGTGTATTCTACATCTCGAGTGTATTTCTTTATTCTGCTTTATCAGGCGGTGCCCTGACTCTTACGTTTAACGACTTCCCAAAGTAATGAGACCTCCTTACCTTTTGCACACTACAGCACTTTTCATTTAATTTCAATTTGGACAAAAGATGACAAACTCTAAAAAGGTTCCCTAAATTGCACGTGGATTCCATAACATTTGCGTGGTTACTGTCTACAAGAACAATAATTTATCAATGGGTTCTTTGACATATCACTGACGGAATCATCCGCCCCTTTCAGAGCTAAATGTTGAAAGTTGAAGACTTGGACTGGGTGCTTATTAAGTAGGGCAAACACTTTCAGCAAGACAACAATCTGAAATGCGGGGGAGCAGTTGCATATTAATGAACTACAAAGGGATATGAAAAGAGAAACCCTGTAAGCAAACCCTGTAGTCTTCATAAATCCAAATCCATCCATTTTGCGTACCGCTTGTCCCCACGGCGGTCGCGGGCGTGCGGGAGGCTATCCCAGCAATTGGTTGCAAAAACAGAAATTCAACTGCAGGTTTCCAGTAGCTTTGAGAAAAGTTAACAGGACTTTTATTTAAATTTGTTCCACCACACTTCATCTTTAATGTTTCCTTTCGCCTCAAAAAAGATTGCCACGGACATTAGAGACATAAAGCGCTTTCTAAATTCTATGTCCACTCCAAGATTACACCTCCAGAAGCCCTGCCTTCAGAGGCCAACATGAACAAAGATCTGTGGATCATTAAAAAAAAAAAATACCCACACATTTTAAGAAGAAAAAGTTATGAATAATAATCAAAGAGAAACACATTCACAGCAAAACAGATGACGGTAATATTAGACATTGCACCAACGGTAATTTGCTGCAGCCCCGCAGGTCAGAGCCGGACTTTAAAAGACTCTGTCGCAGTCCCACCAATAAACCACTTTAATAAACTCTACGGCATTAAACTCCGTTGCAGCAGCGGCTTTTATGAAGTCAGACTGCAGGACACGCTATAATTAAAATGTCAAAATCTTAATGAACCCAAGTTGCTTTTGTGTTATTTTGGGGGTCAGACTTGACCTCCGTTATTGGTTGGGAGATAAATTGGCCAGGAGTTTGTTTGTGTGAAATAACAAATGTTCTTAATAGTTGTGTTGTCAAGAAGTGACCGCGCTTGCCATTATGAACAATTGACACTGACACACTCAAACGATCTACATAATATTCAGAACGCGCAAACATTAAGAACTGTCTCTCCAATGTGACAATATGGAATGGTTCATGACTGACTTAGTAATAATTAATTCCACAGCACAGTGGGGTAATTTGGAAAAACGAATCAGCATATTTCATCTACGTGAGAACAGCAGAGTATTAAAAGAATATTTTGTTGCATAAATGATGGCCTTTTGGTTAAACATTAATGCAGCGTGGCAAACAACACTGAGCTTACCGATGCAGAGGGATTGGCCAAGGCCGACCTGTGTAGTTTGGTGCACGGCCTCATATGTCAGAGTGCCTGATCTAGAAACAATACCTGATAAAAAGGACAAAGATGTTAGGATGTTAAGATGTTGTTTTTTGCGGGGAAGGGGGGGGGGCGGATGAATCATCAACAGAATCAACTTTGGTAATTATAGCTGATTAAGTATGAAACAGATATCTGATTAGGGTTTAATTTAAATGCAGTGATGGGTTCAATAACATTTGATTTCATTAAACTTGAATCAATTCGAAATAAATACAACTGTGGAAAACTCACCGATCCTTCCTTTTTTGTGAATGTGGCCAGGCATGATTCCTATCTTGCACTCCCCAGGCTAAAAATAAACAGTTGAAATCACAAACATTTGAAAGAAAAACAGAACAAAAGACAGAACACGCAGTTTTCGCTCAACCTTTTGGAGTGTCAAAGTCACTCCCTCGTGTAGCTCAAATCATGAAAGACTCGGCAAAGCATCCAATTAGGTTGTCTCTGTTGAGTTTGCACTGCATAAATCCATACAAATAATCTACAAACTCTTTTGTGTTTCTTTTCATCCGGCAATGTATTTCATTTCGAGACTGTGCATGTGTGCATTCAGCCTAGTGAACAGTAACATAGAAAAGCCAATACCGTACATGTTCACCTGCTTACATTAATGACTCCCGGGCAGTTGGGTCCGATGAGGCGAGTGGTGCTCTGGCGCAGGAGTCTGTGTTTCACTTTCACCATGTCCTGTTGGGGGATGCCCTCAGTGATGCACACCACCAGGGGAATCTCAGCATCAATGGCCTCGATGATGGCAGCTGCAGCAAATGGAGGGGGCACATATATCACGGTGGCATCAGCTCCTGTGCCTTCCTTCGCCTGAGGTAAGAAACAAAAGTGGATTAAAATTGGCAACTGTGAAACTGTTAAACACTGCCATCTAATGTCTATTTTGAAAAATGATTGCAAACACGTATGTACAACGTGAACAAATTCACCTCCTTGACGGAGTTGAAGACAGGCAGGTTCAGATGAGTTTTGCCTCCTTTGCCAGGAGACACACCTCCGACTAACTGCGATCCATAGTCAAGAGACTGTTGACTGTGAAATGTCCCCTAGGTGAGACAGAGATAGAAAAGTCTGTGTGTGAATGAGTGTGCGATGAGGATAACTCACTGCAGGGAAATCAAGAGACAAAATTTGTCATCCGGCATCATTCGGCAACTTTCACCAGGGCTACGTTAAAGGATACAAAACAGAGAATCAAAAAGTTTTTTTATGGCAGAGATGATGGTACAAATTCTCAATAAGAAAGAAATAAAACTGCCTCCGCAGAAAAATAATGACATGGGTGCAGCTCAAGCACTTCTCTGAACAGAGGGAAAGAATGATGGCAAAATGTACAAAATATAAAATGATTCACATTCTGTTGTTATGATATACACTGTACATTAGCTTGGCTTTATGGTCTCAACCTAATTCCATTCCACAAAAAAATATATATTTTCAGCTTTCAATCTATCTTTTAGGGGAAAAAAAATCAAATGACATTCAAAACAAATGAGCCTTTTTGTTTGTTAGTCACCATGCTGGTACTTGCAGCCCAGTCATCCGGAAAAAAGTGGGTGGCTTCAAACAAAAGGTCTCGAGTTGCTCAACACATCAAGGTGTGAATAACATAAAATAAAAGATGGAGTCTCATTGTCTTCTTTTGATCTGAAGTCCAAATGTATTTTACAAATTAACATTAGAGGCTGCCCAATCACTTTTGAGATTTATTTTCTTCTTGCCATTGTTAATTAGTTTATCAAAGCAGACAAAACAGATTTTCAGCTCAACAAATCCCATCAATTAGTTGCATGTTAATTAGCACCGGGGATGCTGAGACAATGTAATGTGGCAAAGGGTCAGAGTGTACAAGAGGATAAGTGAATGATTTTCGAGTACAGATTACAATTTACAACTGTTATTGAGAGGAATTAGAAACAATGAATTATCAGTTCCATTCGAATGTAATACACCCCTCCCCTCTGCTAGCGTTGCTGTTTTTTTTTCCCCTTACCATCATTATTACTGCAAATGGGACAATAAAATTGAAGAATGGCTTGCTTATCAAGCCAGAAGACAAAATGTATTCTCAATACCCCTGGCTTCATTTCTCATCCTTTTCTAATTACCTGAAGTGTTCACTGGAACCGTTTTATTATGTTGAGGGCAAAATGGTGGAGAAAAATGGCATGTGGCCAAGCACAAAGGGGGATGTAAATCGGCAAAGATTCATGTTTCTGGGCTGTCAAACACATTTGTCAAGCTCTGTTATTCTCCTTGAGCACACATGTCCAGTGTATCAATTGAGTTTTGTCCTAGATGTTTTTATAGATCGGAACAAGGACTTGGACACAATTAAGGACTTGTGGCCTGCTCATTAGCACATGTTCAATTTGGGGAGAGAAGGTGGAGGTTATCTAAAGCAAAGAAAGAAGTTCAAGACAACTAGCTGTCAATTAAGCTGATTTCCAATGCACTGCAAAGGTTTAACTGGTTGAAAGTTGTTGTTTTCCCCCCCCACAGGAAATTACTTAAGAGATTATACAAACCTGAAATGCAGAGAGAACAGAAATGTACCGTTTTATAGGTATTGCTGGAATAAGTGTGACTTAATAAATTGATCATGAAATCACAGCATTATGTGCAAAAATCCTATTGCATGTTTAAGAAGATATTTGCTTAAAAAGGTTCATTAGAACAAGTTATTGATATTTCATTTCACTACTGTACATTCAAAAGAGTTGCACTAAGTTCCATTAGCACAGAAATCATTAAAGATCAAGAACTGGGAAAATATAATGATGAGTGATGCAAACACTGTTTGAATTGTATAAACGTTTGAAAAAGAAAACAAACCTGCTTTCCTGTGAAACCTTGACAGATGACCTTAGTGTTCTTTGTGATGTAGAGGTTCTGTCTGGATCCTGTATAGCAGTGCCTGACGCCACTTTGCTGCACTGAACCGAGGCAAAAGAAAAATCAAATTGCATCAGGTCATTTGCAATTTGCAACATCTTCACTGATTATTTTCAAAGGGAAATTCAGCATGGTGTTTTGAGAAACAGTACCAATTCTGGTTAGTTAAGGCTAGCATGATATACAATTGACTGGACTGGGTTAACTGCTTTAAAGTAAACCAATGTCTACATATGTAAACAAGAACGATGTTGTGCGAGTGTGTCATGAGAGGATATTTGTAATATAACGTGGGCTAACATCAGAGTCATGAAAACAACCCAACCGTAACTGACATTTGAAGCAGTCAGGCGTGTAAAACCAGCGATCACGAGTGAACTTTGCTCTATTGCACCTCAAACACTCAACTTGTCATTGACAATGTGCAAAGTACAGTTTGCAAACTCGAAAAGGTAATGAGGGCGTGAATGTAGCAGTCATAAATTCCGAAAGCAGGTTTCCAAAACTGATTGAATATAAAAGCAATTGCATCCGCTTTAAGATCAAATGTGCTACACAGGCCACAGTTGAAAATCTAACCTGGCCTGTGAATTCACAACTGCAGCATAAAAGAGCTAGTTGGCGTCCAGTGCCTTTACACTCAATTCGAGACGCTAACTTGCCTGCGACCATGCTAACTGTCAGATCACTCTGTGCCCCTGAAGCACAAGTAAAATAGAACATCAAACTAAAAGATCTAAGACACAACACCCCAAACAGAGTTCTGCAGTAATAACAAAAGCAATTTGAGGAATCCATAATGCTTAATACTTACAAAGCAGCCTGCCAAATAGCCTGCAGTGGGACATTTTCGGTCATTCGCCAATGACACCGGAGGCTTGGGACCCAAAGCACGGGTGTTAGGTGCCCAGAAATATCCCAGTTTTAAATTACGATAAGTCGATTGACGTGAATATATACATTTGTTCGTGGGTTTATGTATAAACTTATATATAAATGCTTAAGCATTATACTTGCACGGGCTTTGGGGTATTTTTCTGGGACTCCTTATGGACTAAGACGGCATCACATAAGCAAACAAAATATATATTCAGGCATAGAATCGGCTTCTTCGTATAGCTAGTGCAGTGTGGGTATTGTAGTGTTACATGACAAGCGACAATAATTAAACTCTAACACTGGAGGTCACGAATTGGGCTTGGCATCTTGTCACGCCACGCGTGGACAAGGCGCTGTAAAACATAATGGGTAGCACACAGCTTCATATTTTGGGTAAATAAGATTGCATAAGGGGTCCGCACCGCCAACACTACCAAATATGTGCTGCTCTGTTTTGAAGGTCAAATTTCCGATGTTCGTGGAGTAATCTCTTTGCACCGCCCTCATACTCATATCCAATAAAAATCCACCAACTCCTCCGGTGATGATTGGTTGCGCGAATCGTTCTAGGCATATTCTCGACGACTTTTACGTTTGTTTTTGCTTCTCACAAATAGTGTAGCACAATAGTTACGTACCGGTAAGTGATTCTACTGAGTCATAAACGAAGCGTAACTATTCAAGTCAAACTCGAAATCTGCTGCACTAAGAATTTCAAGATGGTTTTAGAAACTATTTCCAGGATAATAAAAGTTCAGCTTCCAGCATACCTGAAGAAGCTTCCTCTTCCGGAGACGATCGGCGGATTTGTAAGGTTGACAGGTGAATAAACAATTGCAGTACTCCTGCTTGATGAATTTTTGACACTTTGTAGCTCCAAGCACCTAACTGTTACTGTACGTAAACATATAAACAAGTCTAACGAGTCGGTCACTGTAAATCACAATGTCAGTTTACAAGCCGAGTAAATACTGGAGCACCGTGAAAGCCCAAAAAGTGTTACATGCAACTTGGATTTATCAATTCAATAGTAGTTTGCATTTGTAGAATGTACGGATGAATTGTGTGATGCGTTATTAATGCACATTACATAATTTGTGTTACTTGCATTATTTTTAAGCACCCATGATTGTTTTGCATTTTGGTGGCGGTTCGTTCATTCATTTACTCTACTGTAGATTGTAGAATGGTCACTCCCATCATTTCCATGCTCGGTGTGGTATTTGGCCTGCTAGGTTTTTATACATGATGCAAAACAGGCGCAACCATCACGCTGGGAATGCAGGTCAGAGAAAGACGATTTCGATTGTTGGGCATTAAGAGCAGTGGACGCAATTGTTCCTTTGAAATTTTTCTTCTCTTATAGCAAAGAACACCAAAGTAAAGAAAATAATCTCTTGGGCAAACTCTCACCAAAAAAAAAAAAAACCATACAGAGTCTACATTTGTCACTGTCAATGTCACTTTGACAAGTAACTGTCATCCGATTACTCTACTGAATAAAGTGATTTGTTAATTTGTTGTTTTAGCAAAAATGCAAACAACAGTAACGGTTTGTGGAATCAACTTAATTGAATATATACCAATTGTGTACGTCCCTGTGTCCGTAGTGTCCGAATGGCTGCGGTTGCTGCCTCTGCTGGGCATCTTGGCACTACTAGGCTACATGACCATTCGGCCCTTCTTTCCCAAGAAGAAGAAGCAGAGAGACTGTCTGATCAACCTGAAGATTCAAAAAGAGAACCCCAAAGTGGTCAATGAAATAGACATTGAAGACCTTTACAGTGCAAATGTGTGCTACTGTCGCTGTTGGCGTTCCAAAACTGTAAGTAAATGTTGCAATCTTGTCAAGAAGTGTCTCTACATTTTTTTTTTTACATTTTAAAGTAAATGAGTCATCATAGTCGTGACTGATGACAGCTCCCACTCAGTGATACTTTGTATGGGTGTGAATGTTTTTCTGTCTCTGTATGCCTTTGGGCGATTAACTGACGGCTTATCCAAGGTGGAGTGAGCCTGTTTTTTTCCTCACAGTTTGTTAGAATGTTCCCCAGCTCCCCACGATCCAGATGAATGTAATATAGAAAATTGCTGGATTCGTAGATGGTTGGATGTCTACAGTACATGTATCTAGGTTTTAAAGTGGTTGGGAAGCTCGCTGATAACATGAATGCATTTCCTCTTTTTAGTTTCCTGTTTGTGACAAGTCGCACTTAAAGCACAACGAGCTGACCGGGGACAACGTGGGACCACTTATACTCAAGAAGAAAATCCTATAATAGAGATTCCCCTCTCCTCCCTTACTTGCATTGTACATTTACACTCTGTAATTGTTTTTTTTTATTTGCATGTACAGGTGAAAATGTAGTGTCTTGCAGTCATCATTTGAAGTCGTCCCTATGTGTTGACAAAGAAACGATAAGTTTTTCTGTTGTTTCAGCAGCTCCATATTGGTGAATTGGATTTTCAAAAAAAAAATGTTTGGGACTATCAACTTGTTTGAATGTGTGACTGTGTGCATGTAGGTTACGCGTCTGTTTGTGCCCCACGATTGGCTAGTGACCAGTTTTGGGTGTAGCTCTTTTTTCTCCCTAAAACAGTTGGGATTTACTCCAATACGCCCACATCCCCTGTGAGGATAGCCAGTTCAGAAAATGGAAAGATGGACAATATAAAATACTCAAGCACAAGTTAATACATAATGTGTATTTCTTGCAACTTTTCTGATGCGCCCGGTGATTTTACCCAATCATTTCAAACCATTGCTGTCAAATATTACGTATAAAGCCATACTGAGACTCATGAGAGTGACCGAAACGTTTTCAACCTGTTTCTTTTCTTGCACTGCACAATTAAACAATGACTGTAAAGTATTTACGTTACTTCCCTCTGAAATAATTCTACCTGCCATTATTTTTACAAATATGTTTATATATTATTAACTCATGTATACGGAGCATGGATATGTATTTGTACAGTAATGTTCTATGCTAAATGTTAGTATGTTAATACAGTACCAGTCAAAGGTTTGGACACACTTTCTACTGAATGAGAAGGTTTGTCAAAACTTTGTTAATGTTCATCTGTAAGGTCACTTGTTGGCCAACAATACTGATAAATGGTGCATAATAATTAATTGTAAAACTGAGCAACGTAGCAAGAGATTCACCGTGGGAAAACATTTATTGCATTAAGTTTCGTAAAAAACTAATTCTGAATTCCATATATAATGAATAAATATTCTAATACTGCACACAAAGTATCACACGATACAAATAAATGTAACCTCTTTAAATGCCTTAAATTACACTGCATACTTTTTTTAAGAAATGAAAGGAACAAAACGTGATAAAAATAACTAATAAAAGCTGATTTTGTGATTATGATTCAGCCTCAATTTCAAAGCAAAGGGAAATATTTGAATTATTGTATATACACGTTCCTGAGTTTTTACACATTTTGGTAACAAATGATACTTAAAATTTAAGTGTAAAACATAAACTCATGTTTTAAAAAATATACTCATTCACAATTTAGTAACTGCATTGGCAACTTGTAATCATTAGTATTACTGTGAGCCAGATTCCCTTATTTTAACAAATTGGAACAACCACAATCATTAAAAAATGGAAAACATTCATAAAACTATTTCATTCAATTATTATGAACATTTTGACTCTCGTATGCTGCATGACCATTCACATGCTCAGATGTGGATCATTTGTTTGCGGCCTGGAAATCACCAGTGCCGATAAATAAATGTCATTCACGTGTGTGCTCCAGCTGGAGAGAAGAGAGAACAGCAGGAGCTGTCCGGAGACAGCAAGACAAAGCAAGCCACTCGGTGGCTAAAGGAAAGCTGACATATCCAACATGTCATTCCGGTTATTGTGTTGCAAATTAAAACTTGACTCGAATGTTCCATAAAAAATTAAATACAGAAATAGATGTTAACATTGAGGAGTTCCCTAATAATGGACAATCTGATAGTGTTTCAGCAGTTGCAGACCAAATGCCCTCAAATTAAAACATTTTTGATTCAACATCCCATTGCTTGCATTGAGACTGAAGATGTCAGAGAGTACTTTCATACGTGACCGGCGTGTCATTGTCCTCATCGCCACCTGCCGCAGTGCCTGGAGAAGATGCAGAGGCAGCACAGGCGTCGGTTTGCTAACATTTTATTATGCCATTACTACTTCCCAAAGTGGGCTCCTGAAACCTCATGTGCTCTTATCAATTGTGTGTTTGTGTACTGAACAGGCAATGTTTTAGGTAACACATTTCAAGTGACTTTTTAACAGTAAACTTACCCTTGATTTGCATCGATTTCAATCAGTTCCTTTTTAGTGTTACCCTTGAGCTTTTGGGCTTATCAACGCTGATAACCTTGTGAAAGGATATGCGCTACACACAAAACATTTTAAAAGAATGTGCTAAACACAAAAATAATGGCTGCAAGTGAGGAGGAGCAACTTTTATCCTATGTTTGATGCAATTTTGAAAGCTTATTCTACTTTTGGGCTCTAATTAACTTTTCAAAATTTCATTTGCCAATACATCACTGTACACTACACTATTCGATTTTCTGCATGAGGATTCACTTATTCAGACTTTTATTTTTAACCTATTGTGCAGTAGGCAGGCTGACTTTTTCTATGGAATATTAGAGGAGTTATTGCGGGATTTATTTACTGGCTGAGTGGTCTATTAAGGAAGGATAGCCAAGCTACATTCCTGTGACATTTACTCACTACTTCACAACTAGGAAGCATGTGTGGTGAAATCTAAGCTGGGTTTAGTTGATGAATTTCCAGATACGTTACCTACCTAAAAAAAAAGCTGATAAATTCGGTTTGACTCGCTCACCACAGGCTGAAATCTTCGGCTTCTGCAGCAGGCATGGTCCACACAGGCCTATGATAAGGGCTCCGACTGGCGCGGTGAGAAGGATGGAAAGCACAGCCACAGTGAGTACGTCCATGCCGTACTTCTGCATCTGCTTGTCCTGCCTTGTCCTGGCCATGTCCAAAGCTGTCGAGCCAATGGCTGCCTGGTGATTTGAAAATCAGTTCAGCTTTGCGACCCATCATGTAACAACCAAGTCTGAATGAATGTTGTTGTTTTTTTAAGCGAGAATACCTGCACTGTGGCTTTGGGCATCCAAGCCAGGGCAATGAAAAGCTTTTCTCGAATGTTAAAGCCGGCGAACAACACGCAAACGTAGGTGAAAAGTAGACGAACCAGCAGTGCAATGACCAGAGAAGCAATACCCAGACCTGCCCAAGAAAAGACATACAATATTATCAAATAACAACAGCTACCTCATTATGTTCAACTCAAAGTGTCCAGCTTTCAAAATCAATTGTCAAGCTTTACCAGTACATCAAAATGAGTAATAAATATAATCACATACAAAAAACAATTATTAGTCGTAGGTGATTCTTTAGGTGCGCTCACCAACTGTTTGTGCCTCCAACTCCGACACTCTAATCTCTGCTCCGATTAAGCCAAAGAGAAGTGGCTGAAAAACGTCCCATGCCCAGCCCACCACTTCCTCCACGCGTGCCTGAACAGACACACAGAACATGATGTTAATTGCTGTCGCCTCTGACATGCAAGCTGCTGAGAAAGAAAAAAATTACTGTATAGCCCCTAATGAGTGTCAGTAACATGCTAAAAGCTTCAAACAAAGTTACCTTTTCTGTACCCCATCCAAGACCAGCAAGAAATGCCAACACTAGAGTGCAGAGGCCACCAGAACCAGGAAATCCAGCAACACCGCTGCCAAACACAGCAAAGACAGACAGGCCGAGCACCAGGAAGGATCGCTTCATCACCAAGTGTTTCTGCAAGGACAAATCACAGCCAGTGAATACATAATTTTAAGGTTAGTTAGAGTGTTTCCAAAATTGCACAGCACTAATAATTGTAGTTGATCTTGTATTTTGCTAAACGTATCAGCATGTTTTGAAAAAGGACAGATAGTAGGAATGTAAAAGGAGGGAAACACATGTATTAATTTGATGGTTAGAATCATGTGTTCTTTTGCCTGCCTTTGTCCTGCTTTTCAAACTTTTAATCCAAACTGAATTTTCAAGACTCAAGCACCAGTGGGGAGCTGAGCTCAGAAGCTCGGTCTTTGCGAGCCCTCAGCAACAGCCTTGGGTCAATACCATGTGGTTCAACTTTTAGACTCAACAATGGAGAGTGACCTACTCAGTGCAAGATGCTTAACGTCTACCTGGTCGAGACTGGGAAAGTACTGGATGAGGAAACCAAGAAGGATCCCAGCAAGCAAGCCTCCAGCCACCTCCAGCACACCTCTCAAGATGTTGTACCATGTGGAACCTATAAGAAGGAGCAAGAATTACACAAAAACAAAGATTATATTTTGGCAGAAAAATAGGTTGTTTTTATGTGTTTTAAGAATTATCAATTCTACTTTGGCAGTAAAGTATTCAAAACGGACAGTAAAAAAACAACTCATCCTATCAAAAAGAAATGTTATAAATATTGAAAAATTATTTAAATACCTTCTTAAAAGTCAAGTTGTTTCAGAGCACTTTCAATGCCCTCAAATTGTTACAGAGAATTTCAGTGTCCATTGCTTGTACTGTCAAAACGTTCTACATCAGTACAGAGGACTCCTTGCTGAGTTTCATACATTCACGCAAATATTTTTGTCTTAATTATACAAACTCTCCTGTAAGATTGGAAAGTTCTTGTTTGTTACAGCCCGAAAATTCTACCTTTCAAAAGAACTGCAAGCACTACTGGGATATATTTACTATGTTTCTCAGTGGTGACCTGAGCTACATTAAAAGTTTGTAGCGTCCTTCACTCCCTTACCTGTAGCAAAAGCAACACCCAAGCATGTTGTGAATCCTGTTATGGCGAGAATGTCGTCAAAGCTGCCCGCTGCCATCAACAGAGTGGGGATGCCCTGCTCCACGCCGTAACCATCCTTCTGCAGAAGCAACATGGAGGGCACCACCACTGCTGGCGACACAGCACCAAGCACAAAGCTGCAAAGGGATGACCCCATTGAATGGATGCATACATTCTATCAGATTGAGTTGAGCAGTTACAGACAGAGAGGGGGAATAAGTTTACCCAAGGATGAAGCCCCACACCCACGGTAAACCCATGAGGAAGTGGGAGACCAGAGCTATGGTGCAGGTCTCAATAATGCACGGCCCCGCTGCCACACGCAAACACACAGACTTGAGCTTCCTCAGAGCCTGGGGAAAAACACATTCCAAAGAGTATATGATTTTTTTTTTTTAAGAATGACAAAAATTCATTATGATGATCAATGAGAAATATATACCAGTACATTGAATATAGAATACTATCAAACTAAAAAAAATATCAAAAAACATACATTTAGAATGTCATAATTTTCCAGCCTACATGTCATATTTAAGGGTGCAGGAGTAAAAAAAACATGAACAGTTTTTTTTCTGTATCTCTGAATCCTAATCAGTGTTGCAATACTAAAATAATACAATTGCTTACCGAGGGATCCAAACCCAGGCCGGCTCTGGCCAAGATGACCGCTAGCGCAATGTTCCTGAGAGAGGCGGACCACCTGAAGTTAATGTACACACCGTCTGTTATTACTGGGATATTTCTCAGCATGAAACCCATAAGCAGCATACCTGCAAAAGGAAAGAAATATTGTTGATCATTTGATCTTCCCACGGTGTTCACGTTTTGTTTCAGTATCAGATGGGACACATTCTTACTGAATTAAAAAAGTTTTGCTTTTACTTAAAATTTGGACAAATAAGTAGTAACTATTACAATACAACACCATACTGGAAAAAACAGAAATGGAGAATCGTTGATTACCAAAATATACTCGACCAGTCAATTTCAAATCTGATTATGCCATACAGTAGGTGCAATTGTCATAAGGTAAACCCAGCATTGCAAAGCATCAGAAAACAAGATTAGACAGATTTACATTTTACAAGAAGTAAAAAGTATTATACCAAGAAGTGGAGGGAAAGGTGGAAGCCTAGGCAGGCGGATCAGAGCCACCAGTTTGCCACCAATGACTGCGCAGATGAAAAGCACCGTAATGCCAAACAGGTTACCACCTGGAAGACATTCATCCTCAGTGACGGACCACACCACTCCGAAGAGCACCGCAGCCAAGAGGACTGGGGAAGACACAAAACAATAGAGTTATGAACAATAAAAAATATTAGCCATTATCATTGACATGGGTGGGGCTAAAGGGATCCTCTTACCTTTTGTAATGACAGAGGCCACAAGGCCTCTTGGAGGACAAGGGCAAAATCTGTGAAGCAAGGGGCAGCAAACAAGTGGTGGTTCTGTATTGGTGCCAGCATCCACCACAGGGGTACGAGGAAGAAAATAGGTAGTTTCCTCTGTGACGTTTGGACTGGAACAACGTCGTACCACTACCTGGATCTGGTTCACATTAAGATGCTGGGAAGAGAGACACAAAGCATAAATAGAACAAAACAAAGCTGATATTTTATTGAAGAAAATAGTAGCACAATGATTTTTAACACATTGATTGTAAATGTCTAATTAGACCATCAATATGCTTTGAGTACACAAGGCTCTCCTATCAAAGATTCTATCACAGTGAATGTGGCTGTGACTTGTGTCAATGTTGCAAAAACACAAGCTCAATCAGAAGAATAATCAATTAATTATCATTTGTTTATTGAATTACATATTGCAGTTAAGGATAAAGAATAAAAGTTAAGAATACCTCCACATGGTTTCCTGACGGCAATGGGATTCTGTCAAGAAGTGGACTTGGAGTGGGACTTGGTGCAGGACTTGGTGCGGGACTGGGTGCAGGACTTGGTGCAAGACTGGGTGCGAGATTAGGCTCCGGAGTAGCAGGTTTGGACCGGGTGTCCTCCATGGTAATCATCTCCAGAATATCTGCTCCACTCTTCTGTCAAAGAACATTCAACTGAGGGGTGGAGTTGCTGGCCATAGATGGGGCAGTTCCAGTACTTGTATGTCTCCACCTTGGATTCCAACAATACAAAACATAACAAATCAATGTCTACTACTGGGCACATTTTTGCATTTCTACGTCTGATTTTAGCACTACTGTTAAATGAAAATATGTATTTTTAAAAACACGTGTAGTAGAATGAGAAGCGACCCTCAAGCATCACATACTACAATGTTTTGTCAACCACTAGCTGATGGCACAGGCAACAGCATTTGGTTAATCCAATATTGTCAACAGACCACACTAATCGATGCTTACATGCTTGGCCATATGGCGCGACTAGAAGTGGAAGAAGTAGGTGAACGTGGATGTTCCTTCCAAAGTGTGTCCCTACTCTTGTTTCTCGTTACATCCAGCCTATGCTAGCAGCTAGCTAACTTTGTAAATTGCATGAATGGGTTGCAACTACTACGTCATCGACAGGGGCGTAGTAATTTCGCACAACTTGCATGAATCCACGCCTCCTGGTTTACAATGTGCTTCGATCCTTGATCCCTTCGGTTTGCAATTGGCATATTAACACTTGTTTGTAACAGTACAATCTTACAGCAATACTGTCGCCATGATTTTAGCAACATTAACAACGAATTGGCGTATTAGCTGTTCACGAAACTTTGAAGTATCAAGCAGGCTGTGTATCGAACAGGGCTTTACGAGCGCACACGCTTCAGATTAAAACATAAATGCACGAGTAAAGCATATTTTTCAGCAAAATATCTGATTCTTGAAATAGGTGCGTTTCAAGTAGCCTGTCCGATAATGGATGCTTACATTGAATAGAGAATCCCCAAACGTTCCTAGATTATTATGATCAATTAAATGTGGAAGTAAACACTTACCTCACAGCGCAAACATTGTCAAAGCTTGAAAACTGGCTTTGGCAGCCTTTCGAGCAGATTGGCCGGTAGGGAAACGGTAATAAGAGGGATTAGTGATGTCCAGTGTGTCTGCTGTGTGGCGTTGGTGTAAGGTTGGGTGGGGGAGGTGAAATGCACACATTTCCTAAACAACATGTTGTTAGATTGTTATTATATTATTATATTATACATCACATTTATACACACTGGACCATATTTTCGTGCCTTACGCAAAGATCAGTCGAAATGAGGGTTTATTTAGTTGTTTTAATTGGGTTTATTCGTCAGTCATTTGTCAAGGCACAGGTACAAAGATTTCCACACAGAATTAATCATTATAATCAAAATGGGATAACATAGTTAATCCACCAATCTTCACGAAGCATCCCATCATTATAAGAGAAGCTTGCTTAATGCTCTTCAAAGTCTCCAACCTCCATCGATGATTTGCTCTGTGCCAGTCACATAGGCCGACTGTTGAGGAGCACGCACACATCATGGTGATAAAGTTTCTCAAACTGGCCCTGAACTGCATTATTTTTTTCTTTCTTTTAATATTACAAAGCAGTGTCAAGTCACCTACCATGGCTGCAAACATCCATTTTAAACTCACCTCATCTGAGGCCAGGTAGACACACAGGTATGCCACCTCTTCGGCTGTGCACATCCTGCCTGTTTTCTGCCGTGCCATGAAATCCTTATAAGCCTATAAGGGGTTGACAGCATGTATCCACATCAGAATATTACCAAGACTACAAAAATAAATAAATACGACTAGAACCTTTTCTGGGTCAGGTTGAGCTTGGATCCTACCCCTCAGCGATGGAGTGTCAACAGTACCTGATGAAAAATTTAGCTCACAGAGCTTCAAAAAGCACATTTTCTTCCTGATTACTAATTCCATTTGCATATGATATAGAACTGAACGATTCTGAGAAATTACGTCATTTTGATTAGACAAGCTGTGAAAGCCTCATTCATGCAACAGACATAAAATATACCCAAAAACTTCAGAGTTACACTCTGTATTACAGTACCTTTGCAATATCCACTATTAATGGTATTACGATAGCCTAGGAACTGTCACAGGACTCAGTGACATGTTTTTTGTGTAATTTACTGAATGTTCTTGACTTACCAGGACAAACACAATTACAGCGAATGCCTTGCTCAATGAAATCGGCGGCTATGGATTTGGTGAGGCCAATCACGGCCGCCTTGGAGGTGCTATACACACATCGGTTGACCACACCTGTGTCAAGGAAACATATGTCACACGCTTGCTCGCGAGCCCGCAAAGCTGCTGTCGAGCATAAGAGGATTAACATGGTCATACAACAGCGCCTAATGTCCCTTTAAATAAGCATTTGAGACACAAGTGGATCTCAAAACTGCTTCACCTTTTATGCTTGATGCAACGGAAGCCATGTTTATGATGTTTCCAGACTTTCTCGCCAACATCTGCAATGAGAAAATTCATAGGGATGATGAAATCAAACTTTATAATTAATGGAAATTAGAAATGGTTCGGTGTTGGTAGATTTTATTAGGAATCAAAAGTCCATTTCCAATTTCACTTTGCTCTATTAATGCGGATTAGTGATTGAGCAGACACTGCCCATCATGACACAGGCTCAGAGTAAAGCTTATCTCAGCGGACAAAGGGGGGCTGGTAGGAGGGCAACTAAATAAATAAGCATATGTCAGTCAATTTGCAGCTGCAATGGAACAGGATCAAGTGGATTAGGCATTTAGTGAAGAGGGGAAGGGTCACCTTTGGCAAGAAAGCTCTAGACATTAGGTACATGCTCCGGACGTTCACATCCATGGTAAAATCCCAGTCGGCCTCTTCACAGTCCAAGATGGAGCCATGGTGCACAAACCTAAATTGACAACACATACATTTAAAAAAAATAAAAATAATGTCTACAGTCTAAGTATACGAAAAAGCTGAAGCCATTAAAGACTCATAACATAAAGTGCTATATAAAAAAATATTCATCTGTCCAAATGATCTCCTTGCATCTTATACATCTTACTGTGCTTCTCATGTGACAGTATGACCTTTGCTAAGGAGATTTAGCAAAGGTTAAGGAAAGGTTAAACCTTGACGTGGAGGGATTTTCGATATGTAGTAAAGTGGGAGATAGGTACATAAATAAACCAGGATGATGGCTGCACAAACAAAGCTGCAGTTATTTAGTGTATATGAACTGACTTAAGATTGTCCTAAAGGTGTAAATGTGAAATCTGTATGATCATCACCATTCGTCAAAATTGAAGAAGACTTAAAAAATCTTATGGCATAACTTGTTGATAGAATGACTACTACACTCTTATATTGTTTATAAGCGCCACACTTGGACTTCTGACATTTCACAAGTTGAGAAGGCAAGGGGAAATTATTAGAAACAAAACATCTCATGCTACAATGTAGAGCAGTTTTACACAGCATACAACCTTGAACATAGATTTTCTGATAGTGTTCCTCATTCAAATATTTTATAAAAGACTCTTCTTTTTTTTACCTTTTGGGAGACTACCAAATAATTTTACTGTTGTTAGAAAAATATATATTACCCTGCGACATTGAACAGGACATCTATGCGGTCATGTTCCTTGGCCAGGGCCTCCACTTGGTCTTTCTTGGTCACATCCACCACCTTGGTCTTAATTCCTGCTCAGAAAGATAAAATGCAGAAAGATTAATCAGCTAATAAAAAGTTTTTACAACCCAATAATTGCAATAATGATGTATGAATGATGAACTATATAACCAAATCTCAGTATGGATTAACATAATTGCTGAAATTGCAACACAGTACTTTATCAGCAGGTGGCGATATTAGCCAGTCTCTACCTTGAATTCCATCCAGTTCCTTGAGCTTCTCCTCATTTATATCAGTTGCTGTGACTTGAGCACCCTCCTTTGCAAAGGCCTGGCAATTTCAAACAAATTCGTTACAATAGCTAGATGAAGGAAAAATACTGAAAATCAAAATATTCCGAATTGCATGCTTTCACAAGAGACAGGAGAGCGTTGAAAATGTCTCAACCTCCCTTTAGGAACGATACCATGGCAGAGTGGTTATTGAAATTCTATGGCTGAGTTTCTATAGACACAGGGTTACGGAATTAAGTGTGTCATTCACAGCAGCAGAGGGTCTTATTGTATCAAAGCATCTTTTAAAGATGTAATATTCACCAGATCACTAATATGACCAAGCCACATTTAAACGTATGCATTTCATACAAAATACTGACTACTCATACATGGCAATAGAATTGACCAATTTTGGTAAGAACAATTTCAAACTTTTCTCGTGCCATGTGAAGAGACTTCTTGCAACATCTACACGATTATAAGAGCACACATATTTAGTGCGAATGATATTTTCTTACAGCACTGCCATGTAATAAAACAGATGTCAGAAACAAAAATGGTTATTGTTATATCATAATAGCTTGATGTAATGTTGGGGAAATATGTAAATTACTTGCAGTTCAGTTATTTGTGCAAACAAATCCACAGTTATTGCACAGACGTTTCATCATGCCAAATGGTTTACTTAATATGCCACATAATGGGACAACATTAATATTTGTTGCTTGCATACAATTGCAATATGCGAGTCAAGTCAAGAAACAGTGTTGACTGGCATACAGCAGCCTATTCAATAAACATTCTACACTGATAATGTGGAACATATCAGTGGGAAATACTTAATAAATCTCATTACTATTGCAGCAGCACGTCCAATCCCCTGCGCAGCGGCTGACAACACAATCACTTTCCCATCCAAGCGGCCCATGGCGCCCTGATTCCAGCTGCTATATGAAAACAAGAGCACAGAACAACTCACAATAAGTCTGTGTTTTTGTTTTTTGTTTTTCTCTAAAAGGCACGATCGCAGACTGCTGAATTAATAAATAAAATGGAACCTGAAAATCCTTCTGAAGTGGCATAATGTAAGGCTCCTGCTAAATTTCAAACTTCAGCTAAACGAGGATTTTCTTTTTTGGGGGGGGGCTTTTCTGCGATGCAACAACAAAATGGTACCAGTCGAAGGGAAAATGTGTGATGGCAAGGCTTTAGCTTTATTTATATAGTATACATCATACACAAGGGTACTCAATGCAGTTATAATGACCATAAATAACAGAGGATGGAACTTATTGTGACCCAAGAGGACAATTGCACAGTATGCTCTGCTGTTGCAAAACAAATTATCCCTCAGGGGGATAATAAAGTTTCTGAAGTCTGACGTCTATGAAAAGGGAAAAATGACAATAAGTTAAAAAAAAAAAAAAAATCACTGCGGCAACAGCAAATTCAGTTTTGTTTACGGTGCCATGGCAACACAATGCAGTTCAAATGCACTAAGGTTTGCTGGAGTTAATGTACTGTATTACTAATAGTGTAGTCCAATTGAGTGAATATGAGCAAACCATGCAGATTTCATTTTTGCTCCGTTTTTAGTGTTCTCTCAGTATTAGGCGTTCAAATCCATATATGAATAAATGTACATGTGATTTGCTTGTCACCAAGACACAGTGAGTCAGAACTGCACGTTTAAAGTATGCAGTACATTTATAGTGGTCAAACAAGGTATTCATTAGGTTGAGCACGTATGAATATAACACTACTTAAATATAAAGTAATTTGCATTTAATGTGACATGAAAACTTGCGTCCATTGACTCTACAGCCAACAAGACATTAAAGTGCAAAGTACGGACCGGATGACAGTCTGTGCTGCACGGCAATATACTTTCCTGCAAGCGCTAATATCAGTGTTATTTCCTCTTCGCTGCAAAAAAACTGTCAAATTAAACATACACACAACATTAAAAAACTTGAATGATGTAACATGATCACTTTTTTTTAGAAAATGATTGGTCATGTGGCAGTTCGTAACTTAAAATGGGCACATTAACAACAATTTACTGCAAGGTTTACTAACATGTAAATCAAAGGTGGCCAACTTGGACACCAACTTTAGAAGTTATGGAAGTGAAAACTAACCTTGTCTGGTCCAACGATTTTTGCAGCCGCCCGGTAGACACGTGATCTTGTTATAGCTTGCTGCTATTGGCCATTAACCCGGAAGTACTCCCGGTGCATCGTACTCATACTGTCATCTAAAAAAAAAAGGAGCGTTAAATCCACCTGTTTGTCTGTCTGTCTGTCTCTGTCTGTCTCTCTGTCTGTCTCTCTGTCTGTCTCTCTGTCTGTCTGTCTGTCTATCTGTCTGTCTGTTTCTAGCTATCCATTTTCTGCAGTTTGTCATTATTACCGTATTGGCCTGAATATAAGACGACCCTTATTATAAGACGACCCCCTCTTTTTCAAGACTCAAGTTTGAAAAAATACATACAAAGTGAAAATGGTGGCTATCAGTTCCATATTGTGTCTTTTAAGTTATATCTTACTGAGTGGTGAATGTCTGCAAATGTATCGAGTTTTGTCAGCGTTTATAAAAGGTTGCAAACGTGTTTGCAAATGCTTTTATTTGTCAGTTTTTCTTGTCGCATTGTTTGCTAAAATTGGCAACCAAGCATTCGTAAAAGGTCTTAAGACATGTCTTTTTTATTTGCCAACGCTGGACCATATGATCAAATTCATAAACTGCAGCTCAGTAGAGTTTGAATCATTTCTCAAGGGGAAAAAATCAACAACACTGCAAAAGCCATTGCTGATGATCATCATGTTCACCAATCACTTTAGAGTTAGGAGTGACAAATCTGACCTGAACAGGTCAGTCCAATGTGTTATGTATGAGCTATTTGCCCATTTGTAGTGACCAGCCCAGCAGCTTGTATTCGATTGAGTGAGAGACAGACTCAAGTCACCTCATGATTGTCACAATATCACAGATGAGTCTCTGAGGAGCCTTTGTGCAGCACCTCTCTCTGTGGAAAACACTACAATCAGCAGACGATAGCAAAGCACAATAGAGGTAACACTGGACTAATAACATTTTGGCAGTGAACAACATCATACTTTAAGTGTTTTATACTTCAATGAAAATCATTTGTCAGCTATGTGTTTGGGTGTGATGGATCGGTCTCCCACCAGTTTACAATACAGTATGACATTTTCCTTTTTGAAAGCAAAACATTAGAGAAGCTCAAGAGACTATGAGCATACAAAATATGAATAATTAAGCTTTCTGCACACAGAAAATGTAGCCTGCAGGTTCACCAGGTTGTCAATTGCTTGTCACTGCCACCAGCATACCAGATGCAGGCTGACACTGGCAGGTAAAGTTCCGATTGTGTTGTAAGTTCAGCTTGCCCTGGCTTAATGAACTTCCTCATTTAAGACATTCATGTTTATATTGCATTAGGTTGAGTGCACTGTGTTGATACCTTTGGTTAGATGACTTTCCAAAAGGGAATGCTTTAATCTACTTCAAAGAGGTGCCCCAAGTTATTGTATCAGGAAAAGGAGCAAGTGGTGGTGGCTGTCGACTGCTTGACAGCCACTACATCATTTTCACTACCAACACCCCAGATTTTCAAACTGAATATGTAACAACTTTGCAAGTCAATAAATATTAACTTATTGTTTATTCTATCAAAAACTGTAATATCCATCCACTAATTCTTTGAACCAAAAGGAAACTCGAAAAAAAAGTATAAGGCATTGACAATTTCTTGCATGTGGAGCAGTTTCCATGCAAGGCAGAAGACGTGATGCAATCGATTGCAATGCGTAATACAATTGTGAGCAGAACGGACAGTGGAAGAAAGACAGCCCCATGTCAGTCTTGGAACAAATGGAAAATAAACAATAAATAAAATCAATGCTTCACCCTGTTAGGGAATGTATGGTAGATTATTACTTTCATTTAACATGGCCTTAGAATGTTCCTCGTGATGTGATACTGGTGTGTATGCACATCATATGTAACTTATTTTTTTGTCAAACATAATCATGTGTGAGAACTGTGCTACCATTTTGCTAGATAGCTTTGTAATAAATTCACAAAAACATTTTGGGTGTCTTACTCTTTATTTCTTTTTTTTGCTATCTATGAGTGCAATAATGGATGTACAAAGATGAAATGTAGAATGTTGAGAAAATATGATTTTGGAGAAAGTTATTGTCACGTTTGGATGTAATGAACACAATGAAACGTATTCACACTGTCTGAATAACAACAGCAATAAAACACTGTTAAGTGGTATTACTTATCATTATTATGATTTACTCTTGAAATTAAAAACTAATTTTAAAAAGCAATAGTGAAGGTTGAGCTTGTTGCAAATATCATTTTCCAAATGCCATGATTTTTTTGCAGAATACACAATCCACAAAACATCTCCAAGCTAAAGATAAAGATTTACCACAGAAAATCACACAGTATACATTAACGTTCATACAAAACATAGCAAATGACACCTTTTTTAAAAAAACAAATATTTGACATACAGTAAATACACTAAACATTTAACTTCACATTCCGGTGCCTATACTTTCAAGAAGTCTCTAAACATTCAAAATTCTTTTTAAAGGGCTTGACAACAGTTAAAGTTTTTTTTTAAACTTCCATTGAAGTATATATTAAATGGCTTGACCAAACCAAGAACAATAAATAACCTTTTATTTCTTGCATTACTGGTATTTTTTTCTTTCCTTACTTTAACATACTTAATTTATTTACAGCAAAAAAGCACAAAGAGGCTTTCTTTTGTGCAAACACTGAGCAAAATGTGTAACAGATTGCATGGCACAGTTTAATTCTTTAATTTGATGTAAACCCTCAAAATGAAAATGTTAAAATTGCATCACAGGATACACACAGCACAGTAGACTGATATTTGCGTCAAGTTCACATTGTACTGTACATTTTTTTAAATGAAAAAACACTGCAACTGAAAAACTCACTTGTTCTGTTTCTTTTCTCCTTGTGAGTCAAGATTCAATTCTGCTGAGAAACACAAATAGTTCCACACATGAAATGAAGTTCACAGTTAATAGGGCTGGAAAATAAACTTTGATATACTTACAGTATTTACAATTGCCATGGTATATTGTATAATTCAACCTGCTGAGAATACGCTGTCAGTCAAGCATCTGCAAAGTTTTAATTGTGTAAACTTAAGCAAATAATTGGAACCACAGGGCTGAGACGTTCTTCCAAAATAACAGCACAATTAACACTTTGATGTTAATTGAGATGTTTCCAAAACAACACAATGAAGACTTTGATGTTAATTAGCGCTCAAGGTTTTTGCAGAGCAAGAGTTCACTGTTGCAGGAGACACTCAATTTGATAACAGCGAAACTTTATGCAGTAATTGTGCAGTGTTTGACCAAAGAATTGTGCACATCATTAAAATGTAAGATGCAAACACTTTTGATTGTATTTATATTGTATCATGCAAATGTGTAAAAATTGCCACATGCCTCTTTCTTCATGTAACTGTTGATGCATGGCAGGAAAAATACTGTAATTTCTTGAGAATAACTTATTCAAACTTCTACATGCAAAAAAATTGTCGCCAAGTAGAGAAGTTTACCACTACCAAGGGACTGTGGAAAAAAAGGTGTACTTTTCCTTCCAATAAATGGTTCCACCACGGAGGGACCTTCGAGCGTTGCAAGCCAACAGTGTTAGCAAGGTATGTAAACTTCTCTTTATGCACACCAAAAACAGAAACCAAGAAATTCCAATTAAATAAAATAACTTTTGGAGCATGAATACCATCAAATCAGGGGGAGTGCAATTTTTGAAGGGCAATTTTGGGGGCCGTATATTCCACTTGAATAAAAAAAGAATACAAGTGCATGGTATTCTCAAGAAATTAAATTCACACTCAAGAAAATTGCTCAGCTTGAGGAGTCGGGATCCCACCATTTTGTGTTTTCATGCTTCCAGTGCTGGAAGTGGCAGGCGTGTGGCGAGACGTGACGTAGCTTCTCTTCCTGGAGGACAGGGACCACTTCCTTCCGGAGCCACAGCCATCACCATCTGCATGGTCGTAAACCACAACCATGCTGGTGTCCATTCTGGAGAGCGTGTACATGCTGCTCTGCCGCATCGGGTGTTGCCGGGTCGAGCGAAGTTCCAACTCATCGCAGCTGGACACCTTGATGAAAGGGCACCAGCGAAAGGCCCGCTTGAAGCCAGCACGAAACCTGAAGTGGCATTATAGAGCAGACAAAGCACAAGAACTGTCACAAGCAGGGAGATTGATCAGAGAGCATGGAGAAAATGACAGCGCCAAGATAAATCAAACTTCATGTGTGGCCGTTATATATGAAAATTTATTCTGCGGTCAATGACGATTGAGCGGGGCTGTGGCAAGATTTAAACTGAGATCCATTAGAGGCTTTGATTGTTTTATTGTGTCCCCTGAAAAGGTTTGTTTATGTATAGATTTTTTTAATGTAAACACTGAAACATCATTATTGCGGTAAGCGGAGTCAATACAAGACAAATCCAAGTAGGAACTTTAGGTCACATCCCATCGGTAGTCCATTAAGTTTCCAACCAGTCAGTCTTAAGAGTTAATCGGGTGTGTGACTGCAAATGCTCCAATTCAATTTTTTTAGTTTTAATTGTGTCCAGGAGACATTAAGAAATTCGGGACACCTCCTAAATGGCCTTGTAATGCCACACATAGTTATGTTGCATTGTGAAACATTGTACTTTTATTCAGAGACATAATTTTTTTAAAGACTGGTAAATTCATTTGCTAAAACACATATCGTCGATATCTGTATGTAAATTCATATTAATTTATACATCAAGACAAACACACCATCACATCTGTGGTGCAAATTACAGTAGAGTAGAGTAGAGCAGAGTAGAGTAGAGTAGAGTAGAGTACAGTACAGTACGGTACAGTACAGTACAGTACAGTACAGTACAGTACAGTGTATGCGTATATTAGATATATATCTATATTATATTGTATATATAATATTGTGTGTATATATATATAATATATGTAGGTATATAATATATATATTATATATATATATACATACATATATTATTATTATTATTATTATTATATTTTATTTTCCTCTGTCACCATAATAAAACCTTGAGATTTAATGAGACATGTTTTATCCACTTTTGCAGTGACGTTTCATATCTCAGAATGAATTTCAAGGACCTTTGTGCAAAAAACAAAAAAATCTGGCATGTTTATGATTCTTAAGTAAATATATTTCGACATGAATGACAGTATGTATAAAAGGAGAAAGATGAATCATTGGCTTTGGCAGTGGTCTACGCTCTGCTGAGTGCCCTTCTATTTTCCAAGTCAATGCACCCAGACAATCGAAGCAGATATAATACACTTAGGACTAGATTAAAACCCACAACATATTTATCTTCTAATGACATACGAAACCATACATAACATAATCTTTTCGTGAAGCATGCAGTTTTTGCGGTTTGTAACAGAATGCAAACAACAAAGCATCCCAGCTCACAGCTGGTACTTTGTCATGCATTTCAATATACAAGTCGGTGACAGTTTTATAAGCCTTAGAATCCAACGACAAAATTGTTAAAAATCCGCCAAAAGAAGACAGAACTACATTTTTGGTCTGTGTACAAAACAAATAATAAATCCCTCTGTACATGAATGTTTTGAAAATGTAGCTTGCAACTTTGCATTTTAACTCACCTGCTGTTCAGGCAACAGTATATAATGGGATTGTACATGGTGGAGCTCATGGCCAGCCACAGCACGGACAGATAGACTTGCTGGATGGACTTCCACTTGCTCAAATGCTTGTTGAGACCCGTTACAATGAAGTAGATATGATAAGGCAGCCAGCAGAGGGCAAAGGTCACCAAGACGATGATCATCATCTTCACCACCTAGTTTAAATAAAAAAACAAAGGGAGCAGATGAATGATATCCACAGGACAATTCACTGGTGTTGCAAGCACAGAAAAATCCATCCTGTAGTGTGAAACTAAACTAGCATGTTTGTTTTTTAGAAGGAGGGAGGAAGCTGGAGTAAAATTGAGGAATCCCATTGAATTATAACTCTCACTTTGCTAAATAAAAACACTACTGTTTATACTCAACTCATTTTGTGTTTAGCATCACTACAACCTGCTGTTCTACAATCCATGCTGGATGCGGATCACCTCCCCTGATCTATGTATTAACAAGGCCGTGTTTTCTGCTCCAACATTCAATCACGGGGCCAGTGTTCTGACACTTGCTTTCAACAAGCCACTTTTGTGGATCGCAACTGGTAAAACAATCTTTGTGATTAACGTGGGCCTGCTCAGAAGCTAGCAACGGGAAACAAAACAGACACTACTGTGTCCCTCCTGAAATGTAAACTCGTGCAAAAACGCGTGCAGAAACTAACACACCCGCTGTTTTGACAAATGTTCATAGCATAAAATAAACTGTGAACTCTGAGGATCAACAGCTCAAAAGAAGTCAGAACCTTTGTGAGAAAAGTAGTGAAGACTTAAGAGTGATACAAAGGATACATTTGTCAAATGCTATTGAAAACTATTTATTCTTTTCATTCCAAACTGATGGCACATAGCAGATATTGCTGGAAAAAAAAATCACCCCACTCATTGCAACCCAGATAACTTGCCTATTAATATTCTTCAAGTCATTTAATTCTCATGACATTGAATCGATCACAATGGGGCTGTTCTGGTTGTCTAAGAAGATGTTTCGCCTCTCATCTGGGCAGGCTTCAGCAATTTATGGTTGACTGTGCACAATTAGTCTGGAAAGCTGTCATCTTGTATTATCGCTATTAGATGGGGCTAAAGTTGCTTATAGTGTTTCTGAAACCTCTGTCACTACCTGAAATAGTCGGTAATGTTAATTTCAAATCAATATATGCAGTTGAAATACAGCGTGAGAAACACTGGCAATCATGAGCTAAACTTCTTCAACTTTAACCATATGCTTACTATTTTTAGCACAATAACTCCATATTTATGTTTTTCCCACTCGCTCAAAATGTCTGTATAGTTGGATACACAAAATTGTGCCCAATTTGAGCATTTTCCCTTTCTTATAATAAAAGAAGGCCAAATTGTCTAGTACTATCTCTAAAGATTATCCTGACCAATGTCCTTGTTGCGTGGTGTCCATCATAGTTTATTTATTGTTAAAATATCAACAAATTTCTATGTGTGTACCCCAATTAATACACCACATGACCACAAGTCCCCATGTAATCTGTACTATGAGGTATGTCAAGGTTGGAAAATATATGGCCACATATTGACACATCCTAATCAAAGCTACTCTCATCTGTGCAGTGGAAATAGTCTCATTTATTCAACAATCTAATAATTAATTCAACCTGTCAGTCAGCACAGGACATTATGAAAGGAGGGAAAAAAAATTGGTAACTGAAGGGGATTCATTTCATTTTATTCAGTCTTGTTATATTACAATTAGGTACAATTGAGCACTATCTATTATGGTTTATGGAGATGAATAATTACCATACAAAATGTATAAATCTAGAGCTATCTATCTTTCACATTCCCATGATAGTAAAAATGTGCTGTCTTATTCTGTCTATAATATTAATCCGAATGGTGCACCACTTTGTGGGACATTAAAATAATCACATATTTGTTTTTTAATTTATTATATATTCAGGTCTTATACAACCCAGTGGTGATGCTACTATGATTGATGATGTAAGACCAATGATCACATGAAGGTGGAACTTCATTTTGTTTGTTTGTCAGTATATACTCCACTGACTTGTTTTGCCTTTAAAAAAGTAATGTCAAAGCAAATAAACACACAAACAAACAAACAAACAAACAAACAAACAAACAAACAAAAAAAGTCAACAAATTTCCTGAATTTGGTTCGTCTCAAACATTTTACATTTGGTCACCCTGCCATCAAGCGTGTATTTTCACACACTGAAACGAGAATTTTGCACATGTACTTCCAAATGCCAATCACTTAAGATAGGGTTTAATGGAAATGGGGCGGAAAAGCTTATTTCACAGAGCTTGCATTTGTTATTATCATTAAATAGTTTTTCTGAGAAGTCACACTTTTGCACAGAGCTGATAAGAACAACCGATCATTTACAAACTGCACATATAAAATTAAGAGCACAATAAAGTGTATAACTTCAGTCTTTCGGTATGCTTTTATTTTTTGTTGATTCCATAACTGACACAGTTAACGTTAAAAGACGTGACTAAAAGCAATATTTTGGGCATGTTAAGTACCAATGTAACAAATTCAGCATATGTTGTGACGTCCAGAAAAACACATCTGTCCATTGTCTGGAATGCTTGTCCGCTTTTGCGTTACAGGTGAGCGATAGCCTATTCCAAACATCCACTCAGATTAATTTATAGAGCACATCGCACACAAAGCAAGTTTATTCGTGTAGCAACCTTCATGCACAATACAACTCAAAGTGATACACTACAGAAAACGAAATAATTTGATTAAAATATTTCAAAGCAAGTTCAAGGTTACCATTTAGATTTCATGTAGAGGCACGTTAGAAAAAAAAACATATTGTTTAAATTGGGAGTCAAAAGTGTCTGCATTTGGTGAAAGTTTAATCTTCACTGGTAGTTTGACCCTGGTAAGAACTAGCTCACCTGATTGCTTGGATCTGACAACCCTCAACAAAATACACTCAAGTCTGTCATCGCATAGCACAAAATGTGAAAAGATTGAATCAATACATTTTCAAGAGTCTGTAAACAACCATTCACAGTCAAACCTATGTACAATTCCACAACAAACATTGTAGCTTTGTTATTTGTCCTTCAAATGTACATTGCGTGATGCACTACATGTTATGTAGTGCATAAGTGGAAATCAGAATTGTATATTGTCGCTGAGATGAAAATGATCGCAGTAAAAATGACACACCATTCCAACAGACAATATCTTACGATGCCCTATATACTGTTGATTGCATCTACATTGAAATGAGCTGAGGGGGAAGCATATTACAACTATACTGATTTGCTTTGCTTTGTTGAATAAAACTAATGAAACTCAAAGGCTAATGAGCTTTTTAATGCAGAAAAAGGATCCCGAGTTACAATGTAATTGACCAAAACAGTCTCGGGGCTTTCTCCAGCGCTAGATTTATGTTTGTTCATTATACCAATAAATGACCACCCATTAATTTGCTCACAGTCAAAATGAGTCCCGCCATCGACAGTCGATTTGCGGTGCGATACAGCAAGGAGAGACCGTTATAATGATGCCTAAGTAGGCGGAGACAAACTGGGATAGTAGAAATAAAAGAGAATTTTAAAAATATATTTTTATAGTACTTTAAGTTGAGGCATCTTGGTTTCTTGTCCTTTATCAGAGCACCTACACAATTACAATCATAATTCATAGTAGGTAAGGATTTTAATGCACTGAATCAGTGTCTTATTTGTAGTGGCTGGACTATATTGTCTTTATTTTACATCATCCATACCATTTTAAAGTGTTGTACCGGCTCAATATGCAGATTTGAGTTGGGCGTAATGGTTGTATAAAACTGCAGGTCAGGTTTATTCCAACATTTGTTTTTTCCTCTTCAAGATTGAACAGGGCCTCGTTGACATTGTTGAGCTTCTACTTCATTCCAATTGTATCTATTTATAGTCTAGACAGTCTTTGCACAAATTTACCTCAAGTTCAGAGCATCCTTGTTAGTGCTTTACTGCTTGTAATTCTCAAGTGATTGTTCCTCCAGAGCTCTTTGGTAACCAACAGAGGCTGGACAAGACAGTTGAGGTCAAATTTTACGTGGTCCTGGTTCCTGCTGGGACTAAATACTGCTGTTTATTTTATTTATTTTTTTAAGAATACTGTTTATGACCAGGTTTAGAGAGCAATCGCATGCAAAACTACTGTCTGATTTGATGTAAATTCCAAATCAGTTTGTCTTACTGAGACTGAGCAGAACAGAAGGTGGTTGTAATTCACCCAGAGCTCATATGCATGAAAGACGAGTGAAACCATTCCCGTCCAACACTCAAATTGAAATTTTACAATGGCACTTCAGAAAAAATATTCCATTCGCAAGGGTTTAGCAAAGACATTTTTTTTTTCTGTATGATGCCACCACAGCAGAGTAAATGTAATGTTAATGGAAAATGGAAATGATTGCGATGATAGAATAAAAAACATGTTGTGACAAACTGGTGGTGTGTGTAATTGACACAAAATCCTTCATGCATGTTCATCAACAACAACACACACAAAAATCTAGAAATAACTTATGCTGTGGAACACAAAAGATTCTACGTTCAAAGAACATCTGCGCCATGGGGCAAATTCTGGCAGATCCAGATGTTTGCATCAGCTCAAGGTAAGCCATTTCATTTTACTGGTCTCCACAAATTACCAACGTTGAGTCTACCCTGACCAGGTCCAATTTTTGTGGGATTTGCACCTATTTTGTCCATATTTCTAATGGCATATTTATCACGAATTTGGTTGAAAATTCTGTGGTCCAATTTGCCTCCACAGTAGCACTGATAGAAAAAAAATGGTGGCGCACTTCAGCATTTAAATTGCCCATTCCAGGTTTAAGGCAAAAGAATCACAACAGCGACAAGTGAGACAAACAATCAAGTGGAGCACCGACTGACCCTTAAATTGCACAAACCGATTGCCCCACTCCCATAAACCAAGTGCAGCATGCCCAAAAATGCTCAGGGGGTGTAGAGCATTGTCGCCACCGTCCAACACACCGACAACTCACAATCAAACTCTACCCAAGGAAATTGACCAGGTTGTCCTCTTACCCGCATACTCAAACATCCCAAGGGCAACGATCCGTGCTGTGTTGCCAAGAACAAGCAGTCCTTGTCTAAAAGAGCTATGGCAGACTTATAACATCATTAGTGCTGAACTCTGGGTTGACATTTGAAATACCAACCCCTGGGCATAGGCTGAAAATAGAGTACCTGTTGTGTTAGGTCGGTCTGTCAGTAAAGATGATGAGAAATCACAATAAGCAATGAATCCATGACCTGCCGCCTCACTGACCTGCTCAAGAAGTGTGTGATTGACGCAAAATGCGGGAACTCTATTTTTATAGACGTCACTGAAACATTCTGCCACAATACGTTCCTCCATCTACTTCATCTAAGTGACCTTTGCTTCCGTAATCATCTTGTCAACTGCAGTGAGTGGTTTACAGATGTGATTGCCTTGGGTAAAATGATTAGCTCTCTGCACAATATAGCACAAATCCATGGAATAGGGTTTTGCGAGAATGGAAAAATTTGTAAAGTGCGATTACTGACAATGTGCTATGACTGCGAGAAATGTAACGAAGTAAATTTCACATGGGGAAGGTTGAACGTGTCGGTGGGCAACACAAATCAGTTTCACTTATTTTACCTTATTTATAGGATGACTGAACTTCAAAATCAAAAAAGTGTGGAAGAAGCAATACTAATGATATAGTGGGGAAAAAATTGGCGCGGGGTGTTAAGCTGACTTAGATCTCAAGTAAGATGAATGAATGACTACAAGTAAGTTTACGTTTAAATCAAATGAAATGGGTTTTCATTTGAACAGCGATTTTAGGGCAGACATTATTGGCATCAGAACACATCCGACATGGGGTGGGGAAATTCGGTCACTGACATGAAAATAATGTGTCAATGCACCTGGATCAGAAAAATCTTTTCGATTATTTCTAGTTTTGACAGTGAACAACACAATGTATTTTCTATAATTGATAAAAACTATCTTTAAGGACTCAGGTTTTATCCAACCACTTCTGGTATTTTACAATCAGTGCTCTTTGTCTTAATGTCTTGGAGCATCTTTTAACCTGTGTCTTCCCTTCTTTTGTGCTCATGTTGCACAGTGTAGTTTTTCTGTGTCATGAACGTCATGTTGGCAAAATAGCTTTTTTTTTTGTGTGACCTGCAAGCTGCAGTCAGAGTTGGTTACAAAAGCAAAAGTGAGCAGCCTTGGGCAAGACTCAAGCATAACAAAAGCAGCTGACCTAAAGCAAATATATACCTGACTTTTGGCCAAAACAAAGCACGACACACACCACAAAATGCGCTGCTCAACATCAAGTGGAAAATGCCCACTCAGTGACCTGCACTGAAATCTCGAGTACTGTTCTTGAAAATCAACATTGCAGCTGAACTATTGGTTTGCTATTCCCACTAAATAATACATGAATTTCTTCGCTGTTTTGTTGCAGAAACGATTTGTGGTATATGTGATTAATCCTATCAAATCTCTTTTGACAGACTGTCTAAGAGGATTATGGGCTACATGTTACACAATCTAACACTGCACAGGTTTCCCAGTTTTTGCTTGACACACGTATGTCTGTCTGTCTGTCTGTCTGTCTGTCTGTCTGTCTCTACGTATGTACGTATGCATGGATAAGGCAAGCAAAAAACATTTGAACATTTGTGAGAAAATTAAAATCAGTAACAAGAGGAATACAAGTGAATAGAGTCCCATGCCATCCATCTATTTCCAACACAGCTTATCTAATTCAGGGTCAGTGGGGAATCCCGTGTGACTTTGGGCGAAAAGCAGAACTGGTCACCAGCCAGTCACGGGTCACATTTAGAAATAAACAACCATTCACACCCACATCTACATTGCCACTGAGTGGGAAACAATCCCACACTGCCCACACACAAAGCAAGTGAGTTTATCACTACACCATCAGCGACCCTACATTACAATGCAATATTATCGATTTTTGAGAGTCAGGTTTTCTAAACAATCCATGCATCCTTCAATTTTCTATCATCTACCTGTCCAGGGTCATGGGTGAGCTGGAGACTGGCTACGACACCAGCCAAACTCACATTTACAACTATATAAGTAATCATCAGGTTTAAAAGCGACAAAATAAATCCTATAGTGAGTCTTCATGTTCTTTCTGCAGGTTTTATAAGGGTAGTTCAGCTTCCTCCCATTTTCCGGAAACCTGCAAGTCAGGTTAATTGAAAACTCTGTCTTGTCTAGAGGTTAGGAATTGAACGTGAATGATTGTTCATCTATACAATACAATGTGAGCCCTGTCAAGTGGTTCAGGGGCTACTCTGCCGGTCTCTCTTGAGATAAGCTTCAGGTAACTCAATAGATAGAAGTGCCGTTGTAATTATCCCAACCGCTAAAAAAGTCACGCTTGAAAATTGCAGGTGGAGCCCAGGAGAAAAACAATTAGTGGCCACTTTAAAGATAGAAAGTTCCATAATATGTTTTGTGTTAAAATGTCATTGCTGCCTTAATATTTTAATTATGTTTTCTCTTTGCTTCAACACCAGGTTGTCAATCAAGAGATTTAAAATCAATTATCTAAATACACATTGACGTGGCCCAAAGCTGTTAATTACATCAGGTAGGAGCCTTCCCTCATGAGAAGATCAATATTTTACGAATTAACAAATTAAATCAACAACAGAGGATTAAATTGACGCTCCGAGGGGGTATGATCCAAATCATGTGAATTGTCCCTGATTGCTACAGGTTTATCCCAAATCTGAGTGGGAACAAAATGTAACAAATGGCAAACGTGCAAATGACCTTTTATGTAGAAAAACCTGCAAATGGCAGGATACAATTTTAAAAACGATTTACTAGTGCAATGAACTTCGTGACGTTTTGACATTTAAGTTCTGATCCAGTTGACTGATTAAGAGGTTGCTATTAGGAGTCGGACAGACTGGTAGGCTTTACTTCTCCACAGTGGCTCTTAAGAGTGTGTTATCGGTTATTCTCTAATCGCACATTTTTGGCTCGAGGAGGACGGAGAGCTGCTTGCTGCGAGCAAGTGTGTGCACCGAATAAAATAAAGCCACTAACTTAATTGATTTAAATTGTCTTCTCTTTCTGAATGCACAGCTTTGGGAAGTGTTGAAGACACAGTTCAGGGCAACAAATCCAAGATGGTGAGGAATTTTAAACACACTTGTGGAAGTTGAAGGATTATTCCACTGCACACAAAGACGTCCGTAATTACCTGCAAACACAGCGAATGCCCATCATGTAGGTTTTCCTATATTGTTAAACTGTGCTAATGTTAGGTTCTCATTAAATTGTGTGTATGAGCTGTCTATTATTGGCGAATACATTATTCTAAATCAGTTCCTCTTTCAGTTTTTTTTTTTTTCGTTTTGGGAGATAAAATATCGTACTGAACTGAAAAAAATCTACCAATAGCATCATCAGAGGCTTTCATCACATTAGCGTCGAATTAAATAAAAAACCTTGTTGCTTTATAGTTGAATGCTACGGAGATTGGAAGGAAGGAAGCGCAACATGTGTTCCAATTTTGCATTAATGCCAATTGCTTTTTCTGCCTGATGCCCTTCAAAAGCCTGAGCATCTCAGATAATAAGAAACTAATTGTAAAGATTAAATCATCACTCATTTCCAGATGTTGACAGTCATCCTGGTGAGTCATGGTGTAAATCGGAATATATGAATAATAATACGTACTGTGCATTTCCCTTCAAGCATGCCTACCTTTCTTTTAGCTCGCAGTTGTCCATGATAGTTGTCGGATGAATCTCCGGGAATCTCGCCTCCCCACAGAGTGACTCCCACAATAGAGTAGGTAATGCCCATTACCACCAAAGGCAACACATAGACCAGCAGAGTCACTATGATGTGGTACCTTCAGCGACATTTTTAAGAAAAAAATAAAAGGTATATTAACTTCTGACATTAACATCTGCATTTCGATGTGTTAATAGTTAGTGGAAGAAGAAAACACATCTTACGTCTTTAAAAAACGGACTGACTTTCTAAATGAATGTTTTCATTTTAATGTCTCTGAATAAAAGACTGCTCACATGACAGGGTCGTCTTCCATGCGAGGCCACGCGACGTAGCACAAGGTCCTACGAGGCAGAACTCGAATTTTGGAGAAGTAGCAGAGGGGAAAGGCCAGAACTACGGCAAGACTCCAGATGCAGGCGATGACTCCAGTGGTCACCTTGGCTGACAGGCGAGGCTTCAGTGGGTGTATAATGGCCATGTACCTATGGGGTCAAGGGTCACAAGCTTTATTAACTCTTAGGCTAATTAATGCAGATCGTTTTCTTACAAAAATGTTTTTGTACATACATATCCTATAGAAAATCATGCAGATGGGAAGTTTTGCATTCCGGTCATCGATTTATGAGAAGTCAATGAAGTGTAACCTCAGGTACGGCGGGATGCCATCAGTCAGTTTCACTTCATCTGAAGGTGTTTGATCGGCTTGATGTCAGGGCCACCGATCCAAATCAAACTTTTCAAACCAAACCAGTCCAAGCATGCCTTCACGGACCTTGCTATGTAGCCACAGGGTCACGCAAAATGTAATCAATGATCCCAATGTTCCCTGTCAGTAGAGTGCTTCACTCACTTGAACTCAATGGAGGAATTGAAAGTTCATTTCACACTTACTGACGGTGTGAGTCTGAGTCTGAGTGTATGTCTGCTCCTATATGTGCCTTTTCATTGCCTGGCAACTAGTCCCAAAATTAGTCCCAAAGTCATCAGAGGTCCAGTTCACCGTCACCTTGAACAAGATAGGAAATTGAGTTCAGAAAATAGATGGATTAACGGATGGATGGACAGATGCTCATTGTGAATAACATAAAAACACAAAAAGATTTAAATATACTCACAAGATCTTCTGAAGCGGTGGAATATAGTAATACCAAAATACATCCCAGACGCGGCTTAATGACCTCTGTCATCTTGAAATCTCACCCTGACATCTTGACATGCTCGAAGCGACACAGGGTGCTTTTGGAAACCATCCCGTTGGAAAACTTGTCACTACATCGTGACGGTAACAATTCATAAGCACTTTATCATCGCCTGGTGTTTAACTAGCAGCACTTAACGTTGCCAGGAAAAAGTATCTGCGTGCATGCTAAATGGCAAGCTGTCAGTCCCATGACTGGAGAGGGAAGATGATCGCCTGGCAGTCAACCTTGTTTTACAACATCACGGATATTTTTTCATACATAAGGTCAAGGATATACTAGACACCATTATCAACAGCTATGTATCTTTATCCCTTTCACTCTTGGTTTCTTTTGATTACAAAAAAATCTGATTACATTCAGTTTTAAAAATGTGCTTTTGAAAAAAAGTCAAAGTCTGCTTTATTGCATTGAGGATGCCGTTTCTCAATGCGTTTTAGTCACTCTGCTATTTTCTGTGAAATTTCACTCGAACGAACACAAGCCGTTTTTATCGACTAAATTTACCTTACCAAATATTGTTGGAAGTTCTTTCATCTGAAAAACACTTGCCAACCACAAAGAAGTGAAAGGAAGGACAAATTTATATCGGGTGATGAACTGTGGCCTTGTGCCATTTCAAGGGAGCATGGAACGAGGTAGAAAAATAAGCATAACCCGAGGTTACATCCTCATCACACAGGTCACGCCGGTGTTCTTTTTCTTTCTTTTTTTATTTTATTGATGGAATCAGAAGGACACTAAGACCATATATATGAAAGTTACAGAAACCTTAAGTGAGCTTGCCTGTAGGAAACAGATTGTTCCCTCTGTGCGAGAGGACAATGCCTCACGCCATATCCCAATAGTGACGCACACATACACAAAGATGATGACGATCCTGCCATGACAAACGACGCTCCTGTGATGAGCGTAAACCCGATCTGATAGTGATCACCACATTACCTGAAGTCACGTAGGCAGGAGACCGACAGATAATAATTCATGAATTGGTTGACTGATTCTTAAGTATGTTCATTGTGTGCGACTGATAGCAAAAGGAATTGTACTTGTGGCCAACAACTACAGCTGAGGTGTTCTTGATTCAGTCTAATCTTCTTTGTGAGCGAAAAAAATAACATCAGCTACGGGAAGTTGAACGACAATTAGTGAACCTTCATCAGGGCAACTACTGTGCGCAATGTCATGAAACAGAATATTTTATTAGTCCCCAAAACAATTGACCACTGTATTTTGTATTTCCATCCATCCATCCATCCATCCATCCATCCATCCATCCATCCATCCATCCATCCATCCATCCATCCATCCATCCATCCATCCATCCATCCATCCATTATTGGCACAGTTTATCCTCCCCTCAATCTGATTTGTCCTGGAGAGGTGAGATTCGCCTTGAACTGTTGGCCAGCCAATCACAGGGCACATACAGACAAACCACAATTTACACCTACAGATAATTTAGATTAACCTGTCGTGCCCGATTTTGGAAAGTGGTAGCAAAATGGAATACTCATGTTAATCATGGAAACTGAGTGAAATGCCGATTTCTACATACACAGTCAGTGGCAACTTTGAATTGTGCCAGCAAAATGTAAAAATATGTGTGATGGACGGCTTCTTGTAGTGAGTGAGGAGGCGGTCAGTCACACTTGAAACTGCCTGCCCTTCGTAAATATAGACGATCTTGCACTGTGGGCTAACATAGGGCTGCAGTAGGCAAGAGCAACCCCACCCCATCAGTCAGTGGACTGCATACATGTAAGCATGAGAACAAATTGTGCAACACATGGAGCAGATGCCCTCCAAACATTCATGCAATTTGATTTCTTCTTTTAAGCTCAAGATTCCATTATATGCCTCTGCTGATGAAAAGCGGCACAGCCCAGAGAAAGAATGAGCAAAGATATCAAGAATTCATGCTGAGATTGAATTCGGAACAATATGCCCCCCCCCTTCTTTTGAGAGACACATTTTGGAGTTTTTAGTGTTCACATGCGGTTGGAGAACAGAATTCCTTCACTGTGGCATGGATCCTGAAATCCCTGACAGTATGCTGTCATAACATTGGGTAAACATGCACAATTTAATGAGTATGGGAGGGCTCCAAACTCAATTCTACCATCAAACGCAATTGAGAGGCAATTGCGTTGCAGTTATACTGGTTGTGGAACTGCAAAGTATATTATAGCCTACAAAGAAAGGTGTTTTTTTTAAAATACTGAATATCGAATATGAAAATGTGAAATGTTGGGAAGAGCTCTCAGCATGATGCAGTGCTTTAATAACAACCCAATTAAGATATTTGGCAATCATTCATCCGCCAAAAAGGGGCAAACTATTAGAAACACCTGCCATCACAGCAAGATGCAAAAGGACATATTATTAATAGCTTCTATATATTGCATCTTACATCTGTGCATGTTTATGACACTGCTGTTGTTTTTGGATCTCTTTTGATGGATATGAACAATGGCCACAGTCAATTGGTGGTGTGTAACGAATCAGGAACCCACCTATCAACGGCGATTGCAGTCATCGAGTAAATGCTGGCGAACACCGACGTTACCGGGAAGAAGTTGTGGAATTTGCAGTAAGCCTGCCCAAAGTACCACTCCCCGTGGGTCGCGTAGACGAAGTTGATCAAAGTGTTGAAGGCAGCCATGGAGGCGTCGGAGAAGGCCAAGTTGAGCAGAAAGTAGTTGGTCACTGTTCTCATACGCTTGTGCGCCAAAATGATCCAGATGACGATAAGATTGCCAAACACGGCCACGGCAAGCACCGAGCTGTAGGCGACGGACCAGAGGGCGACGCGCCATGGCGGCTGCACAAACTGGTTTGTGTAGTTTGAGGTTAGGTTCGATCCATTATGTGAAGCTGCCATTCTTGTCCCCTTTCTTCAAAGAAAAAAAAAGAAAGGAAAAAAAGCGGATGATGGAGCTACCAAGAAAGACGCACAACGAAGTAGAAAGACTTAGCTACCATAGTGCGCAACCGGTCCACATCCATAATAAAACATTGTCCTCCCATCTGAATGTTATCTGCTGGTTAATTTCTTGCCAAAACGTGGTCGGTCCGGATGTGTAAGTGTGCGTAAATGCCTGTTGAATGAGGCTGTGAGAGCAGCGCGGCGGCATACGCTTGACGCGCCGTGCGCACTCGCTGACGCACGAATAAAGCGGGCACACAAGCTGGGGGAGATTCATCGACGCTTAAGGTCGCTGTTTGAAACTTTATGAATAACAGATGCAAGACGGACTGCGCGTTATCACTGTGCAGTGTGTCACCGTTATTATGTTTTCATCCCAACTAATCTCCTGTGGGAGCAGAGATGTGCAGGAAATTGAAATATTCCGGCTGTGTGTGTGCGCGTGTGTATATAGCTTCATCAGATGCACCATATGGATCGGTAAGAAACTTGCCCATTCCTTTTTAGAAGGCTGGTCATGTCCACACTAACCCTAAAAATTTGTATACACAAACGACCCCACCTACCAGCACCACTAACAAATCACCGTTCTCATGCACCCGTTATAATTAATGAGAAGCGTGGGAAAATCATTTTCCAAAGTTGCCATGTGAGAAACCGTAACTTTTTTGATGGCCACAGTAGCATATGCTCATTCCAATTGGCTATTTGCCAAAGTGTCATTTATTGTTTATAAGCATTATTCTGTACCTAGTGTTCATGGGACTTGGCCAAATTAACCATTACAGACGCAAGTAAGTCTTCCTTCAGCAGCAATTTAGAGAAGCACTTTGAGATATAATGAAGGAGTAAATCTGTGTTTTTCCTACAAAGTCTACATGTATCAATTTGCTAATAATTAATCCTGGTTACATTGTGTGTGTGGTGGTAATGTAAATAAAATAAATAAAATTTACTAATTGAAATTTGTAGTTTCACTGTCTCAATATTTATGAGAAAAATGCCACCATTTCAGGGTAGTCTGAAGCATGGACCCTTGTATGCAAACTAGAATCAAACAGAATGAAAATGCTCCATACAAACACCTTCATCAGAATAAAAATGCCAAATCCGATTTCATTTGGATTCATGTGGTTGGTATATTGCTTTTGACAGGGCCGGTCCTAGCCAATGTGGCGCCCTAGGCGAGCTTTTACTTTGCGCATCGATGATTTTCATTCGCTTAGAGGAGAAGCTGAAATTTGAACATCGACTACAGTAATAGTAATAATAGTAAAGCATACAAACAGTGAAACACAGTTCACAGGCGTCTCTGAACAGTAATTGATTTTATCCAGCCCTTGCTGATGTCCTTCAACTTGATGGATGAGAACCTACAGAGACAAATTGCCAATGCATGACAGTTTTTTAAAATTTTTGTATATTTAAAAAAAAAAAAATCTGCCATTTCCTTTCATAAACGTTAAAGGCTGAAGATGTCAACCTTGCTGATTTTCACCATTTGTGGGCTGAACAACTGGTGAATCACAACACTTTGTGTAAAAGAGTAGAATTATGCTCTGATGCCAAAGCTTGCTGGGCAACACTTTTGTTTTACTCAGCTGGCGGTCTAAGGGGGAAAACAGCAGGCAGCAAATATGTCATCAACATGAATAAGAGCCATCAAAAATTGCTACACAAAGTGTACAATCAACAGCATGCCAACCATTACTTGCACTCAACAAGACAAATCAAGCATTGAGCTCCCACACTTAAAATTTAGGCTGTCACATACTGTGTACTAGTTATTTCCATGACCTCCATTGCACATTAATTCAGTTGGTGTGGGTCATTTGCATTCTAATGACTACATTTACATGCAGTCAATATTTAGCTTACGTCAAAACCAAATTATCTTCACAGAAAAAGTAAGCCAATCACTTCATCCATCAATTAAAAACCCTCACCAAAAAAACTGGAAACAGTTGTTAGAGAACAATGAAAGACTATTTGAGATTTATCCAACCAAAGTCATGCATGACAATTTCTCTAGCATGAAATTGAACGAGATAACCTATAAACAGAAATCAAGGACGTCATTAAGCGTACCTCAAATTCAGTAGTCAGTCTAGGAAAAGACATGGGCTACGTTTTAACGAGCAGTACTCCCTCCCAATCAATACATACAGAAAAATATTATCAACAACCAATCCTCCACTTTCTAATACCACAACATATGCGCAAAATTGTATCACAAGTCATGATATTTTGCATATTTGATGCGAAAAAATTTACCCTGAACCACTCAACATCAATATATAGAATATCTGCAACCTTAATCAATTAAAAAAAAAACTTAATTAACAATACACTGGAGCCAGCAAATATTAATGACAATCCAAATGCCCATCAAATCATCCATTATTCAAACCGCTTCTCCCCAGTAGGGTCGCCGGCATGATTTAATCTAACTAGTAATTGTAAACAGCATTATTGAACTCAGACCATTCCATTACAATCGCAATAATTTGACAGAAGATTATACAAAGAAGACTCAAAACAAAATGATGGTGGCAAACACAGACACTTGCTTGCAATGCATATTACATTGAAAGGATGATTACTTTACTTTGAGCCGCCAACCTGTCTACTCTTTTTGGAATTCAAACACTCTCCACCTGTTACGATTCTGGACGTGTAGAGGGCCAAATTGCAGAGAGTGGAGACAGATAAAATGCTTTGCAAGAATAACAGGAATGAAACACATGATGCTTTCAAAATTCAGTATGTTAAAAATACTTTGTGAGTATTCAAATAAGTTTGAATTATTTACCCCATGGGTGTATTGTGGAACCGGCTGTTCATAGGCTGTGCTTCCATGTTTCCCCGAGTACACAGAATGGCTTGATTGCCATCAGGTAATTATAGTTGTTTTCTCATTGAAATGTCACCACATACACCGCTGAATGAAATGGCAGAGCCAGGAGCTGTGTGGAACGGTCATCAGCTCTTTTCCCAGAAGCTTTTGTGACGTGCTTCACAGCTCAGGGAGCAATTGTCTTTGATGATTGCAAATGCACCAAGGTCAGCGACTGATTACCCAACCAAAGAGAAATACCTTTCAATTATCTGCCAATTAGTCAGAACAGTGGACATTAACATAGGAAAATGATGTTCCTATTAAGGAGTAAAGGCATTTGGAAACAGTTCAGTTCTTTGACTTCAGAGTGCAGTGGGAGGTTTTTATACTAAGACATGATGTCTTTGTTTGAGGTGAAACTTAAATGAAAGACCACTTTGCAGGAGCAGGAAAGCATCGGAAGGAACATTTAATTAAACAGATCATTTCATCGTTTAACCCTATGGCCAATGCATTTCCACTGATGTTTTATATTGTGGCTCCCAAAGAGCCATCCTTTTCTATTTTGGGAGTTACAGATTATTAGTAATGTGCAAATGAACAATCAGTTTGTTGCCAGCACAAAGTGAGAACACAAGCAAAAGGTGCCTGTGGAATATTTATTTAACAGCAAAAAGGCAAACCAGAGCACTGCACATGATCAAAACTGACATGCTAAGAACATGAACCCCATTACATATGTGACTGACTTTCGACATTGACCAGACCCCCAAAGGAACAGAAAAGGGAACTTAATACACACAAAGTAATGATCAACGAGTGAGTAGCATGAGCCGGGAAGGAGCTGACAAGGAAGAAAGGAATACATGAAACCAAAGAATAAACACATTGTGCCAACAAATCCATTGGACACAACAAGAAAAATCCTTTGTTCAAGTGTCACACCTTCGCCATTGACGTGAAACAAAAACATAGATCACAACACCAAGTTCTGATTGCCAATCTTGCAGTCCATTTGAATTACCACTGTAAAGAAAGTTTTCTCCTCACCAGCCACAACAACAAAAACTTTTTGTTATTCTTGTGTTACCTCACTGTCTTGATAATTGAACTGTCCTGCAGGTCTTTTTGATTTTGCTCACAGGCAGATCGAGGATTTCGAAGAGAGAGCTGCGTTGGCCAAGAATCTCCCCTGCAGATTACCTCTTGAGAATATCTTAAGCCGTATTGCATGTTGTTTATCTAGTATTCAAATGTAACCACTGTTGCTAATGTGATGACAAACACATCCTTGTTCGGACATGCTGTTGCCTGCTCTTACTCACATCGTATTGTCATGGCAACAGAATGTTTTAAAATGACCCATTCTGGATATATTAGCATGAATGATATTGGACTCCCTTAAATTTCACATTCAATTATAGCAGCTGGAGTTTGCCGCACGCTCCAGCAATTTGTCTTCAAGCCCCGCCATTAACAGTGACTTGTGAATCTTGCAAGCCATCATGGATGTGCTTTTTCAAACCATTAACAGAGAAAAGAGGACTTTTGAGCGTGCCAATCCAGAAAATTTGTGATTCGGGTTGAAGTGCTGCCGCTGATTCGTACGACATTGATTGCTTACGGTCGATGAGCTTGTTTTAGTTTTGTATTTATATAATTTCCTTGTAGTACATTCTTTGCTTTAATAATAATACTTGCCATGTGTGAAATTGCTTATCTGTTATTGTTGTTCAGCTGAAAACACAGAAAGAAATGCGATCAATTCCAATACATAAAATCCAATGATATTTCAACTGCAAGTTAATTTGTAATATGGATGTAGTGATATTATCAATATTGTGGTATCTTGTTTTCAAAATTTCATGCAACAATGCTGTGGGAAGCCACGATATCAGTCACTTTTTAAACATTCTTATTTGTCATGCATGTTTAAGAAGAGGCCAATTACTGTAAAAAAAAAAAAACCACCCAAAACACTTTGAATGTTTTATCTTATTTACATTTTGATCTTCTTGTTTCTTTAACACCACTGTTGAGGCTGCTCCTTCTTTTACAATAAGTGTCACGACGTAGTCACAAAAAAAGCTAAACACATGATTAGAATTAATCTTTGCTGGAATAGTTTTCCTTCAAAACTTTTGGTTACATTCCCAATGCAGACCATTTTGTGCTCTCAGAATTATTTTTGTTGTTGTCACATAAATACATTTGGATGTAGCCTCGCAGGATTTGGTTGTTGGACTTGAACTAGATTGATCCTGTTTCTCTTCAACAAAGTAGACGTATTGCACAGTAAAAACTCATGGTCGCAAACACACACACACGCACACACACGACAAAGCGTATCCTTCCCTAACAAGTAGAGGATGGTGCAGCTTTAGTTTTCTTTTCGGAACAAAATAGCATTTGCTTACAGGTACGAATGCTGTGCCATTCTAATGGAATGTCACCAAAACGTGTACTTAAATATGTCAGCCTACTTTGATTTCCTCTTATTTCCTGATTATGTAATAATAGAGCCTGCATTCCTATATTGGCACTCTACATAATATTAGTGAGCAGGCTATTCTGCTAATCATTCAATATGCTTTTTTCTTTTAAATACACAGTATTCACCTGTGAGGTTGTTATTATTATTATTATTATTATTATTATTATTATTATTATTATTATTTCTTTATTTTTGTATCCAAAATGAATACAATTTTGAAAACGAATAAAACTTTGGTCTGGTGAAAAATCTAATATTTGAACGTAAACATATAAGCACGACATACATAAACTATGATTAAAATATGTCTCTCTTGGTTTGTTAGAGCCCTTTAAAACTAGAAAGAGCAAATGCAATATAAACAATCATAAGAAGCTGCAATACATCCTTTGTTGTTCTTGTAAACAACCTTTTATGCCACTTTTGATGATTGTTGTTTTGTAAATAGTGCAACAGAGGCAAATCCCCTCGGGCAATGAATTCCCAAGCGATACCTCTTCTGGGAAATCAGCAGCTAATGTCCCAGGATAAATGGCATGTAATCCATCACGGCACGTTTCCTGCTCTGCCAGGATATTCTCATAGGCTTCTTACAATTTAGTTCATGACAACATGGAGTACGTGACGTGAATGTTACCACGAAGCAGGGCATGTTGAACATTCATGGAATGTATGGACGTTTAGTCAAAGGATGGCAGCTGTTAATGGGAAAGGGCAGGAGACTTGTTCTCCGTACTCTTTCTGCTAATAATTTCATACAGAGCAGCAATTTCTATACAGTACTGTATTTCCTCAAGTCGCGGCTGGGAGCAATTATTTACATAACTCCAGAAAGTGGCTAGTAGGGGTAAGGCGCTAGAAAGGAGGCCACGAGCAGGGAGGTATCGGTTATGCCTTCTTAACGAGACAATGAAAACACACAAGAGAGCTTGTTTATTCATTAAAAGAGAATGTGATGAAGTATGTAATGTGCAACTGCAGGGGTTGCTACAGTACAAATCATAACCATCGTAGTAACTGTCTTTTGGAGCATGTTTGCGCCGTTGTGGGAGTGAACACAATGGCTGTTTGCTTCCCGACTGATCAAATCCCCTGCAAATTTAGCACAGGTGAGATGTGTGATCTTCATGGCGTACAGTGCGTGCAAAGTACCTTCTTAAGGAACTATAAGAGCTCCACTTGAGGATGATGTAAAGTTGGCCTCTGCTGCAAAGCCCTCTGGCAGCCCCCCCCATTATATCATGTATCTACAGTATGAACTGACATACTCATTACTAATTATAATTGTATGGTGGCATCAGTTTTAGTATATAATTATATTAAAGTTATTACAGTTTTTTTTCTCTTAGGGAAATCTATTTTCAGGATTTCTAATGGACGACAAGACCCGTTAATTAAGTCCCATCATTTATTGTCATACATTTATTATTTTTGCGTTTGAGTTGATTTTATAATACATCAGAATTGATCCATTATATGTGGTATTGCAAGGAGAAATTGCAATTTCAAGATGACATAAAAAAAAGTGCATTTGTCATATATAAATATACCAAAGTAAACAAACAAGAAGTCTTCTTCTGGTGTTTAATTAAATCAAACTTTATGTCTTATTGTGCTAAGGATTTCTTTTAGTTTTTGGTTCAAGTTTCCAAACATAACACAGCTATAAACAAAACAATAATATCAGATTCTATATATTTTTGTGTTGTATGGGAGTTGAAGCTGAAACATGAGGGACAGATTTTATACCTTACAGCACATGAAGACCCGCTATGAGGACCTGTGGTATAAATGATGACAATAATTTTAAAAAGCCATCCAGGAAAGAGTAGCTCTTATTTAAGATCATCACCAAGCCTATATTTACTGGTGTGCTTGATAATGTCATTAATAACGATTCCTGCCGCTAACTTGTTTCCCTGCAGATCTATACAGCTCCTTTATCCTTCAACCCAACGTTTGAGGTTTCCCATTAAAGTATGATTCTCTTTTGTCTAGCTCAGCAACATTGATTTTTTTTCCTTTTCTTCACTAACTCAGTGGTGTGTTTAGTATGCACATTTATTAATGGTCAGTGAATAAAAATGCATTACACTGAAACACTCCAACCAACACAATTTATTTAGTTTAACAACATGTGACAGGAGTAATGGTGCAAAACAATTGTGCTATATTGTTTTAATATAAGTGCTCCACTGTGGAGTTAAAACAACATGTTGTTTATCTTCAAATAGCATTTTCTAAATGAGAATGATAGTACACGGTCATGTAAAAAGGAGAATAGTGTTGTCTTGTTTTGTACCTGCAAAACCTAATTTAGCGGGTTAGAATAAAAAAATAGAATAAAAGGTTAGAATTATCTTCACTATGATTAATACCACCGTGTGTTGCAACTAAGAGGAATACAAATCTGTCTTTGGTATTTCTTTTTTAATTTAAGTGCTCGTCTTTAACAGTGGCTAAAATATGACTTTGCATTTGAAGGGGAAGCCTAGAAACAAGCACAACCCCGAAAGGCTAAACTATCTCATTTACATACTCCCTTAACTGCTCCATAGTTTTAATTCGACATCTTAATTGAACACCTGCCCGCCACTATCTTTTGATGAATGGACATAGCCTGTTCCAAAGTAGGACAAATGACTAGAATTAAAAAGATGGCACAAAGTTGCTCTCCATGAAGCCACCAGATTAAAAGTTGTAGTCATTCAGTTCTTGCCAGCTCTAAATTGCTTCAATTTTATTTCATCTTGACTTCGTCCATCATTTGATTAGAGTTTGTAAAGAGAAGTGTTGATGGCATTGATAGTCATTAAAGCCCAGGAACAAACAGAAAAATGGTCGATAATCACACAAGGTTGTTTCGCTATCTCTCTCAACTTGTTGACATCCTTCAGGTTTCCCCTCAGAGAGTATGATTTGTATGATTGTTTTTTGCTGTGTAGCTTATTGATTTAATGCCTTTATTTATAAGCAGTGAAGAAGTTAGTTTAGTCCTGGGTTGTCCAGTCATCCGCAGCGAACTATTCCCACTCATAGGTTAATAAATTCTTCAGTCAGTAGCACATTTGTTGTTTTCGCAGTACTATAATGACCATTTAAAAAACACTGTAAATCAATGAGGAATTTTCTCTGTTTTATTGAATTAAATTGTGTACACTCGTAGGCATTATACTGTATGTGGTCTCCATGGTAACATCAGCATGTTCAGTTATTCTTTGTTGTTAGATCTGAATACACATAATGTGCTTGTGTTCAAGGCTCTATTCACAAAGAAAATTGTTTTGTGTTTATTTTTTTCTTCTTAGTGCTCTCTTCACGTCTTTGCCTTTTTATTCCTTATCCTTTGCTTCGGCCTTCTCTTCCTCTTCTTTCTCATCTTCCCTTTTCTCTTTGTCTCCTTCATCCACTCCACCTTTATCTTCAGTTTTCTCCTCTTCCACTTGAACTTCCTCTTTTTTCACATCCTCCTCTACCTCATCATCATCTTCTATCTCTTCTCCTGTCAGAAGCTCCAGATCTTTGATGCGATGCCACAGAGTCTTATCAGTTTTCTTGTATTTCTCCAGAATCTTCTTCAGTCTCATCTGCATCACATCCATGGTACCGTATAACCTGTTGACTTTCTCTTCCAGCTCCTTGGCCTCTGGCTTGATGTTAGCGGGATCTAAGTCAATCAGGCCATCTTTCATTAGGATCTGTCGGCCCTTCTCCTCCAGCATGCCTTTAGCATCTGGGTACTCCACCAGCGACTCCATGAGGTCATCCTTGGACAGACAGAAGAGGTCTGAGTAGCCGATGCTGCGAATGTTGGCTGTCCGCCTGTTGCCTGCTTTGCTGCCTTTGATATTAAGGATACTGATCTCACCAAAATAGCTCCCGCTTCCCAGCACCACAAACTGAGTAACGCCATCATCGGCAACCACTGCGAGCTTTCCATCTTTGATAATATACATCTCACGCCCAATATCGCCCTTCTTGCAGATGTAGTCGCCAGGGCTGAACACCTGAGGCCGGAGCTTGAGCACCAGCTCGATCAGCAGGCCAGCCTCACAGTCTGCGAATATGCGAACTTTCTTGAGCGTGTCCATGTGAACTTGGATGGCGATTTCAGCTTTCAACTTATCTGGAAGATACCGCAGTACCTCGCGTTCATCCTGTGCCTTGCCATTGTTCCACAGGTAGTCGAACCATTTAATGACACGCAATTCCAGCTCCTTGCTGACCTTTCGGACCTGTAATTGACAGAATTACAGTTATAATCTAATGGCGGTACATTATAATCAATCTTACAGGAAAAAACAACAACAGTAGATTTTCTACCTGCATGTATTGTTTAATGTTGTCAATTCGAGCTTGAAACTGGGCTTGGGCGGCATTCATGTTAGAGATCATGGTTGCAATATTTCCCACAATTGTGGCAAAGATTAGAACTCCAACTAAAAAGTCCACTACATGGAAGATAAATTCCGAATCGAGGGCTGGTGGTGGCGTTTCTCCGATTGTGGTCAGAGTTAATGTGGACCAGTAGAGGCTGAAGGCATACTTCCTCATGGGCTGGCCAAACGCAGGCTCATCCGGATCATCAAGAGCTGGGTAAACCCATTCATCTGACCCAAAACCAATCGACTTGGAGAATGAAAAGTAGAAGCAGGCGTTCCAGTGGATAATGATGAGGATGTACATGATCAAGTTTGCAATGCGGAAGATGTTGGGGTAGTTGGTTTTAGTCTCCGTCTTTGTGAAGAATTCCATCATGCGACCAATCCTTAGAAGCTTATTAACGCGAATCTCTGGGTAGTCCAGACCCAGATAGAAATACAGAACATCAGTGGGCAACATGGAGATGACATCCAGCCGAAACTGGAAGCTGTCGACGTAGCGATCGCGGAGCAGCTTCTCATCTTTGATCATCAAGCCTTGCTCAAGGTAACCTGCAAAGGTACAAAGTCAATCAATGAAGGATATTTGGGTTATTCACCAGTAAACATGAACATGCACCACTCATGCGCCCAAATTACCGCTATTCAAATTTAAAAACATAAAAACCTTGAGATGGAAAAATGTGACTGCTTAGTGTTCATTAACGTGCAGATATGCCACACAGCTATAACTTTCTTTGCAGTGGAAATATACGTATACTTGATCAATATGTTTTCACTCATATTTCCATCAACTCTTGTGACTCTTTTGTTTCTTGAGTTTGTGCGCTTGAAAAAAAATTGCTTTGTTTGATTCTGTAGAAGATTGATGTTGTGTGTGGTTATTGTATTATTCATATAACTAAACCCTCTCATTGCAACCCTAAATCGACACACGTCAAATTCCCTCAATGCTGCGTGGGAAAAGAAGGAAACACAGCTACTTTTGCAAGCGAGTCGACGTGATCCATCAAATATACTTTTGAGAACAAATATGTTGTAGAATTAAGTAAACAGCAGCAGATAAAAAATACACAATTAAATATAAGAAAGTTTTGACATTGAGGGTTTAGTTCCCTATTAAAAACATCATCCATCTTAGATCACCTGTTCGCGTCCTGACAAGCATATCAGCCAGATAGATGAGGTCTGAGGTGTAGTCCAATAAAACCCAATAAAGGATGTAGTTGTGCTGCAGCTCCTCGAAGCACGCCCTGTTTACAGGTCAACACCACCAGAAACACAGCTGACATAGTTGTACACATTCTTTCAATTAATATCCCATTACCAGCTCTTAATTACTGTATACAGTGGAACCTTTGAGATAAAACACAGTTTTGGAGGAATGGCTCCTATTATAAAAAAGAAAAGGTTCCCCATAGAAATAAAACAGCTCCCAGGTATAATAAATTACAACACAATCACTGACCCAACCTATACTGTTACCGTTTTTTTTAACTCTAATGACTGAGAGTAAAGCTGTGACATTGTGAGAAGGAGCTACTTCTAGCGGAGGCGTTTTCAGAAATAGACATTCAATCAATGGGTTACTAGGTTGTACAGTTTCATACTTGATGGCTGGGTGGGATTTCCAGAGACCCAACTATTTGAAAATCAAAAATATTTTCCCCCTAAAAATTATACGTCCCCTTTATTTACACTGGCAAAAATAAAATCCGTCTGTGTAATTAAAAAAATCCACCAAAAAATGATGACATTTTGCGATTAATTAGATTTGACATGAAATAATACAGTACCACTGTGCCATAGTAATGTTTGGTGATGAATTTATGACACACAATTTACATTTATAAAATGTGTTTAATAAAAGCTCTGAGCCAGCATGCTATTAAAAATGTTGGGAAAGTAGTTACCTAGCGATAATCATGGTCCAGTTGTACATGACTGGCAATGTTACGATGAAAAGCCAGTTGTAATAAATATTTCCAGCTGGGTTAATGACAAATATTTCTTTGGGCCTGTTAGAGAAGAACAAAAAGAAAAAATAGAAGACAGGAATGACTGAATAATTAATTGTCCATTTTGTCACTTCTGATGGAATCATCCATCTTACTTACTTGTCTACATCCTTTTCTTTTTCCTTTTCATTTGGTCCTTGTTCTTGTTTTTCCTTCTTTCTGTGTAGTAGAATAAAAATTAACATGGTCAGCAGTTTACATGAAATGTATTCACTTTTTTCCAACTTGTCTCAAGACTGCATGGATTATGTAAAGTATTATTTAGTCTTTAGAGGAATTTAAAAGTTAACAAGATTTGAACTAATATCATTACTCTAGAACTGTACTTACTCAGCATTGTTATTACTGTTGTTCATGTTGAGCAGGCAATTAGGAAATGGCTGTGGTACAATCCTGCAGAAAATATAGTTTGCAAAAGGTCAATAAGTAAACTCAAATAAAAAAAAAGACAATTTTCTTTACTTTTTATCATCCAACAAAGTTATACTTAAAGGTCTGCTCACATTTTGACCCCCGCTGTTCAACTGAGCGCATCATGAGAGCCTTGTCTTTTCCATCAATCTGCAATATGAAAACAAATAGAAGAAAATCCTTTTTTGACAGATCTTGAGAAAAATATATTTTGACCTACCTTGGCCTCCATTTTGTTGTCTGCGAGAACCACTGATGTGCATCAGACTGCGCAAGCAGGTTTTCTGAAGCTAAATGGACAAAATATCAAAATGTAGTTACACGCAACATTGACACATAACAAGTATTGGGACCAAATTAAGAGTGTCACACAGACTTAGTGACCCTGATAAGGATTAGAAGGATTAAAGCTGCCTGAGAGGAGGGTAACCAAAGTCCACCTCGTAGCCCCCATGCAATGATAGATACCTTCATAAAGTGGAAACCCAAAGTACTAAAACCCATTTAGTGATAAAGCTTCTATTTTTATCCACCTATTTTTTCTGTTCCGATGTTCTAAACATTTTGGAACACACACATTCCCCACACACACACATACTTCTGCTCTGTCAGCACTCTCAGCCATATCAACTCTGATCCGATTAGATGTTGCCGGCTAGAGGAGGTTTCTTTTCAGGTAGACCTTCAACCCCCGGTAAATAAAGCGTGGTGATGGAAATCCGTACCTCTGGCAGAGCAGAGCTTTTTCCACTTTTCTATCCTCTCAGGGCAACGACGTTCTCTTGGCTGAGTCGTTCTCCCTATTGGCTCCGATAGGACACCTTTTCCCTTCATGTTCTCAGCATCTATAATTAAATAAGGCATGATGCTGTGACTACTGCTTTTCAATCCCACATTTTCACAAACTATTGCTATATTCTTTGACTTTATAACTTTATAAAAATTCATGGGTAAACTTAATGGTCATGCAGGAAGTTAATACTTGCTCAGCTCTTGGGTCTTTGGTAGCTATTGTTTTTGACTTATTATGAATATAAAAAGTGTTTGGAACTCATGATAGTTAGTCATTGTGGGCAACGACTAAAATTATGTGGCGGGCCTAATCGATATGTTTAATTTTGGAAGGAAGATGGAGTATCTACAGAGAAGCCACTCAAGCACAGGGGAATATGTAAACTACACACTTAGATAAGATTCGAAGGGTTAAGGCATCTTGTAACTGCTCAGCATGTGCTGCCATTACAATAGCCCATTTTTCTAATTTCTCAATACATAATGCATGAAGCTTAATGATTAAAAGGAGCTGCTTATCTATAATCAGGTCTAATTATGTATGTACTGATATGAATTGGCATTAACCTTTTCCAATGCTTTTCTCCTTTGTCTTCTCTTTGTGGTCTCACAGGGCCAGTCTGAGTAAAATCTATAGAAACTTCAGTTTATGGTATTTGACTTTTATTTAATACGTATGTGGTAAAACTGATGAGTTGCACTCAGTATCGTAACTTCTCCACAATGTCAACATTGACCCACAAAAGCATTTTCTTCCCTCTATATTCATGCCATTCCACCTTTCTGAACTGAAACTATACAGTGACATTATTAGCTGCTGGAAATGTGCAGGGCAGAATTACACTACAGCACTGTCAGGCTCCGCTGCTGGTGGAGCTGCAGCTTCTGCTGCAACTTCTCCAACTGTCGCTTCGGAGGGAGCATCCACAGCTGCCTGCACATCAACTGCTGCAATTTCTGCAGCAGGATCAACCACTGCTGGAACATCAGCAGGAGCTGCGGGGTTTGCTGCGGGCGCTTCTGCTGCCTCCTCGGCCTCTTCGGTGTCCTCGGCCTCTTCTGCCTCCTCAGAGTTCAAAGGGGCAACAGGGGCGGCAGCTTTTGAGGCAGGGTTGGCATCCTATAATCCAGATAATTGAGAATATCTTAACACCTTTGGACAATTTAGAGTTTTCGACATTCATGTTTTTGGAATGTAGAAGGAACGTGGTTGAACCCACACAAGCTTTTAGAGAACATACAAATGCCACACAGGAAGGCCAGAGCTTAGATTTGAGCATCTAACTTCAGAACTGTGACACTGAATGTGAAGCATTGTCTTTCGTGTTTCTCTTTTGCACCAAGAAGAGAAAGTGCACACAGTGATGATAATTTAATATTCTAAATGTCAAGCTTGCATGTCACCTCCTCTTCCTCTGATACGTCGCCAACCGGCTGAGCCGCTGCAACAGTAGGCGGAGGAGGAGTGGCAGTGGCCGTATGAACTGGTGCACTATCCACCTGCTGAAGAACCCTCAGTCAATGAGTTTTTGCATTTTGAAAAAAAGAAAAGTTGCATTAATTGCAGTGAGATCATATACCTTGGGTGCTGCCTCAGCTGGCTCAGCCTGGACAAAATTGTATTTGTATTAATGCACACCCAAATAATTATTATTATCCTAGCAGAAGCATTATTGCTCATAATTTGGATTTTATTTATTCGACTATAGAGGGGGGCAGTTGTCTATTTGGAATGTTGAATAATTTTTTTCCACACTTAATGAAGACAGTAAAACAAATTTGAAAGCTCATGGCTCACAAACAAAAACAACAACAACTATATAGTGACCACAGATACAAGTTAAACACTAAACTATCTGAAAAAAAGAATGCAAATAATAGGTCCACCTGTTTTGGTTAGCATTGACGTTCAAGGTTAAAGAGTTAACTATTTACATTTAAATTAACTAACACGGTACAACAGATGTAAGTCCACTATTTCTTTAAAATATCTGGATCAAGAAGTGTTCAGGGGCTTAACGAGTTCACAGTCCATTATTTCTGTAATTGAATACAGACAATACGTAACATTTGGCAGATTTGCATGATTTGAAGAAATACCGTAGTTTCGGATGTCTTTGTACAAAGTCATCAAATCGTGATAATTCACTTGAGTTAAATTGCAGCAACTGGTTGTTGAAATCGGTTGATCTTTAATCCAAAAGATTTCTATGGTTCAAAAGAAGATTTTAAATGTCACATCATCTACTTACTGAAAAGAGTGACATCTCTCCCTTAAGAATCTCTTGTTCCATGGGATGTGCCCACTAAGTTTGCCAACGCCCATGCCATGGAACAACAACAAACCTTACGTAACCATCCCAACGGAAACCCTCGAGAAATAAATGGTGTTGAATTGAGGTTACCCAAAGAAGCCTTTTGAATTAATGGTGAAGCATAAGCATCAAGCAAGATGAGTTAATTTGCCTCAATCCCGCTTTTACGGATTTGGTAGTTTGGGGTCTTACTGGTGGAGCTTCACCAGCAGCTACTACTCCAGGAGTCTCAGATGCAGGAAGGAAAGGGTTTGCCACCATCCCCTGAAAAGAAAAACACAAATGGGCGAGTATTTTTTTATCTTCTTTTGAATTCAAATAAACGGATCCCTTCTAACCTGCTGCTGGTACAGCCTGTACATCTCCATCAGCCTCAGGGCCTCATTGGCATGCGCCGCGATCTGCTGGAGAAATACAAGACATCTCCAGACTCGCTAGTGCAATAGATACAATTACAAGTGCCATTTTCTACATCAATCAGCCCATGAAGTTCAATGGCCTGACCTACAAATATACAACATGATATTTTTGTATGACAGAAAGCACAGCGATTAAACCCATTTACCTCGGTGTTTTCACTCTTCTGAACCTACAGGAGGAGAAGATTGGCAAATTTATGTTGTTGTGGGTGTCTCTCTCTTGCTCTCTCGCTCTCACTCTTTCTATGTGTATGTGTATATATATATATATATATATATATATATATATATATATATATATATATATATATATATGTATATATATATATATATATATATATATATATATATATATATATATATATGTACACACTCACACACATATATACACACGCACACATAAGCATTGAAGACAGACTTACAGGGGCAGTCGAGCAAGCGACAAACAGGCACATCATGATGACAGCTCGCTCCATTTGGACTGTAGATAAGAAATATAATACTCTTGGTTTTGTTGAAAAAAAAATCACGTATTTAAAATCTCACCTTCTACCTGGAATGGAGAATGTGAAGATGATATGTCGATATGTCGCTGGAGGGGTGGAAAGTTTCTGCTTTCTCACATGGAGACCGTTTATATACAGTACCTGTACGTGTTATCATAGCCAATCAAGTCCCACCGTGCGCAAAGAAGAATGTGTTTGAAGACATAGATATGCTTCAAATATCAAAAGAAGAGGTGCATGGGGTCAAGCCTCTTCTTATCTTTAATTACATGCTATGTAAGGAGCACTCACGCACACGTCTTTTTCACTGACATAATAATTACGAATGCATAGTAATTAGATCAACTGTGACGAATGGGTAAGAGAAGATGTTTTGGTTGAGATTGTGCATCTCTAGGTGGGCAAGTGGGACAGAGAGTTTGCAGGATATGACTGCACACACTTCCAAGTTTCATGGACTGGTGTTGGAAGGCCTGTCATGACTTCAGGGAATGAAGCCTGTTCCCTTAAAAATGTGAGAGCTCCTGTTGTGACAAGCGTTTGTCCCTGGGGGGTGCATCACATTGAAACTATCATTTTGCCTTTCTTGGTATCTGTTTTTAGATTTGCATTCCATAGCGTCAGTGTGTGTCATTATGATGAACGGTAGCTCTGCCTCCCAAAGTGGCTGCACTTATAAGTCGTTTTCCAAGTAGGCCTGGGTGGCAACAAGTGTCAAGTGTTTTATATTTTTGCCCAAAATATTTTTTTGCAACTAAATCACGGTCAAGTTTCTTGGTATGTCCATGCAATCAGGTAAATTGCACAGAGCAATCAAAAGTGACTGATACATTATATTAGCTATACCTCTTAATAGAAAAAAATCGGACCCAGTAGTAATTAGAGTTTCTAAATTAGTTTTAGCACATTTTGGACTAAAAAATGGTGTCCATTTTGGACCAGAAATTTTAGTGTGCCGATTTTGGGCAATTAGTTATTTACAGATTGCTCCAAAATAGATTAATACGATTGAAAATGAATGCTAGATTTGTTTTCCTGAGAAAACAACAAAGACAAAGTGAGCTTGAAAAATCAAAATTCTCTACGCTATTGGTCCTTCAAGTTTGGACTAGACTAAACACTCTTCAAAAGAAATGACGGTAGTTATTCTGCTAACTGGCCTACTTAGGTGTGTGGTACACCTACGCTTTTTTTCATGTGGAAAGGCCACCAATAAAAGGTCTTGTGTGCCTCAATTTACGCACCAAACCATCTTCAGTAAATGATAAAGGAAATACTTTTTCCTCTCTCCCGCTCTCTCTCAAATGAGAATTAGGCTGAGATAAAATTGCCACAGTACGCTTTGTCCTATATTTATCCTGCATTGGAGAGCCGGAACGGAGGTAAGTAGACTTACAATGAGTAAGGATAAGAAAAAAATCAATAAAGCCATAAGAAGCATGGAGGTTTGGAGGGGTCAATGGAAACATGCCAGTTCGCTTTCTACCTCTGCTTTACTGTGTGTGAATTTAGGTGGAACAATGAAAACCTTAGTGACAAAGAATTTGGTTTCCCACATTCTCCACATCATGTATGCATTAACGTACTTCAAGCACTTGAGGTAGGTTGTCATGGTTACAATCATAATGGGAAATATAAGTAAAAAAGTGGTCTATAAATGAATGGTCTCCACTAAAAGTTGCCTGTTTGAAATGATAAAGTGCAATGGGTTCGTTTTTCACTTTGACAGTTCTGCCGGCCATCAGCATAGTCCAAAAAAAGTTGATTACGCTATATGCCCCAGTGTCCAGCACAGGTTGACCTCTCTCTAATTTGTTTTTCACCTAAATGGGGTGAAAACATATCATTAACGCTGATTCATTTCTGTGACGCTTTCTTTTTGTTGCACTAATTGTGTAGTTGGCATCTGTCGTCTAGCACCTGCAAAATGAGACAAGGATTGGAAGACAGACTAAAGAAACAAACAACAAAACTAATTAATTCACATAATGCAGGAGTGCTGCTTGAACATCAATGAGTAAAGACCACTTTAAAGTGTGTTGTAAAACATACAGATGCAGCTGAGGCAATGGTGGCTAGACAAAGACCCAATGGCAATGAGTCCCAATGCTACAGATGTCACCTTCACCAAAATACAAGCACTTGAATGCAACAAAATAAAAGAACCTTTTGGGTGACTCAAGAATTAATGAGCATTTGTCACTCGTAAGTAATGACAAAATACCATGTCTTTTGAGGGACACATAAAAAAAAAAGCAAAGTGAGGACATCTGGATCTAGGCTTTACTTAATTTAAAGTTTGATAGCGCACTATTCTTGATTAAACTACCCGAATTATTGCAATTTTTATGGTGCTTGGCAATTGAATTTCCGCTAGGGGTTTTAAATGTAACAAAGAAAAGCAAATGGGGAGGGGTAATATTATTATTATTATTATTATTATTATTATTATTATTATTATTATTATTATTATTATTATTATTATTATTATTAAACTGTCTGACCCTAAAATTGGTCAAAAGCAGAATTTCATTATTTTTATCATGTTTAAATGTGGCAGACAGTTTTTGATGAGCCAATCAGGTTGGAGCACATCATAGTTTTTATTTGTTGTTTATGAGCCATCGTTTTTGCAAATAAGTGGTTAACTGTTACCTAAAATTGAACACAAGCTCTGAAATACGTTTCAATTTGCAGCCATTCAAGTGGTTTTCAAGTCCATTATATTCAGTAGTTATACATTTTTAATATTGTAATTGTTGAACTATGCCAATTCGATGAGAGAGATCATATGTTCACAATAGCTCATTGTGAGGCAAAATTTATCCTATTTGAAAGAAAACAGCAACATTAGCAATGGGCACAAATGAGTATTTTTATATCAACTGTTTATTATTGACACAACAATTATGGTGAACCTACATGAAGCGACTTCAATGGAGTTTTAGTCCATACAAGCGTGACTAACAAAAGCAAACAGGAATGGTGATAATGTTGCCCTCTACTGTGGTGTGTCACCTTTGGTGTGCTTGCTATGCTCTTCCACCTGAGGTGCATTCAATACAGACATCATGTGTGCATGTACAGTAAAAGACAAGAATAATAAATTCAGTCTTTTTATGGTGGCTCACAAACAGTGTGCCCCTGTGTGGGGTGGCGTGGTCTTTGTTCTCTGATCCCCTCTGGTCTCTATTTGCTTGCCTAGGATAAGTCAGCCCTGCAGCCTGGCTTACATACTGAACAGCTCCTGCGGGCAGGTAGGCACACATTTGCATGGTTTGAGCCACCATCTGGAGCATAGTTGCATTTAGAGCCAAGTGAGGATGAGAAATACACCATCACGGATTTCACTGAGCCGATTGAGTGAGCATGCAGAGAGAGAAAAATAACAAATCTCACCTTGAGTTCCTCTCAATTGAGAGTGGCTGAGAGCGAGGGCTGCTTTATAAAGAAGTGACTAAAAATAAACATTATGAAATCATACAATATACAACACAAGGTTACAATTGGAGCATGAACACAATACGGTGATGCTGCCGAGCCAAAGATTCATGAAATACGTACGTACTTTTTTTTCTTTCTTTGTTTCTACCCATTGATGCTAACTTGTCTGACGTGCAATGTGTGTTTAAAAAGTTTCTCTTGGCATCACCTGAGGGGTTGAGGGTGGACTTCCCAGTGGATGCAAAAAGTCCAAACGCCCTTGTTAATTGCCTTTTGTTCTTTTCTTTTTTTTTTTTTTACATTATATTTTACATTTTACAGTACATCAATCTCAAATCTTTTCCCCTCAGTTACTAAACCTCATTTCTTTCCAATCTATTGGAGAAAAGGAAATAAAAATAAACAACTAAAGTCATGTGGTTGCACAAATGCGAGTTAACTTGCAAATAATAATAATAACAATAATAGCGACTCCCTCGGGATGCACAACAGTGGTTTATATTAAAAATAAGATGATTAGTGTCTGTGAGCTGTTCTTGAATGTTGAAATTGTAAACAGAACTAGTACATGATGGTTCGAGTTACTGACCTGACAATTTTATTGCAAAACAAGTCAGGATTATAAGCATCATTGTGAGAAGCTGAGGAAACAATAACAATTAGTTCTCTCTGGATCGATGCTTGCTTTCAAGGGACGCCCTCTTAGAGCACGTAAATTCAATAAAAGTAAAGGCAGGCGCATTTTGCATTGCTCATAGAGTGAAACAACCAATCAGGTATGACAAGACAAATTGCTGCTTATGTCTCCATGGGTGAAGCGATGATGTGAAAAATCCACTAAATAGCCCCCATCTGCTTGTTTTCGACCATGATACGTCCGCAGTTCAATAGACATCACATCAGCATCTGTGAGTGAAGCTGATGTGTCATCATCTCTCTACTGGTGTCAAAATATGCGAGCAGTCACTCGCTGGATGGGATGAAATGGCAAACTGTGCCCATCTCAGAAAATACTGTTAAACAAACTGCAACAGTGGTGTGTGCTTACTGTGATGTGATTTTCTCTTTGTATTATGTGTGTGAGACTGTTTGTGTGTTTTGTGCACACTGAGCAGGGCTCTTATCTCTCCAAATGCTGCAATATCCATTAAAACATTTTTTTTTCTTGTGCCTAGATAACCAAAATTCAATGTTGTAGAGCGAATATATAATTGACGTAAGACTTGGGGGCCAGTGTCAGTAGTAATGGAAAAATATCACTCAATATTAAAAACGCAAAAATGTTCTCTATGATGGACTCAAGCACTACAGCGAACAAAGACTGATGTTTCAAAGTTTGAACAGCAGTTAAGGGACTTTTGGAAAAAAACATGACGACCATCAACCTCAGCTGCCTAAAGCACATTGCAGTGATGTCATTTTGACATGTAGAGTCTTGAGCCGGGGCTTGACTTCAGACTAGTACATCTCTTTGCACTTTTATTTATGAGATAGACTGTTCTTTCACCACTCCATATAAATGCTGTCAAACCTTGCTGTGGCTAAATGTCATGCATGGTTTGCACGTGATGCTGAGTCATGATAAATGGAATGCCGAGTGCAGAGATGGGTGAAGCAACGATTTTGCTATTTAAAGGATCAGGCATGATTCACAACCCATGTTGATCTTGTGCTTTTGTTCTCATGTTAAATATGGCACCATATTTACATCCTATGCAAACTATATTATTCAAACAGATTCTGCCCAAAGTTACAATGGACACAGCATTAGGTACCGCTTCAGATATTAGAAACAGCTCTCTGGCCACTGACGAGTCCCCGTTTTGTTAACATGGCAAACAGTGATGGCATTTAAGAAGAAAACAACATTAGATAATATTAATCTATCAAGTCCCCAAAACTCACTGTAGCGTGTGTAAAGCAATTACTGGCAAATTTATAAACCCACATACAAATATAAAAGCAAGCACCAATAGAGAGTGAATTTCATATTACTTAATTGTGAAGGCAACATTTCACCAAGCAATTAAGATAATATTATAAAATGACTATCATCTGCAAGAAAGAGTTAAAGATTGTCATTTTCCAGACCATCGCTTTAATGACAACATTCCGCACAACATATACAATAATTTTCATTTACCAGTATTCCGTGTTGTTTGGAATATTCCAAAAGAATGTGTCATTTGTTGTCTTCTCATGGGCCAGCGGTGGTCTGTGGGGTCTGCAAAACTAATACTCGTAAAAGACCATTTTATTGCCATCTATGTCCAGAATGGCAGCCTTAACTCATGTCTGTGAGATTGCTTTCAGACTTGCTGCTGCTTTGATGATGGCACCGCTGTGAGAGCATTGTATCAGCAACATTTAGAGTCACGCAACATAAACGTTAAAGAATCAGAAGGAATTTTGGACTCACGCTGATAGATCGATGCATCAAGCAAAGGAACATAAGAAGAAACTTCATCTTGGCCCTTGAAACTTTCATTTACAATACCAGAGCTACCAAAAGGAGTTTGAAACGTTTATAAAAAAACAAAAACTTGTAACTAATTAGATTCAGCCTTGAAGTAAGACCTTCGTTGGAGAGCTGTGAGCTTTTTAAAAACTTCAAGTGGGTTGACGTTGAAAACATTTCATCAGACATGAGGTTGGCTCAGCAAAAAAAAAAAGAAAAAAAAAAAAGCGAGATGCAATTTCATTAGCCTTCGGAATTCCACTTAAGAGAGACACACAGATTTGTGAAATATTTTAAACAAAATATGGAGTTAATTACCATTTGGCTACTATATAAGCTTACACTTTTTGAGAGAAGGCATTCCATAACATTTTGCACTATTGAAATTCTATCTATTCATTCTGAATGATATTTCCAAGGTCATAGATCACTGTCGTCACTTCCAAGGGCTTAAAAGGTCAAGGCTCTCAAGTTCTTAAATTACTAAATTCATTTGATCTTTCCTTTAAGGACCATGCATTGGATTGAAAGATATCGCTCTCCAAAAGGTCATGGTTAAATGATACATTCAAATTCAGTGGGAACTAATGAATCTAAACTCAACTCCTGATTGCTTACTCTAATTGAACAAGTTCTTTCTCAACTTGAACTAGTCAATATTCATCTGCATTCCCTTAATAGACTTGTTGACGACGACGTTCTCTCAGATTTGTTTCCTAATTTCCATTTGGACCAGAATGAGAAATCATTTCATGGTAACTTTTCTGAAGACCAGGGTTCTAATAATTGTAAGAATATTTTTCTTCCCAATAAATTTGAATTAGTCTTCAGAGCAGGTTTGTTAGTTTTTTATGGTGTGCTTTGTGTGTTATTTAATACTTTGTTTTAATTATTTTTTTAATCAGTTTTACTACTAGTCTTAGTGTTATTAGGGTCACTAATTAGTAAGTAATTTAAAGGTCTCGACTGTATGGATGTACAAAATTTGACCCTGGAATATATATATTTTCTATTACCATTATATCCAGTGAGCAACATGTCATAATATCTGAAAAAAAATTGAGGTTGATGGAATTTGTCCAATCTTTGAGAAAGAAATAAGGTAAAATAGGTAAACTCATTTCACAGTGAAGTTTTGGATTTTTCTGTGTCTGTTTGACAGCTCTCGGTCGATTTGCAACATTTCTAGACTTGCATTTGGTAATGGATTCAAATCATCACAATTTGGGCATTTGGAGGAGAGCATGATAATTTCTTTTCCATTAAGGAATTTATATTCCATCCAGGTGTTTGATGGAGAGCTTTCTGGCGAGCCACCTGGGAGAATCAAGCACAAGCTGTTCATTTCTAGTTCGTCTTGTTGCTATAACACAAGACGATTAACTTTGATCATCTACAGTCATGGTCCAGAGATAATACTGGCCATTTTTTATGTCACTGGAAATCCCAAACTTTGCAAAGACATCTGTCTTGATTACAATTTTTGTGTTTATGAGGAAAACACAACCATTTTTGTGTCCTTTGACACATGAGGCTCCATTTTTCCTTTTTGTCACTGAAATGTTTACATTTCTCTTAATTCTCAGCTATGAAATATAAGAATGAATCGATAGCTTGCGTCTGCCTGCATTTGTTGCCCCAGGCAATAATATTTCTCTAGATGCTAAATGAAACAAGTATGTACGAGTATCGAGCCTTTGGGATGAAAATACAGATGTTATGTTGGAGCCTCAATCATGCGACCTCTCTGGTTTTGTTTTTCTCCATGAATAAAAACTTTTTGTCAGGTTGTTATGACATGACCATGAATCATTAAATTTTGCAATTTTTTTTCTGAAGTCATCAGCTTTTTCTACTTTGTGGGCAAAGAGGTTTGAAGATGAATACATGTACATGTTGGCCTTTTTTCATATAAAAATGCAAAGTTAGTATGACGTTTATTTATTGAGGGAATAGACTTTGGAGAAATGACTTTTTAATTGTTTATCTACAAATCGTTGCATGTTTGCCATATTTTTCCAGTTATCCAGTATAAAACTAAAAAAGGCAATGTAAATTGCCTATTTCTAAGAAAAATGTAAGCGAGCCATCCAAGGTTTTACATAATTATGGCATCACAAATCCGCTGATTTACATAAAGATGCCCAACACGTCAAGTCTCTCCTCACACGACCGAGCAGCTGTGGCCTGAGATGTTGTTAAATATAAAACTGTGTTGTTGCTCGCATATCGCATGCCCAAGCTTTGCCCCCTGGTCACCATGGAAACAAAAGAGTGATTTCAACCAGTATGACAAGTGACTGTTAGTTGTACTGAAATCCTCAATCCTTTGTGAAAGTTGACAGATCATTGTCATATTTTATTCAGACATCTGGGAACTGTTTTAAATTGTGAAAAAGATGTATCATATTAGCTTAGGAAAGTTAGCATTAGGTGTTAAGTGGGCTTGAAAAGAAAATCATGTTGTTGGACTGTCTTCATCTTTATGTATTTGCTCCTTATTATTTGATCAACTGTCAGTCGCTCACTCTTAAATATAACCTCGATCACAACGTGCTATTATGGTATACAATGTTTTTCATTTGAGCACATGAAGGTGGTGTCATTGGAAAGAAGTGATGAAAGGACATATTGTTTTCCTTCTGAAGAGCAGCCGCTGAAAAGCCAGATTGAGCCGGCAAGTGCTACAGGTGAGAACAAAGCCGACACTGTATCAACAAATGCTGCATTATTATTTCTGAATATCTCACAAGTGGATACGTCGAATTAGGTGTTGTTTCTCTGCAGATATTGTTTTGTGTGTGCGTGCATGTGTATCTTGAGAACACGGCTCACAGATGGGCTCTAACTGCACTTTTATTGGGACGTTGAGATCTTAACATGAAGCGAAATTTATCCCTCTTCAGTTTCAATGAGGTAAGTCCATTTTGGAAAAAAGTGCTCTCCCAATAAGACATGGATGATGTTCCCCATGGCATCAGTTCATATTGTTTACAACAGTAACACAATAGATTAGTGCACAAGACAATATCTGGATTCAATGAGTGCTATGTGGCTGCCTCTAAAAATGATTGAAAAATGATACGTTTTTGCATAAAGTTTGAACTTGGGTGGACTATGGAATATGAATTATGTAAATTTAAACTCCAATGGAACCGCCAATTGTTTCTGTGGCACTCATTGATCTCAAAGATGTTCTAATTTGAAAACAATTTCCTGCAAGTCATCATGCAAAGTGAGCACTCTATTAATTTGTTTAGTATTTCTCTTTGACAAGTAAAATGACTCGCTTGGATCATAAGAGGGAAAAGAAATGTGCTAGCAGGAAAATAGCTGAATTTACTGGTGATTTATTGTTTGTCTTAGAATTAGTAAGCGCTGTATAGTGTCATAAGTTTCTTTAAATGTATTTGTGTCTGTAATTATGTGCTGCTGTGCTGCCAAGCCCCTTCCGATGTGGGGAAAAAAACAGGTTGTGTAAATATTTCATTCTTTGTAGCTCATCGTCAGCATGAAAATGAAATTATTCAATTCAATCATCGTATCCCTGGTCATTGCTTTTAACCTGGGCGTATGCTTACCGTCTCTAAAAGATACGCTGCATACCCGAAGCGTCATGGCTCACCTGTTTTCTTGGTATGGTCACATGACATTCTCAACTGGTGCACAATAGTTAATACGAATATGCTCACATCCAATTTCAATTAAGCTTAACAAATAACTGTTATGTTGTGCCACATCAAAATCAAAATCTCTAATTTTCTGACAAAACGCAGTACTGCCACATGCCAATAATTTGTTTACTGTGCTTTTCAATTAAAGTGTTGAAAGACTAAATTGGAATTGAAGAAAAAGTTATTAAACAATTGGAATGTTTTGATTGTCTCTGTTAATATGTGATGACTAAGGTGGATTATGTTTTCCCCTCCCTGCAATTCTTGTATCCTCATAATTTAACAAGCACAAGACGAAGCTGATTTTTTGTTTGCTGATTCCTTGTCTAGTGGAGTGAAAGTAAAGCTGTGTGTTATTCCCATTCTGATTAAAATTGTATATATATTTTTTAAGTATTCCTGTGCATATTTTTTTACCAAATGATTTACTGAGTATGTGAGCTTACTTTCGCACTGAAATGGTCGCAACGAAACCTCGTAACATTTAAGAATGGTGGAGCAATATGGACATGCTCTACTTAAAGCATAATTCTGACACAGAAACAGGAAAAGTGCTGCACACACCATTCCAACTATTAGGACATTGCACTTATATCATCCACTTTTCAATTCCAAGGACAATTACTTAACCCAATTATGTCATTCATCCACAATACAGTACATTACAAAACAGGTGTCAAAGTCCTCGAGGCCAGTATGTTAGGTTAAATTATGAAAAAATACAATTGCACGATAGATTGATTTTTCTGTGAAGTGTTTTTTTATATGAACTTTAAAAATGTCTCTTTTTCAAACATGGTAGAAGCATAGTAACAAAGACACCTTTGGTATAGAATATTTTAGGATGCTTTCTTGAGACAGATGGTTATTTGTTTGCTTTTTGTCATTTGTACAAAACACAATTCAAGGAGCCATACCCATCCAGCATTGAAAAAGTTACTATTTTCTTGTCTGTGTAGAAATTAGATTCTGCTGAATTTGTTGACATTTTTTCCCCCCATAAATGTTCAAAAATGACTTTAGCAATCATATTGTTAGGCTAACATTTTCGTATTAGTCATCATCACAATGACTCACAAAGCATATTGTATTGAGAAAATGTAGAATGCTTCCTTTTGAGAGGCCTCATCTTTTCCTCAGTGCCCTGGAGCTTTCTTGCTTTTCATCTTCTGCCCTCATCGTCATCCTCGTGGCGAATGATTACATCCTCCTGTGGCGAGCTGCTATCCCCCACTGACTCCTGATTTTTAGTGTCCGCCTTCCTGCTACCGGCGAATACTAAGATCTCCATGTGTCCAGCAATTCACCTGTGGGCCTTCCCCAGCATGGGCTGCTGCAACCAGCTGCTTTGGCCAATCAGGTCCTGTTTGGCCCACTTGAGAGGTTCCACCCTGCTGGGGAATTCCACCAGAAAATTTGTGCTGCCATCCATTAAGTTGGGTCAATATTTGCGCAATATGGTTGTCACTGATTCCTGGAGCTGGTCTATTTCTGTTAAGATATGTCTCAGCACGTCCTGAGGACAAAGCAGATTCCAGCATTACCAAGACATCCTTTATCTATGCAGCAGCAGAAGATGAAGAGTTGATTGCTTTGATGAAGCGGGGTCACCATTTCAAAATTTTGCAATCGTGTTTTGTAGTTACTGCAATCAACTGGACACTGCTTATAATTTTTAGGATTGTTTCTGATGCCATTGCAGCCTCTTGAGACTTGAGCCACAAACAAAACCTGCAATTACCACACTTTTGATGTACATGAGTCAATGTGGATTCACCAACATGATGTACCAACACAATGTGTATTCCATTCACCTTTTAATGATTGCAAACAAACAGCTTCTAAGGTAAGTTGCATAGTTGACAGAAATAATTTTCCATTCTCAGACGCTGCAAAATCTATTCAACAACAATTACAGTCATTAAGAAGCCTACCATCTAATACATTGTCGACTAAAAAAATGCATCTAAAACAGAATAGAATGAAATGTAGAAATTAAAATAAAGGATGTTCTCATATGAAAGGTACTAGGATGCTAGGTCATTACATACATAAAAAGTAAAGAAAGTAGCAACTGCTCTTTGCAGCGAAAAGCAGATATTGGAATTTGTGCTCATTTTGGTCTGTTCATACTTGTGAAGCTGGAGTGAGGGACTGCTTTACAAAAAATATTCTGCAGTAAAGAACAGAAAATGGTCTTCCCCACAGTTGAAAGCCTAGATTTGTTATTTTTTATAGATTATTTAAATGAGTAAGGTGAAATATTAGAGTTAGAGGAAAATTAATAGGTCAAGCCCAACCCCTGATTAATCGATTACTGGGCTAAAATGCGTGCCATGCTCAAACCAAGTTGTATTTTGGAGCATCTGCCAACTTGTGTCCATTAGTGAGCCACAAAGTGAACTTAGAAGAGAAGGTTGACATCAATGTCATCTGTGGAAAGACGAAATTATTGGCATTTGAAATTGACAAAAAATATGGATCAAGTCCTAAGCAGCCAATAAATTAATTACTTAGTGTGTAGCAAGTGCTTTCTCCATAATTACATTAAAGTTTTTTTTTTTCTCAATGACCTTCTTTACTTATTTCAAATTGGCATGTGTTGTGTGATCTTACTATTCTTGATGCCAAAACAGGAAGTCCACTCAGTAAGGGAGACCTGCTTGTCCTTGTCGGCATCACACTCTTGAAAGAAGCGAGAGGTGCAGTGCTCCATAGGTACCAGAGGGACTCGGAGCGGGGCCAGTTCTGAGTGGGACAAGATTCTGTACAAGAGACAGTTAAATATGTTCACAGTATGTAATATCCAATTTTTGTGCTTTCCTTTGTTGGAGGGAATAGATGTTGATTATATATACACAGTAGTTCCTTAAAACTTATTTTACTTATTATACCTGTCAGAGGGGTGTTGGTCCAGTTGAGCAAATTGCCAGTGCACTGGGTAAATGTACATGTTGTAGTTCTTCTCAAAGTCTTGAACCAATAGTTCGACCGAGTGATTACCAGCATGAAGACGTCGCTCGTTCTCATAGATTTTCTTCACCTATAAAAAAGACCAAACAACTTCACATCTGTGGTGATTGTTTTTGCTATTGTGGTTTATGGTGAAATATATTTTATGTTCAGAGAACTAGAAGAGTAGAAAATGCAGCAATGGCAAAGTTTTTGAAATAAATAAAAGTTAAACGCGCTTTGAATCGTTGCTTGGAAGTGAGGTAGCCGGGGGACACGTAGTCATGTTCATAAAGCTGCAGCAGCACATTTTTCAGCCAGTCCCTCATTCGCAACGGGAACTGGACCAGCTCGGTGTCCTCACATGGAGGTATCACTAAGCAAGACAAAAAAAAAAAAGGTCATTTATTTTCCATCCATGAGTTTGATGTAAAATGTTGACACGCTCTCACATTTGCATGGTCCTGTGTAGTCCAGATGAAGCCTGTGTCCCCTCTTGGTGCCTTCCAGCTTGCATTTAGTGGCGAAGAGTTCACACGAAGTGTTGTATGTCTTATTGTCCGTACCGCAAACCTTCAGAAATTAAATCACAATGAGCGATATAGGCAGTTTGTCTTGTTAGCATGTCTGCTTCACAGTCCAGTCTACTTATATCAAATCATGTGGTTGGACAAATAAGCACAAATTGTGTTTCATACTTACATGATCAAACTCATTCAAACTAGAGGGACACTGAGAGGGTTCCTGACAGACACAATTTGGCTTTTTATCTTCATCAAGTATGCACATTTTTCCACGCTTGCAGCGGAAATTATCGCATAGATCTGAAACAAACAAAAAAAACATTAATTGCAATTGACTCAATGATGTCATTCCATGACTGATTTGCTTTAATTCAGTGTAGATTGCTAAAAATCCAGTGAGCTATTACTCAAAAGCACCATCCTGTGACATACCATCGCCTCTCAAGCTTGTACAGTGACTAAATTCAACCTGATGTGTCCGCATTCAGCCCTTAAGCTGGTAGAGCTGTGTTTTGCTTGCAATCATGAAGCAAGAATGGCTGCTAATGCTGAAGTTTTAGTTAAATGCCCCAGTCAGCAGATTGCGAGACTGTTGGTTTAGTGATTGAGTCAATGCAGAGAATGCTGTTTTGGCAGACACCAACCAGGAGGGGCTTCTGGGGCAGGAGAGGATCTGGCACTCGGGTAGAGATCCACCTTGGCCCTTATCTGCACTGGGTTCACACCTACTAAAGAGCCCTGTAGGATGAAATATGGGGAAATATTCAAATTTTTGCAAACAGAGGGGTTTTTGAATGTTTACTCTGCTTCTACTGCAGCTAAACCACATTTAGTCACATTTTTACTTTAGGAGCACCTTAATGGACACATGTAATTACTTTTTGCGCCACATGAGGGCAGCAATATTGCCCTTCCAGAAATAATCATAAAAAACCACTAGATGCCAGTATCACCCTATAAACATCTTCCTGTTAGTGTCTTCAAAAGGTGATTTTTTTTTAAATTGTGGTTCAAGCTTTTTACTTTAAATAGCTCCTAAAAACGCTTTCCATACCACCATGATGACCAAACTACAGTGAAGTAGTAGGCCTACGTGTTCATTTAAAATTAGATGCATTTAGAGTGTATGTAATGATATTGTAAGCCAAAATAACAATGTATAGGTTGAACATTAAGGCTGCACTGAAATATGAGAGTGGAATCCCCTATTTACGAGGACCAGATGGCCCACAAATTGAGAAAATTCACGTATATTTGACACCCCTTGAAATGGAGAATTTCTCCATCATGAGTTTTCTGCGAAAAATTTTTGTCCGTTCCACCACGACCATTATTAACACAATTGTACGTTTTTAAAAACTAGTGGTACTTGTACTACACCATTGAGAATTCTTGGTATAAAATAATGGTTATGAATGTTACAGAATACATTAATTCACTTTTTAAAAAAATTCAGTGTTTTTGAAATTTTAACATGAAAGATTCATCGAAATGATTGTGTTCAGCTTTGGAGGTTCCTCCATGTGTGCCATACCCATTGTCCTGCTCTTCTCCTCTTTGCCTTCTGAACTGTGTTGTGATTGTGAGTCTCATGAGGCGTCTCTTGGCTCTGTTCGTGTTCATCTTGATTTTCCTCCCTTTGTGGTGAGTGCTTCCTTGTTCTTTGGTTCTTCTTTGGTCTCCTTGTTTTTCCACTGGCATCATCTCTACTCTCAACAGTACTTTTCTCCTCATCCTTTCCAGCCATCTGCATCTCTGAGTCTTTTGCCTTGTTGTCTTGGATTTGAACCTGACTTGACGCTCCTTGAGGTTCTGTTACATCGTCATCTATGACTCCAGCATATTTATCCTCTTTGATATCTGATTTAGAAACAGACGTTATTTCTTCTGTGTGGTCTTCCACTTTGGCTAGAGTTGGCATACTTGCGCTATCACCTGCATAGTCAAGATTTGATATTATCTTGGACTCTGAGCTGCCTTCAGATTCTTCCAAAGAAGCAACATTTTCTTCTCCTAAAGATTCATCATTTTTCTTGCTTTGCATCTCCACTTCAGAGTCTTGGCTTTCTTTCATTAACATTTCACCACCTTCCCCACTCTCATTTTTAACCCGCTCATCATGCGTCATTGCCAATTTCTCCTCTTGCACTTCTGTTTGTCTGGATTCCTTTTCATCTGCACCTGTGGTCACTTCTTCATCCAGCTCTTGTTTTTCTGCTTCATCCTCTTCGGCTGCTTCCTTATTGAGAAGGTCCACCAGTTCTTCCTCACTCAAGAGGACCGCCTCACTTTTTGTCATCTCAGAGTGGCTACTCTTTTTCTCGGCGGCAGCGTCATCTTCTGCGCTCGCTTCTCCTTCTTCCTGTTCATGGTTGCCCTCTTCAACAGCCACTAAAGTGGGTAAGACTGGTGCCTCGTTGGCCTCCTCGATGGCAATGTCCTTATTTGAGCAAATCCAAAATAAATTTTAGAATTAAAATTTTAGATATTTGTTAAAGGAAAATCATTAAAAGTGTACTTTACCTTTTCCTTGGCTTTGTGCGAAGTCCTATGTTTTCCATGACGATTATTTTCTACCTGTATAAAATTGTACAAATGTTAATTATGTCTGTGTATTTCAAAACTTCATTAAATAGTCTGCAAAATTACTTTTCTACTCACAGATAAAGGGAATACTGCAGCCACAAGGCAAACAAGTACTATGCAGGCCCTCATGCCTGAAACAATATAACAAAACAAACAAAAAAATACAAATTATATTTCCATCAATCACTACAGACAAAATGGCAATGAAATGTTTTAAAGGACAAATCTTAGCAACAAACCACATAGATTTCAAAACCGTCAAATATTTTTCATTCCACACATTTGCTTTAATTTGTGTGCAAAGCTGTCCCCCATCATCATGGTAGCAGGCCTCACTTTTAAAGCTAAAGTAAACATAAAGCGACTACCAGACTGGAAAAAGTAGACTAAGTCCACAGTCGCTTTTTGTTGTTGTTGCAGAGCAGAAGCAAAGCAGACATTAGCGGGTCTGTTCCCTGGGAACCAAGGTACTCTGGATTGGTCCAGTTAACCCATGCAGCTCAAATCAATACATGGCTACAATGTGTGCAAATATTGTATAAGAATTATTTTATTTGGTACTTTCATATACAGATGGAAAAATTCACTTTTCTTCATACTTTTGTAATGCTTGTAATACAAGTTGTGAAATGAGGTGTTGGTATATATTTGTGTTCATGGGTTAGTTGTTGCTGAATTGTGTTAATTAATTTTCTAATTTAATTTAATGTTAAATTTTTAAGAAGGGTGGGAGGAGGTATATTTTACCAATAGCTAGCCGTGGGCGAGTGGTCAACAATTAAAAAAAAGAAAAAAAAAAATTGTAAAAATAGCACACATATGGGGACTAAACAATACTGCAGTATAAATTTGTGAAAAAAATATTAAATTGACCAAACTTTGACATAGGTTTTTATGGTACCCCAGCAAAATGTAAAATTATTTATTTTACTAATATTCTTTAGTATATTGCATTATCATCAAGGAATATATTATTTAAAATAAATCTCAAATGTATAGTTTTTACACATTAGCCAGGTAAATTATATTAGTATATACAAGATCATTTAAATTGTAAAGTTAATACTGCAAATGTGCTTATTTGACCAATTTCATTGAGAAATTGTTTCATTGACTAAACAAATATTAAAAGCCTGTCAATAATGTAAAAAAAAAATCAGCAAAATGGATTTAAAAAAATGGTCCATAGCCAACCCCTGGCCTATTCCTTGCCAACCCTGAGTCTAGACAGTGTATTTTAAGCTTTCATTTGTGGCATTATTTAGTTGAGGGAATTTTGCAACCTAATTAACTCTGGTAATAAATGTCAATTCTTCAAGCTGCAATTACTGTAAAGTGTCTGTCTGCGAGAACATCTGCCACACTGATATATGGGTAAAATAAATGTGAACTATGTACTGGTTCGGTGGCTTCATTATGTAACTCGTCCACACTTGACTAATTCTCAGACACTGAATACCTTAACATGCACGTTTTCACAATTATTGTCTAGACATCTGACTTGAAGTTTATATATATAGCAGTGTTCATTACCTCGACACAGAAATCCCAAAGTATCTGAGTAAAATAATCAACGCTCAACTTTGGCTATGAGAGGCACAAGCACACCAGCAAGAGCACACCAGCAAGAGCTACAATAAATATGTATTAAAGAACATAAATTCACAAATTATTAATCTGAGTATAAAACATCAGTACATGATGAAATAATACCTGAGATAAGTTGCTGGAAGAACGAGAATCCTGCACAAGTGCATTAGTGTATGTGCCTCTGCTCAACCTGGGAAAAGTCCTTTTGTATTCCAGACGAGGATCAAACTCTACAAACACTACACACACACACACAATGGGTCAGTCATGCCAACATTTTGACAAATGGGTTGGGGTCCAGTGGCCCTCAGCTTGTAGCCAGTCGATCACAGGGCACAGAAAATAAACCCAGCTTTTACATTCAAACTCTCGTTAAAACCAACTCTAGAACGGAGCTGGAATTCAAATCCCGACACATCTCGACTGGGAGAAGCAGACAAGGCCAGCAGTAAGCAAGTCAGTGACCACGCTGAGTACATTGAAACTTTTTCAAGACATGGCAGCAGACTGGCTGAATGTTTGTTTCAATTCTAGTTTCCCAATTGCTCTTAAAAACTGATTTTTGGTCTTTCAGTGTGACAATTCCATGCGCTAGCCTCTATAGATGTTCTCTGCAGATGTTCTCTGCTACCACATTCCAAAAACATGAAAGTTCATTTCCGGCCAGTTCCTTTGACCAAGGTGCTGACACAAGGTCTGGATTTGGTTCCCCAGACAGTACTCAGCCGGCCACTGCTCCCTATGAATGGCTTCAAAGCAGAGAACACATTTTACTGAACATTCTAAGTACCATAAGCACAAAATGATACAAATGCATGAAACCTGTCCAAGGAAGAAAAGCATGTTCATCCTTTTATTTTGCCGTACCCGCTCAGAAATGTTAATGTATTTATAATTAAATTTGATCTTTTGTTACCCACCAGTGTCACGGAATCAGTGGAGCAGGGTGACCAAATGCAGCTTGGACCAGGGCTTATTGAGGGAAAAGGTAGTTGGAAAGGAGGATGAGGAGAACAAACCAACAGAACCAGCAAACTAACATAACTTAACGACATGACAAAACAATTATTGGACTGACTGGCCGACAGAAACAGACAGACAAAGATGTGGGACGGACACAAGAAACAAGAACAATCCGACAGGAAGTGACACGCAGACAGGATTTAAATATGAGACAGGTAACGAGAGAAAGGTGACTGTGATTAATACATTGATTGTGAGTAGACACAGAAAGGGAGGGCGAGTACACAGACCCGGACAGAAACCATGACAACCCACACATAATAAAACAACCGGGGACGAGTCGCGACACACAGATTGCTTAAAAAAAAACAGTTCAAGTTCCTGAAATTTGTACGTCACTGAAAACATTACGTCCTACTTTCTAGGTCAATTTGAGGTCCTTGAGGTCCAGATTCAATCTGTCTGCATAATCATGGCTCAAGAAAAGGGCACCCTTCAAAACGCCAAACAGGATGCGGTTGGGTCAGACAAAATGGCATAAAAAGACCATTTTGGGGTCAAGCAAGGGCCCCCATGAAAGATCACACCTGATGTGACATTGATGCAGGAATTCAAGGGCTTGGATGTCATCATTATCTTCACCTCACTTAATCATCAAAAAAGCATAACGTCTGTCACTGGCCAGAACACAAACAGTCTCATGTCAAGCAAGTGCAGGTTGTGAAACCCATGATAAATGGACCCAATTTAGACCTTGTTTACAGATGACTGAAAATAGATGTTGGCAAAATTATCTTGATATGGCCGCTTGTTGGGCAGCACGGTAACTTAGCGGTTAGCGTGTCTGCCGACAGTTCGAAGGTCGAATCACAGCTCCAGACTTCCTGTGTGGAGTTTGTATGTTCTCTCTGTGCTTGCAGATGGTCAGTATTTATTTTCTGTAACCAGCAGAGACAAATCACTCCCATATTTCAAATGCTCAATCCAAGAGTACTTCGTGCAATGTCTGTTTGAACACCTAACAGTGATTTTTAATTCACTTTAAAAAAAAAAAAAATCCAGTTCCAGACATATTCTTCTAAATTCAAGAATTGTATTTAACTTCTCAATCAATGCAACAGTCTTTTATCCATATTGCATATTAGGGTCTGGTTTTTTTTGCTGTTCAGAGTGCTGGCATTCATATGATTTGTCTGCCTAATGCATTAAACCAACAGGTGATAGAAAAAGTCAAGTCCGTGGCAAAAGTTCACTCGCCTCAAGTTATTTCCCTTGCGTAAATTCACAAATATATAAACTGACTGCCAAGGTCATCGCGTCACTCAACTTCATAGAACCACAGGGGAACACACAGACATAGTAAACCGCATGTCTGCGTGCCACAACAAGCATCAATCAACTTCGCCTCACTCCGCCCTTTTCTAAAGCAGGACACCGAGTGGCGGCTGTGGTTTGCAAAGCGCTCCAGACTTTCGTGAACATCCCCAACCTAATTACAGGTTTCTTGTTCATAGCCAAACTCCAAGGAGGTTAAACAAGGAATTCTTTAGTTTTATTTAAAGCCAGACCATATATGGACAGCCAGGAAACTTTTATAAGCCTCAAGCAGGAAACGTACACCTCTTTATTTCGGTATCCGACATATCTTACTTCCACAGACCAATCCCATAGCTCCAAAAACAGGCTACGGTTACATCATGACAAACTATTTCTTATCTACAATGGGTTACATAATTATGATTTGGGCTTATGTTTAAAGAATAATGGTTTAAAAAAAAAAACTGAGATACAATACAGAATATTTTTGATGTGTGTTCATGATGTCGATTTATCCTATAGCCCCAAATCTCATTTACTAATGTTTTTTGAGGAGAAAATAGTTTGCTTATATGAACAATTGAAAATTATGACCAAAAATGGAAACTAATGGTTCATTCATAATTAACTGAATAGATTTTTTTTTCTTATCTCATTTTTTTTCTTTAACAAAGCAATAATACGTATGTTTTGTATCCAATACTTATTCAATACAATTTTCAAAAGGATATCAAAATACTGAAATATTCAGTATTAAATTAAGTCATATGATGGTTAATTAACCATACTATAATAATCTGATGAGATCTGCAGGCTGGAATGTTGGGGGCAGATAAAGTTAAACTACAATACACAATGAAGTCGCAGAGACAAGCAAATACTGCAGCACGAAAATTAGACAAAAATAATTATAAAGGAATTAGACTGTCTACTGGACTCAATTATCATGGGCAGAAAGCAGTTTTGGTTCACGTGGTGAATATGTACGTAAGTCAACAGGAAACAAGTATTACATCGTCTATGGAACGCTTCCGCTCTGAGTGGGAGAGGTTTTTTTTTTAACCACAAAGGGACAAACACAAACCTTATAGTAATTATGACAAGGGAGGGGGCTGTGTAAGTTAAAATTCAGTTTGCATCTATCCGTCCATCCGTCCGTCCGTCCATCCATCCATCCATCCATCCATCCATCCATCCATCCACCCATCCATCCAAAACTCAAGGCCCGGGGGCCAGATACGGCCCGTCACATCATTTTATGTGGCCCGCAAAGACAACTCAAATTCATGTGTCATTACTAAAATTGCAAATTGTCTTCACTTTTAGAAATAATCTTTTTTAATATATTTGAACCATTTTTAATAGTCTGATTTGAGAAAGATTTTGTTTTGTAGTTTATACTATATATAATATTAGGCGTTCATGCATTTATTTGGGTTGACAGTCATCGTGGCCCTCCAAAGGAAACTATGACTACAATGCAGCCCGCGACAAAAATAAATTTGACACCCCTGTTCTACAGTATCTAAAGTGTCTGTATGTCTGTCTGTGGAACAATTTTTTGGTTTACACATCTGGACTTGTAAAGTCCCTTCATACTTTATGACACTTGGTTTGAAGTGTAAGAACTTTTTTTTTGTTTCAAGGAAAATTTATGTGTGCGTGCATGTGAGTGTGTGTGCGTTTGTGGTGTCTGTTTGTGGTTTGTGTGTGTAATCAGCACCGTCCCGCCAAAATGTGTTTTGAGCTTGATTGCTGACACAAATACATCTTGGCGTGTCCATAGAGGAGAAATCCGGAAGGAAGTGATGTAACAAAAGCATAATTTGGTTTGCATATATAGAGTAGCTCGGGGTTTCCTGCAGCACGTCCCAACTACGAGCTTGCCACTCACGCTTCTCCTGCTCGCTGTCACATATAAGCTGAAGCTCTGACAGCTTTTCATCTGGCGTCTGACTGAGAAAAGATTCTCCATTAAGCTTTGATCACTTCTACTCAGGTAATATTGAATCTATTTACTCTGTGTCTTTTCAGTAAGTTAAATAAATGTGTTTGCCTTTTTTCTTTACACAGAATATGTAATGTCTTTTTAGGTATTTGAAATTTGCATGCAAACATCTGCTTTTAACTTGAGTTATCTCTAACAATAATTCTAAAAATGATGATTATGCTCACATCTGAACTATTTTGTCTCTCTGTGTGAGCATGATCTAGCTTGATCGTAACGTGAAATACATGTGTTTTACAGAATGAAGGTCGTCGGACTAGTAATTTGCCTTATCGGGGCTATATTTGCCAAACCTGTGAGTATATACAAGTACAATGATTACTTACAGTTTTACAATTTTTGGCTTTTTGGCTATCATTGAACTAAAATGTTATTTCTATGTGATGCTATACAGCTTTTAAAAAATCACATACAGTGAAAACAAATGTCATTTTCTTTTGGACAGATTTCATTTAATGGCGTCACAGAGTCAAGTGAATCAAGTGAATCAGTGAGTGTTTTTTTTCTTGTCTTTTCTTTTAATTCATTCAACACTAGAAACCCAGCACATCATTAAACTAATGATGCCGTTATTATATTGTCTGCACTTCGAATTGCAGCTTACAGCAACAAATATTCAAAGAATGCACCAGCGTAATAATGTTGATGTTGAAAAGTATCATTAAATGTCCCTCCCTGTTTATTCCTTTTAGTCTCAAACTGGTGGTTCACATGTTCCACAATCCATTCAACATTCCACCTACCCCCAGCAGGTAATTTACCTCACTTAAATATGATTTTATGTCATTTGCAAATCTTTGCAATTTGCTTTCTCTTATTGGGGGTGTTTTGGAGATCTGAATAACAAAACCAAAAAAATGTGCATTGTATGGGTCCCTAAGAAGAACACGGCAGTTATTATGTTGGTGTTCAAAAATATCATTAAAGGTCTCCTGTTTTCTGTGTTCATTTCTCCCAGTCTCTGGATGATCCACAATCCCATCAACCTTCCCCCTACCAGAACCACCAGCAGGTATTTTACTCGACAAGTGACTAAATGATGATATTTTGTTGCTAAAGGCATCATATTGAGATATTCTATTTTTTGTGGGTTTTAGAGCTCTGAAGAAAATCAGCAACAACAGGTGAGTGTTTTTGCCCATAGTTGACAGTGAAAAACTTTTAAATTGTCGAAGAATATCATTAAATGTTCCTGTTAATTTCTTTCAGTCTCAAGCTGGAGGCTCATATGATCAACAGTCTTATCAGCAGTACTTATACCAATACTACCAGCAGGTAATGTACTGAATATAACTGATTTTTTTGCATTGAAGGCACAATTTTGAGATATCCCTCTAGCCTTTTTATCAAAAGAACATGCCCAATAATGGAGATGGTAAAGAGTATTATTGAATGCCTCTCTGTTCATTTCTCTCAGGCTCAGAGTGAAGGTTCTTATGATCCACAAGCCTATCAGTATTTTGTGCAACAGTACCAACAGGTAATTTACTCGACATATGACTTAATGTAGTAAAGGCATAATTCCAAGATGTATTCTTTTCACTTGCTCTTTTGGTTTATTCGGAGTTTTGAAAAATTACCCTCACATTTATTTTGCATTGGGGACTTTTTAAGCCTACAGACTACGCAAAACTTTAATAACATGGGGCATGGAAAATGGATGGATGCAGCTGACTCTGCGAGTGTGCATGCAAGCCACATGGTGGCATCCTGAAATCAAGCCCATAGCTAAAGGCATCTTTTTTTGCTTCTTTTTTTCTCAGAGTTTGAATCCAGCTTCTGTGAGTTCTGACAAACAAGTCGTAAGTCAGTCAGCGCAGCAAGCAGCTGACATCAGCGAGGACGGGGACACAGTCAGCATCGCTGGTGACGCGGCTGACACCGTTGACAGTGATGAGAGCAGCAGTAGCGAAAGCAATGAAGCCAGTGACGAGACTGACAGCAGTGACAGCACCAGCAATGAGTCCAATCAGAGCGTCGACGACTCAAAAAAAGATAGCACCGAGAGCAGTGAGGCCACCAGTAGTGACAGCAACCAGTCTAATGAAACCACCAAAAGTGACAATGATGGACCAAGTCAACCTGACAACAAAAGTTATAGAATCAAGAGCCCACTCAAAGTTATTTACAGCAGTGAGAGCTTCGATGAGGAACCTGATCAGACCTTATTGGGTAATAACGGAACAAGCAGCGAGAGCAGTGAAACCAGCAACAGCACTAGTAGTGAAAGCAGTGAAAGCAACAGCAGCGAGAGTGCCAGCGATGAAAGCAACGAATCCACCATGGATAGCCCCAACCCCAGTAGTGAAAGCCATCAGACAGTTAAGGTCAGTGAAGTAAGCTATGCCATCAAGACCTCATTGGGAAGTGATGTGATTGACAGTAGTGAGAGCACCAGTCAAGAAACCATTCAGACCAGGGATATTACAAGTAATGACAACAACAAAAATGTGACGAGCGACATCAGTGATAGCAGCGAGTCCAATGAGAGCACCAGCAATGGATCAAGTCAGACCAGTGACAAAAGTTATACCATCAAGAGCCCATTGATAAGTGAAGTTATCTACAAACGCGGGGGTATCATTGAGGAACTTGGTCAGACCGACAAGGGGCATGATGGAACCAGTAGTGAGAGCATCGAGACCAGTGAGACCAGAAATGGCACAAGTAGTGAAAGCAATGAAACAAGTCAAGAAAGCACTGAGACAGACAGCAGCGAGAGTGCTAGTGATGAAAGCACTGAGTCCATTAGTAGCCCTGACAGCAGTGAAAGCAGCAGTGAAGAGACCAGCATGACCAGTAATAGCACCAGTACTGAGAGCAATCAAAGTGTGGCTAGTGACATCAGGGAAACTGGTAAGGCCAGTGACAGCAGCGAGTCTAATGAGAGCACCAGCAATGGGTCAAGTCTAACCGATGACAAAAGTTACGCCGTCAAAGCCCCTTTGGTTCATGAAGTTATCTACAAAAATGGAATCAATGGTGGGGAAGCTGGTCAGATCAGCAAGGGCAGTGATGAGACCAGTAGTGAAAGCAGTGATGACAGTACAAGTAATGAAAGCAAGGAGGCAGATAAGGGTAACAAGGCCAGTAATATCCCTAGTAGTGAAACCCATGATGCAGTGAAGATCAGTAAGGTCAACTATGATGTCAAGGCCTCGCTGGTAAGTGTGAATGACAGCAGTGAGAGCACCAGTGAAGAAACCACTCAGACCAGCATTACCAGTGATATACAAAATGACAGCAGTGAATCCAGTGACACTAGCAGTCATGAAAGCAGCAGGACCAGTGAAATCATCATTCCTAAGAACAGTAAGGCCAGGGACATCACCGGGCATGAAAGCAGTGAATCGAGTGAGACCACCAGTCTGGAAAGTACCACTAAGGACAAGGAATCCACTAGTCATGAAAGCAGTGAGTCCAGTGATACTACCAGTCATGAAAGCAGTGAATCCAGTGGAACCTCAAAGGCCAGCGACATCACCGGGAATAAAAGCAGCGAATCCACAGAGAGCAAAAGTCATGAAAGTAGTGAATCCAGTGCCACCAGTAGTCAGGAAAGCAGTGAAACAAGCAAGGACAGTGACAGCAGTGAAACGAGTAAGGCCAAAGACGACAGTCATGAAAGCAATGAGGTCCACCAAAGCAAAGCCACAGACTGTAATGATGGGGACGAGAGCTGTGAGAGTGAGGAGTATTTCTTCCAGGACATTGGCGATGATGCTCACTACTCAGTGGACAATCACTTGGTGCCAGATGAAGATGACATGGAGTTACAGCTGCGAAGAAGATGACCTCACATAAAGCAAGTCTCCCAAATCAACTGCAAGACTGTTGAAGATGCTGTTTGGTGGTGACATGTGGAACATAAGCTATTTTTTCTACTCCTGAATGTTGATATTAGCATCATAATGTTATCATGTGTGTTTACTGAAATTATTTTTTGCTCCTCTCTTCACCTGGTGGCAGAGTGTCTCTACAGTTTACTGCATTTTGTGTATGTCTTATAAAAATAAATCTTTAATTTTTATTTACCTGTGTCATCCTTACAACAACGTGCAGCAATTCACTAGTAAACTATGCCTCCAATCTAAATACTGCATAGCGGTAACCCTCACCCTCACCCTAACCCTAACCCTAACCCTAACCCTAACCGTTCCCCGGCATACAACATGTAAAAAATAGACGTAACAAAAATTGCGGCCCGAACCGTGGTGGCCGGCCAGTTAATTCGGTTCGAGCGTGGTGCTAACACAAAATCGCGTTCTTTTGGATTACTTTGTCATCAGTCAAAACGTATACAAACCGATATTACGAATCTACGACACCACGGCCGGTTAGCTCAGTTGGTTAGAGCGTGGTGCTAATAACGCCAAGGTCGCGGGTTCGATCCCCGTACGGGCCACGCACTCTTTTGCGTAGACTGGTTTACTTTCTTACGCGGTCAACGGTAATACCGTATACAAACCACGATTACACCAAAGAGCCGTATTGGCCGGTTAGCTCAGTTGGTTAGATCGTGGTGCTAATAACGCCAAGGTCGCGGGTTCGATCCCCGTACGGGCCACGTAGTCTTTTGCGTAGACTGGTTTAGTTTTACTTTCTTACGCGGTCAACGGTCATACCGTATAGAAACCACGATTACACTTATGAGCCGCATCGGCCGGTTAGCTCAGTTGGTTAGAGCGTGGTGCTAATAACGCCAAGGTCGCGGGTTCGATCCCCGTACGGGCCACTCAAACTTTTGATTACTTTACTTGTCAATTTTCCAACATAATTAAATGTTTTTTACAGCTATTACATCATAACTCAGGACAGGATAACATTCAGTGGCAGCATTCTTGTATTTGGACACATTGAATATACTCTAATCCAGGGGTCACCAACTCCAGTCCCCTACTCTAATCTAATGCATTTTACTCAGCTTCTGTCACTACTAAAATCAATTGTGTTGCAGTTACTAAAAGAAATTCACAACTGTAATTTCACACATTTTTTTGTTCTAAAACTATGAATACAAAAACCATTACTTTAAAGCATTATCTAATATTTTTAAGATGTTGCTCAGTAGGTTACTTATCGGAGCACATCCAAATTTGGAACCACTAAGTGTTGACGTCAACATTATTCAGTATTTATTAAATAATGTTATAACAATCACCATTATCTCCAAAAGACAAATACAAACAGTAACAATGACAAAAGTATTTCCTTTAATCTACATTGAATGTTTTACTAAGCAATTGAAAAGCCATTTAATAAGTGGGAAAAGAAGCAAGGTATGTAGACCATTGTGTCATGATGCTTAAATCCACGAGAAGAGCATCTCATATTGCATCTACCTATTGTCCATATCACTCATCCTCACAAGACACAAGTGAGATGGTATCTATCATCTCAGTTGACTTTGGGTAAAAGGCGGGGTTACACCCTGGACTGGTCGCGAGCCAATTACAGATGTCCCACAACGAAGCTATGAACATGTGAGGTATCATCACGGACTCTCTGCAGGGAAATGAGACCTGAGATGCTGTTTCAGAGCTGGTATAGTGGCAAGTTCTTTGCGACACATGTGGCAACGTAGAGGTAGTTTTAACAATTCGCTGGTGCCTTCTTTAACTGTTACCTTTCCATCTGTTTCAAGCATATGGATGACATCTGCAGGGAAATCACAACAAAGAGCACAAAGTGATAAATTTTAGACCATTTTTTTCATTTATAATTGTCCTAATGCTTGGGATGTCCGAAACAGTAACTTTGGTTCCTGTAGCCTTCCATGAACGGAGACTGATTTGTATTTTTTCAAAATAAGACATTCCCCTATTTTCTGACATGTTTTGAACCAAACTGAGTCATAATTAATCAATTAGTTACAATATTTTCTGCACTGTCAGTTGGAAATAATGTCCTGTTTTTGAAGGATACATTGAAACATGGTTTTATATCCATTTTATCCAATAATAAACAAAACAATTGACAGATTAATTGATTTTTAAAAATAATCGTTAGTTGCAACCCTGCCATGACCAATATATTGATTTCACCTTGAGATTCAATAAAGTAGGCTGTTGTGAACGAGTTCCAGTGCTTTTTGTTCTTTAAGCAAGGAGAATCAAAGTCTTGGCTGATCACGTGGAGGTGCACATGACTGCAGGAGGAAAAAGACAACATTTGACACAAATGTATGCGTGTGAAAAAAACATTATAACAAGGTATACCAAAATCAAAATTGGTATTTTCATGGTTCAGCAACAGAACTGGCTTTGCCTTGCACAGGTAAAAATCCTAAAACTTATTTTCAGCATGTGTGAAAGAAAGCTTGTAATTTGCATCATCATCACACTGCAACTGTGATTCAAATTTTGAATGGCAGTAAAACTAGTTGCAGACAAATCAGAAATCATGAAAACAAACAGTTCAGTTGGGTTGGGTTGGGCCACATTGATCATTGTGCAGCGAGCCCTTACTCAACAACCATCACTAAAAGATCCCGTTACCTCATACTTGGGATGGCATGGTAGCCACTGCGAAAGTCCAAGGAACTGGCGTGTGGGCACTGTTGAATCATTTGCTCGGCTACCTTCTGCATGTGCTTAACCAGGTTGGAGTGCTCATTGCGCAGCGCCTTCAGGCTGGGAATGGATAGCCATGGAAGAACCAGCCAATGGTAACGTGCCTTGGGGTATTTGTCTTTGATTACAACTACTTGATCATCCTTGTACACCTACAAGAAATAAATGTGTATGATAACCATATAACCATAGGTGTGATTTATTCATGAACCTGTCTTTATAAGAACCTGCATTTTGGGGTCTTTCATTGAAGCCGTCAGCCCTTGGCTCCAATGTCCCACGCTTTCCTGTAACAGATTACTTTTTACTTATGATTTTGGCTGCAGTTTACTGCATTCCCTTGATGTTGCTCCCCAATGAATTGCATGGTGCATTTGTCCACTGGAATAAATAAAGGCCAGACCTCCAATGGGTGTTTTTATCTATCGGTTAATCTACCACAACACAGCACATCGCATTTGTAAAGCTGAAGTTTACAAGGAGTTTAAAAAGAAAGTTCTGCCGTATGCAGCATAGAATATATAAAATATTTTCTAGAGTGAACAAGAAAGAATTAGGGAATAATATTTAAGATCTGATGTCAAGACAAGAATCCATCTCACTAAAGTAATGGAGGCACAAGTACAATGCAAATTTGTTACGCAATTCTGTAAAACCCTAATAAAGACCCTCCCTGAAAGAACAAACACTTATCCCAATGTATGTCCAAAAGTGGCCACTTCAGGAGAAAACATGGTAACTAATCAATTACCATATTTAATTTATTGTCATTGGGATATGTCAAAAATGGTAGCATTATGCAACTGAATCAAAATTATTGTTAAAAAGTCCCGAAAAAAAGTTAATATATCAGCACAACATTTTCAGTTGTAAATGTCTTACATTGATCTTGCTTGAGTCTTCTGCTCGGCCAGACCCAAGCAGTTGTTCAGATTTTTTGGCTGCTTTTCTACTGGGAGCCTCTGGACAGCCTTCTTGATCCATAGAAGACACTTTGAGTGGTCTCTTACAACTACCAGGATCTTCCTTGAATTGTATTGTGTATGGGTACAGCTCATTCACAATGTGGAGTAACTGGCCAGGCTTCATTTTGACCTCCTTCCCTTGACCAACCACCACAGAGTCGATGGAGGTGTGGTTTGCACCCAGCTATAGGATCAAAATGAGAAAGCAAATCAGTAATCATCTTTAAAATTAAATAATTAAAAGAATCTTTATTGCAGGTATTCAATTTAGCATTTTCTCTTACCTGTTTAACGTGGACAAAACCTTTGTTGCAGTCAGCTTTCAACTCAACTGGTTTGAAAAGGATTGTTTGGGTAAAGTTGTAAATCGATCAATTTAGGAACCATTGCATTTAAAAAGAACCTGAGAAAATAACCTAGATGAAATCAGTAGGCTACCACAGTATTATACTGAGTATAATCTGAGTCATGCAGATGAAGCCACATTGAAAGTATGCAAAACAGAGTTGTAACATTTAAGAATACAAATCAAGACCTTGAGATTAAATCATTAGTAACAAACTGAAATTAGATGAAGTCTAATCTATCTGGCGTAGTACAGTTTACCTTGTTCTCTGGAGCATTTTTTGTCTTTAATAGTAGTTTCTGGCCCACGACCCAGGACAAGTGGCTGAAGATGAGGCAAGCAAATAGGTTTATGCGTTTTCTCTTGACTAACAAGCCAGCAAATTGGCATTTTTGCATTTTATGTAGACTGAAAATATAAATAAGAGTCAGATTAACAACCCGCCCACGGTTGCTTTGTTGACTGCTATCGGCGCCTTGTGATGACGTCGCCGCGGTGCCGCTTGCTCCGTTACAGAGAAAATTCTGGAATTTCAAGTCTTCGCTTGACTTTTCGGCGGCGTCAACGTGTTGCTTCCAACAAGGTTTGAACGCGTTGTTGCTAATATGCGAATGAATATTAGTGTATGAATTCTGTTAAATGGTTTCAATATAAAAAATGTTACCATCGCATCTTAAACTAGCATTAGCTAGCGTTAGCAACAAGCAACAAGGCTCTCGAAAGCAGGGCCGGAGAAACGAAACCTTTGTAACACATTGGCAATGCTTTGCAATCACAAGTTGCTTCTATTTCATACCCATTTCCAAGTATTTGTTCACATTTTAGTCTGTGTATGTCTCTTTCAATGTCTTAAAGTCAGCATGATTTTACACGTGACAATTTTGAAAGAGGGCAAATGCCTTTTCGTTGAGCGTGTTGTGTCATTTGCGTTTTGTAATGTAATCATAGACAAAACAACCCGTGACAGTCACCACGCGGTCCGACAAAATCATCAAACTTTACGTTAGAATTGCTAAGTTGTTGTGTATAAATGTCAAATATTTCTGATCCGGCCACTCCCTTGAAGAACTAGGTGGCATCACGTGTTTCCATGCCCCTAAAAGATAATCTATTGATTCACTTGCAAATTACACAAAGACTTAAAAGTCCAGTGTTGTATTTTGTAGAATGTACCAATAGATGCGTATTGAAATAGTAAATGAGTTTTCATGATTTCCCTTTTCAAAGGCTATCATCTCAAGGAAAACATGGTGAAGAAGTGGCTTTCTATGATACGTTTTGTCCCTAAATATTGTGTTTTCATGATCTCCCTTTTCAAAGGTTATCTTCTCAAGGAAAACATGGTGAAGGAAACGGGTTTCTATGATACGTTGGGGGTGAAACCCCATGCAACTCCTGATGAACTGAAAAGGGCTTATCGCAAACTTGCTTTGAAGTATCATCCTGACAAGAATCCCACAGAAGGAGAGAGGGTAATAAAAAGTGTCCAAATTGTGACAATTTGTATCGGTCACGTTCTAATAAGAGTGTTTGGATTCTTTGTAGTTCAAGCAAATCTCACAGGCATATGAGGTGTTGTCAGATGCCAAGAAAAGAGAAATTTATGACCGGGGAGGAGAAGAGGCCATCAAAGAAGGAGGCGGTGGCGGTGGAGGAGGAAGCTTCGCATCCCCGATGGACATATTTGACTTGTTTTTCGGAGGCGTGAGGCGGATGCACAGAGAGAGAAAAGGTACGTCACTTGATTTTCTATAAACTGTATTGGTAGTTTTAGTTTATGGCTCTAAACAGACCAGGGTTCGATTGTAACGCTGGTCCGGACCTTTTGTGCATGTGTGAATACACGCAAATGAATCCTGGTGCCAATTAAAGAAACGGACCAAGACCAACTTTTTCAAGTGGTCTCGGTTCGCTTCAGGTGCGAATAAAAATGTACAGTCTGAATAGGAACCGCACCAAACGAAAAAAAAATCCAGACCAAACCTGCGGGCCTTGACTTTGACGTATAGCTTTGTAATAGCTCAATGACCTTTAAAAGCTATGAAAACCCAACTTCCATTTCCGGAATACTATTGATCTTCATTTTCTGTAGCAAAGTATGAAAACAGAAAAGCTGAGAAATTATCATTAATGAATAAAGAGCAAATTTGAGTTTCAAAATTGTGAAATAGTTTTAGTTGGAGGTGGTAGGCCTCCAGTTCTTTGTTCTTCGGGAAACAAAACTCCTTGCATGTATGGTACATCTGTCTGGTGGCTGCTTTGAAAATGTTATCTGAAATCTGTGTTGAACATCTTGATATGAGCTGTTATAAAGTGACAAAGTTGTGAAACACTCTGAATAGTATTACATAAATAAATTGCTATTTTTTTCCTCCCATGGCAGGAAAGAACATAGTGCACCAGATTTCAGTAACACTGGAAGATCTTTATAATGGAGCCACAAGAAAACTTTCTGTCCAGAAAAATACTCTATGTGAGAGATGTGAAGGTATGTCTAAAGATTCAAAACTATGGTAAATGGAGTGCTTTTTTTTTTTTTTACGCTTTACATCATTTCTTGTCCAAATGGCTTTATGGAGCCTCACAAAAACTCATCCACCCACACACACATTGACATAGCATCACATACCAGCGGTGTCTCCGAGCTTCTTCATTGTAGTTGTATTAATTTTAACAAACTTCGATTGTTCTTTTCTGACTGTATTTCTTGGATAGGCAAGATTAGGTCCTTTATCCCCTCTACTCAACTGAACTAACAAAGCCTTGTGACATCACTTGTTTTTAATCTTGGTGATAATTTCCAAGGAAACATTCCAGTTGATTCTTTACTTTTTGATGTAATTACAGAGAATGTCTGAAAAAGAGACCTGATTTAAAAATAATTACAGAGAATGTCTGAAAAAGAGCCCTGATTTAAAAAAATATATATATGTATATATATATGTATTTTAAAAGCCATATTGAAAGTTGGGTATACCACCAACATTAAGATATTTTGGACTAATCAGAAGCCTAATGAAAGAGCTTTATAGAAAAGCACAGCAAAAACAATCTAACGCATGTTATACATATTTTACGTCAAAGACATTTTCCACCAATGTCTCAATGCCAGACTTCCATTTATCTTGGACAAAAGGCCAGAACATTTGAAAACACGATTAAAAATGGACTTTTTGTGTGAACAAGGCCTTTGTTATTGTGAACAACTGCCATAGCCCAGAAATTGAACTCTGACAGCTTGTGAACTATTGCATCGACAGGTCGTGGCAGTCGTAAAGGGGCAGCCCAGATGTGCATGTCGTGCCATGGTACGGGCATGCAGGTTCGAGTACACCAACTAGTGCCGGGTATGGTCCAGCAGGTATCCACAGTGTGTCACAACTGTCAGGGCCAAGGTCAGCGAATCAGTCAGAAGGACCGCTGCAAAGCGTGCGGTGGTCGGAAGATGCTGCGACAGAAGAAGATTCTGGAAGTCCACATTGACAAGGGTAAGAACAAAGTAAGATCTAACCATAATGTAGAATCGTCAATGAAAGATAAAGCTAAACCTTACATTGTACAGGGATGAAAGACGGGCAGAAGATCATGTTTCACGGGGAGGGAGACCAGGAGCCAGGTCTTGAGCCAGGTGACATCATCATTGTACTGGACCTGCAAGAACATCCCCGTTTCACAAGGTAACATTTTCACCTCTAAATGTTAATTATTTACACTGTGCGTAGGTTTGTAGGCTAGGAGTTTATCACATTCTGTATGGGCTGGATAAGTACACCACATTTGCACAGTGATGTTCTCCCCGGGCGGTACGGTAATGCCAATTTTGCAATGCACTTCCAGGAGAGGAGAGAATTTGACCATGTCGATGGAGTTGCAACTGGTAGAAGCTTTGTGTGGGTTCCAGAAGCCTGTGCAGACACTTGACAACCGAACCCTCCTCATCACGTCCCATCCAGGTCACAAGCACACTGTGTCAACTTCTTGGTCACAAGCACACTGTGTCAACTTCTTCCAAAAAGGTCCCGACTAAAACCAGTTAATAGATGTAAGACTGTCTTTTGACCCACAGGGGAACTGATCAAACCCGGGGACACCAAGTGCGTCTGCAATGAGGGGATGCCAATGTATCGCCGGCCATTTGAGAAGGGCAAACTCATTATTCACTTTTCTGTAAGCGAGCCACGTTTACACATACATGCAACCCATGTCACACATTGTCTCACAAGCTTGACGTTTCATTTAACCCAAATTGCCTTCCTCTAGGTGGTGTTCCCCAAAGCCAACTTCCTCCCAAAGAACAGACTGAAGGATCTCGAGCGCTACCTTCCGGTGAAGGTGGACGCAGAGCAGCCGGAGAGTATGGACGATGACCTCTACATCTACGCCGACCTTGAGGACTGTGACCTTGAGAGCCGCAAACGGCACAGGCATCAGCACTACTACATGGATGAAGATGACTATGCCAGCACCGGAGGTGTTCAGTGCCAGACGTCTTAAACATCCACTTTGCATTCCAAAACCTTCATCTTCTAAAGTTAAGCGCCTTTTAAAAAAAAAAAAAGAAGAAGAAAAAAATCTCATGCACTTTTTTTGGAGGGGGGGTTAACTTTTCTCAGTTGTCAAACTGAACCACAAAACTGTGTTTGTCGTCATTATTTTTGAAAGTCTGAAGGACTTAATTGGTGTTGCTGCTGTAATGACAATGTAAGAAAATGAAACAAGTCCTCTTTTTGTCCCGATAACACTTTTTTTATGCGGGGCGTGGCATTCTGCTACAATGCCAATATAATATAGAATAACCTTTTATAGTATTACTGAATCACTTGCTGTTGTAAACATTTCGTCAATGACCTGTTCAATCCAATGTGTGTGTGTTAAAATGGAGTGTGCATGCTCACTTTTATTACATGTATGCTATTTTTTAAACATTTCTTAATTTTAAAAATGTGACTGACAAAGCTAAGCAGCTAAACAATGCTTGAAAATTTGCAGTTGAAAGTCTAATATTTAACTTGGGTTCAACAATTAATTCCCTACTGCCATATTGAGTGTGGTCTTTGTTTTGCTTTTGCACCTGTCATGAAAGGAGAAAATTTGACAAGTCGGCAAAAAAAAAAAAAAAACATCCTAAATGAGCCAAACTGTCTGCTGTTCCAGTAGTGTTGAAGATTCAGAAACGTTTAGGAACTGCAGTTTATTTGGGTTTTTAATTCAATGTTTACTTGGATACACCACTTGAAGCATTAGCATGTTACAAATTTTAGGGAATGACATCTGGAAATATAAATGACACGTTTTAATCAACAGAAAGAGTTTAAGGCCTGCAAGTCATTCATTTTGTCTCATGTCATGGTGGTTGTCAAACTGGTTGTTGTTGACTGTAAATGCCATGTTGGTAGGTGGCTCTGCAGCTGTGTTAATCTTACCTCAATAAATGATTGTCTTAAGGAATTTTGAAATTATTTGATGATACACTGAGGTGCATCCATTCTCAACAAAATGCATATTTTGAAGCAAAGATGTATTTTTAATGTGTGACACATTTTTAAGGACGAGTTATTTGTGTATCTGACTTATCCAATTTACAAAAGCATACAAACATGCTGACAGTCCAATTGAAATCCTAAACAGTTGTAAAACACATTATAGCTGCAATTAGAGAAAATATATTTCGCACAGCAGCTTGCAAAACCAATTGCAGCCAGGACAAAACAGCTTTAACTTGGCAATAGCCAGATTGATAAAAGTGAATCCTCAAAGGAGTTCTCCACAGTATTCTCGTTTTTTTGTGAATTGTCAAATATCGCGAGACCTCAGCTTGCAGGCAAGCGTACAGCTTCTTGACACTGACAACAATCCTTCCATTTGAAAACATTTTGAAGTCTTGAACGAATCTTTAGCCCCACAACATCCTGATGAGCGCATCTTAAAACCTGGTAGGTACTTTGCAGTACTCAATACTCGGGCAAAGAATAGGTTCAAGAACGTTTATAATTGCAATATTAATCCGCAAATGTATAAACATAAATATATCATTAACTTTAAAGCAAGGTACAACTAAGGAATGAGTCACATATTTCCAAAGTTTTAACGTAATGGCAACTGGTATAGTTGCTTTTGTGAATATTCGTGACTCTCAACATTTCATGAAAATAAATAAAGATTTCAAAGACAGTAAAGCACTGTAAGTTGTTTACAACAGTGTCTAACCGGTAGATGGCGCCAAAGCTACTGTGAAAGACAATGCACGCCTGCATGTGTTAATGGGACCCAAGAAAAAAAGCAATTATCCATATAAACACGAACAACTATAAGGAAGATTTTGGGAATTTTACTCATTTCTGACAGTGGCAAGCAGAGATACATACGTTTATATTTACATAAGAACAATGGCAGATGACTGCCAATACCATAGGAAAGAAATACAGTATGATTTGCACCTTTACATTACTGAGAGTTGTTTGTACTACAGAAGAGTAATACGTGACGTCACGTTAATTGTACGTACTGTACGATATTCATACAACGTGCGTCACTGGAGCTTCACGGAGACTTTAGTGTTGTTGTCATGCAAATGCTAAAATAGCTCGATTTGAGTAATAATTAGCACTGAGGTAGCATGCAGAAACAGACAATACTGGGGAAAAAACAGATAGAAAAACATTTACAAAAGTGCATTAGAAACAAAAAGTTACATATAATGCATTATTATACTCCTGATACTGTTTGTTTACGGCCAAACAAAGAACCGACATTGTTTTGTAAAAGTATTGTCACAGCAGTTCACCATCATGCATTTTCATATCTAAATACAAAATAGATGAAAATGAGTGAGTTTACACTGTGCTGGCAAAATTGAAACCATGATGAAGTAGGCACTACTAGTATTAAGGACCTACTTTGATTAAGCGTTCATTGACACGATACAACCATTAAATGTAAATACATGAATAAATCATCTGTTTAGAAAAGAAGTCATCTGATCACTGTAGTAAAAAGAGTTCTCACAGAAATGCTGCATCCGTTTTCATTGTTTTGTTGTCAAATGAGCTTGGCAACCCACATCCACAATATTTCGCTTTTAGCTATGTCCGTTTCTCTTCTCTCACCTGCAGTGAAGCTTTTTTTTTTCTTAACTCATACAGGTGCCAATCAAGTTTCATTTAATGCGATATTGCTTATCTAGGGTTTAATTGTTGTCAATCCTTGCAAGCCCATGAAAAACCCGTTCGACAAGGATATTATTGTTTTAATGCTGAGAATATATGATCGCCTGAAGATCATAACTGGATTGCTCTAATGTAATTGCAGCTCCTGTGGCCATATTTACATGTTCACAAGATTGCTACATACGTTAACCAGCACTATAATTCTAAAATATTATATTTCTTCCATTTTTTTCGTTATTTGCATCCACCTGTCCATCCTAGGTACGCTGTGATGTTGAGGCAAAAGGACCAGTCAGTCACAAGGTGAGCCCACTCCAGCATCAGTTATTCTACTTTAGTAGTATATCTGTCAGTCACAATGGTTTGCTGTATGGTTTGATGCATAAAAGCACCTTAAGTAGCCTCATTGTGATTAGTTGTTCGTCTGGTTTGTGTCATGTCTCAATTCAGTATTCGTTGCATGTTGGGATGCAAACATCACGTGTGAGATTCTCCGCATCATCCAAGACCCTGAGTCATCAGTCTAAGGCTTCCACAGCCTCAGGAGGCCGTCCACGCTGTAAGTAGCAATCAGATTCTCATGTGGGTGGTGAGTGATGCCAATTACATCTTTCTCATGGACCTGCAGTGGGCACAAAAGCACATAAGCACATTCTCCTCGAGCCGTATTTATTTTTCTGGTTAAGTCGTCCCAAATTCTTACATAATGCTGGCAACCTGAATTTAAGTAAATTATAATGCTCATACATGTTCCCTGCGGGCTTTTGATAATGAACGAGTATTCTGCGCAAGGCCTACCGTCAGAGTTTTCTCCAGTCTTGCTGTTGCGTAGTTGAAGCAGTAGAGCACCAAGTCCTCTCCTACGCAGTAAATCCATTCACCTCGCGGGGACACTGCGCTGCACACAAACTTTGCTCCCGACTTTTTATCTGCACTAAACGTCTTGACAGTCTGAGAAGGAACCAAGCAAAGAAACTCATAATACCCTCCATGGAAAATAATGACAAGTTTTGACTGAGACCAAAATGTTTATCACGTTGATTTCTATTGTACTCAAAGCTAATATACTAATGTTGAATTTGACTACGTGAGAGGGCCAACAATAAGAAAGCTTTCAATATGATGTAGTCACTGCAAATTAAACTAAAAATAATAAACATAATATTATTTTCTCTGACTGCAAGAATTGTTTACACTGGTCAACAGCAAATTTTAAGATCTATTTAAATGTATTTTTTGACACTAATTCAAAAATGTTTATCTGCTTTTCTAGCACTGTTTTTCAGATTCATTTTTAGTTTTTAAGTTTGACCAATTAAAGTTTATGCAAAAAGTTTATTATTTTATGAATTTACCGTTATATTGTGACAGTAAAGAAAAAAAATCTACCTGTTGCTGAACCTAACCCATAAATAATAAATATTACTGAATGTAAAAATAGAGAACAACATGGGCAGACTCAGAGTACGTGCAAAAAAAATCATCTGAATATGAAAAAATTCCCAAAACTTGTTAACCAAGAATATTTGTAAAGATGGATTTAGCATTTGCTTTGGCACACATTATTGCAGTTGTCAACAAATTGCACTTAATTCCGCGTCACTCTACACATACAGACAGTGTGAGTTGGTTCAACATGAAGAACTGTATGATTTGATGTGATCCCTCTTACCTGACCCTGCGTGTTCATGACAACAACCGTGCTGGAATGGTTGCAAACCACAAAGAGCTGTGGATTTTGGGGAAGAGTGATCACGTTGTTCACGGGGACATCCGAAGCCCGCGACAGAGACTTAAACGTGTGGATGCATTCACAAGTTTTGCTGTTCCAAATCTAAAACATGCACAAACAATAGTAATCATTCATTAAATAAAACAGTTAATCATCAGATGAACTGTAATTCAATAAATCAATAAAAACATCAGCGCCAGCACTTTTTTAGCACTCTTTATTTTTTTTTTGCATTTATTTGTTAAGTTATCCAATAATAATTGTGCAGTTTTTTTTAATAAAAGCTTTCCATCACGCTGCGGAATATTTTTTTTTTTAAATGGTGAAACTGGATGACACTAATTGCGTTATGCATTCAAAAACTGTAAGGTGGCATCGTGTCTCATCTGATCGCCCACTGTACCTTAACAGTACCGTCCGATGATGCGCTGATGATATGAAATCCATCCTGTGTGAACGATGCATCATTCACAAACGACAGATGTCCATTTAACTCCTTCAGTGTTTGGCCCGAACGCAGCTCATGGATCCTGAGCAAGACATAATAAGTAAATATGAAAGGAACCAACAAGCAATTATCTTCAACTCAAGAAGACATTTAGGTTTTTTTAAGAATGGACAAAATATGTTGATGAGCTGGGAGTTTTGTTTCAATTTTTCAGTGCCAAGCTAGGCTGTGAAAAAAAAAGCGCCTGTCAATTCACTGCATTCAGTCTAGGTTTAAAGAAATTTGTGACTCATAGAATAGCACATGGTGGAGCACGTGTTGTTCCTGAGCACATGGAGTCTCGACTGCCCCCACGCAAATTTATGTGCTGGCGACAGGGGAACGGCTCAGCCCACACACCCCTGGAGACAGAAATAGAAATATCCAACTTCTTCATTGTGATAAAGTTTGTTGTTGTGTGTGCGTGTGCGTGCGTGCGTATGTGTATGTTTTGTTAAAACTTCAGTAGAAAAATGCTCATCACTTGGTTGCCAACAATTGGGCATGAAAGTAGCAAAGATGGTATTTGTGAACTTGTGGAGAATTCCCTTTGTAAATGATCCCAATCGAATTTGTATTTTTTTTTGTAATGAAATAGCTTAAGAAACGCACCTGATGGTGCGGTCAAAAGATGCACTGAGGATTTGGTTGCTGTCCTTGGAGAAACTCAGACAGGTCACACCTTGGTTGTGCGCATGCTCAAACCTGCGCAGGCACAGGCCACTCTGGATCTTCCACACCTTGCACACAAAGACATATGCAGAAGGGTTTCATAAAATAAGTCCATAAAATAATAAGGAACCTTCTACCCTTCTACCTGCCGTGGCGTTGATTTATTTTGACAGTGCGATACATATTTAGCAATGATACACAACAAATCAGTGATTCCCAACAGCTTAGCCATGAGAGCTTATCATTTGTGACACGGAAAATGATTACTTTTATTATTACGATTACAATACTTGATCGATGGATGTACCTTTATTTTTCCATTCTGAGCGCCGGTGGCAAGTAGATCTGAATCCTGGCTGAAGCACACACATAACACTGCATCGTCCATCATCATAAAACTATCTTGGGCCTGGTACTTTAAATCCTAAATCGAATACACGTAGAAAAGAGGATAGATTGTGTGAATGTCTTTCATAGACAAATAGATCAGCTGACCTCTATTGCCACTTATGGCGTTTACCTTGCTTATGTTGCCCGTGTGAAAGTTCCACACTTCAATGAATCCATCCACCGAGCCAGAGATTAAGTATTTGCCATCGGGAGAGAAACGGGCACATTCCACATGTGACCGACGTCCAAACTGCACATCGAATCAAAGTTTTCTTAATTTTGATTTTTATATAACAAAATTGTAAGAATTACTTTTTAAAAATTAATTGTGCTCATTTCTGAAGCACATGTTTTTTTTAGCCATTTTTATCTGAATTTATCACTGCTAATTCATTTTTTGTGCCCAGTGACCTTTGCCCTCAGAGTGCCTGAAGGTCACATGAAATAATGCCAAAAATTGATTTGCAACAAATGCATCAAGTCACAATTATAGCCTGTGAGCACAGCTTTCCAGATTTGCAATTATTATTATTATTATTATTAATATTATTATTATTATTATTGATACATACAGTGTTGTTTACCTTAATGTGACGGTACAGTTGGGTTGGAAAAGTTTCTTTCTCTGCATATATGTCCTTTTTGCATGGGCTCTCAATGGTCATTTCAGGTGAGAGGCTCTCTGGTGAGTTCAGTCTCAACGACTCAAAAAACAAAAACAAATTTACATTATTGCTTCATCCTGAAAGTTCTCCCAAAAGTCGATGATGCCTAACTTTATGTGTGTGTATTCATCGCAATGTGTGTTCAATCATGATTTTGGATACTTACCCCGACTTCTTCTAGGAGGCCCATGAGGCGGGATGGCGGCACCACACTGACCTCCCTCACCAGCTCCTCTGCAATGGCTCTGCGTCGCTTCTCCTTGCTGCTACCTTTTGGGTATCCCTGCAAAAGGAAGGAAGACCAAGGTGTCCCTCTACCAAAATACCTGTGAGCTGTTTCACTGCGCTGCAGCAACCTGGATTGGTCTCACCTCACGCGGGTCAAAATAGGAGAGTGTGAGCAGGTGTTCCAGGTGGCTGTACCTCTCGGGCTGGGTCTGCTTCAACATGATCATCGGGTCGGTTTGTTTGAGGAGTGAACGAGCAGCGCCCACCTCCCTCATCTCAATCAGCTCCATTACCACCTGTTGGAGTGAATTTTACATGAAATTATGCAGCACATTCAAAATGTAGATTTTTAAAATTACTTTAAAAATGACCCAAATTGAGTAAGAACAGCTCAGTATCCTTTTGGGAGATATCTAACATGTTGAGACTATAACTGATGCAGAACAGCTCTACAAACAGCAAATAACCGCAATCATATAAACGTCGTTCAGTTAATTGGTCTAGGATATAATGTCTATGAAAACTAAGCCACAATGAAATTTAGTGCTGTAAACCCAATATTTAGACATTATTATTATTATTTCACTGAGTTAAAGAGTAAAGAAGTGATTTTAAATTTCTTGTTTCTGAGAAAAAACAAAAGTCACCTGTTCATAAAGGTCAATTAGTGTGTTGTCAGGCAATTTGAGGGATTCAATTGCCAGCAAGACTGAGTCCCAGTGGCCTTTTTGGATGTCTGCGATGAAGCTGTCGATACTCTCCACGGTGTTGAGCGAGACTGTTGTCTCTTCCTGTAACGTGGTCAAGGTCCTGTAGAGGTTGTTCTCCTTTAGGTATTGCATTATAAGGCGAATGACACTACAGAGAGAAGGAAGAAATTGAGAAATCCATTGTTTGTGTTAAGTTTTCGGCCACATCTTTTTGTAGTCTTAATATTTGTATGATGAATTGCACAAAAATTATGAGAAGAGGAATAATAATAATTCTACACGTGGATCACATGTTGCCAGCGAGTGGTGCTGATGTTCTTCTCTTAAGCCAACTGTGCTCATTAAACCTTTTTTAACACATTATAAGAAAATCCGCTAGAGCGCTTTTCCCCAAAGGAAGCAAATGAAATGTAATTATGGACCATCAAAAGCTTACAGGCTGGCGCTTTACGTCAACAGGCACATGCATATAAAACCTTGTCTCCTCGCAGCATAATCATTCTGCACATATAATTACAGCACCAAATGAGGACTTTGGCATTCATCAAAAAGAATAAGTAGCTGCAATTCAAACTGAATAGTAAAAATAATATTGCAAATATCACCGCATTTTAAAAAATATGTAATGTGCAACTATCAAGGTGCCCTAATCGACGAATGAGTTAAATGCATTCAATTAAGTAATTAAAATGTGTTCTTACTCCGAGGGCTCCATCTCCATAGCCATGCTGACGTTATCTTCCTGCAGATGCTGCAACAGACTGAAGTGCGTGGTGACTGTGCGCTCGTCAAAGCCACGTGCAGCAGGTCCATTGAGGCCCGCCCACTGCACGTGTTACTCGTGCGTGTCGTTCAGCTTGCAACAACAGTCTCGACCCCCCACCCCCACCCCCCAAAAAATGCTATACAAAAGACCGAGAGGCTGCACCCCGCCCTCCTCCCTGACGCATACCGACACATTCCGGCCAAGCACGTTTCGATGATGCTGCCCCATCAACATCCAGCATCAGCACCACGCGGGAACATCCCACGTGTTTTAAAGCGTACACGGGGCCCAAAACTTACATCTTCTGGAGCAAAACGTGATATGTTAAACAAAATGAATTCCTTAAATCTGAATGGATTTTTATGTATGTATGCAGCGTACCCGAAATGCACTTTATCATAGGCAATACTTATGTATGCATGTGATTTATTTTCCTTTTTAATCAATTAGGGAAAACAAGGCAGCACAGTGAAATAGTGGTTAGCACATCTGCCTCGAAGTTCTGGGGTTCAGTGTTTGAATCTGATGATAGATTTAAAATGAAATGATAGAAATTTGCAATACTGTCCAAAAACCTAGCCAGTTTTTATGTTGTCTTCGTGGTGTTCGTTAAGATTTATGAATGTATCTCGTTTAGGAAGCATTACAGCTGTTTACGCTCACCAATCCTGCCAATCAACAATTTTATTCTATCGAAATTTACGATTTGTTGCATTGATTTAGCTGTTTTTCTTCAGATGGTCATCTAAATTCTGTGTAAAATATTTGTCCACCATTTAAAACACACTTAAATTATTTTTCTTTAACTTATCTACAATGAAAGCGTACGTAAAATGACATTGTACCTATTGATAAAAAAATATGGCCTTTGAACGCTAAAGTCTGCTCACTTTGACTGTCAATCGCATTTATACGCGGGGTATTCTAACAGCGCAAATTGCGTGTTCATCTCGCGAGATCTACAACTTAACGAGACCTAAGTTGGCGTTAATTGGTCAGTCGCCGAAACGTGACGACAAAGTTTTCCCATAATTGGTGTTTAGAATAGGGTGAGGAAGTGGCTATTTCCGTTTGGCTAAGTCTTAAAAACCCTAACGTCCTGTCATGTTCTTATGTTGTTCCTTCTGTGCTTTTAGGTAGCCAACATGTCGGGAGACAAACAGGTGAGCTGAATTCACTTTATTAACCCTTCGTTTGCTGCATGAAACCTTTTCACTGGTGTCACGTTGAGGACCACGCTTTGCCTCGGATAGCTTCACTGCAGCACACGTTGACGTTTTACAATTGGGACCTAAATGACCGTTTTATATTGCAGTCGAAGTGTAATGTCTTGTTCGTATGCCGCAGACCGCTGCTGCTCGAGTGGCCCAGCTGCCCCTGGTGCGCTCTGCCTACGCCAGGCTGTCGGTGTTGTACACGGATACCAAAAGCAGCGGCGCCAGACTGAAACGTGTTTGTGAGGGCCTGGAGAGCAGCGTGACCGTGTTGGGTTCGACGGCAATGCGCCGAGTGTCACCTGTCATCTCTAAGCTGAAACCGCAAGGTGTGTGAATCAAAAGATTTTTTTTCTTTTTTAACAAAAGAACAAAGTAATAAAACATTTTTAAAAATGCGGCTATAAACAAAGAAAACACAAACTGACTCATTTGCAAACGTACATAGTGACCATACTTAGAATATAATATAATTCAGCATTATTGCAAGCAAATTTCCACAGCTCATTTAATGGGCAAGACAACATAAGTCAATGCAATTCTGTTAGCTGCAAAATTAAATCGATCTGGTTTAGTCTGTTTACATTTAGAAGAGAAATGAGAGATCTAGGCAAGTGGTTGATGCCCTCCTACTGTCTATTTTCATAGTTTCCTTTGCCAATGATGTTGCTTGCAAAAGTCTGGATTGGTTAGAGGCAACCTTCCCTGTGCTGCACACACCCACTGACCAGGTTAGGCATTCAATATTTCTTTTTGGTGAGATCTCTGATGAGCATTTTAACTAATACTGTCTTATTTACCCCCCTCTCCCCCCAGTTAGAATGTGTTAAAATAACTGTCCTTCTTTGACGTTTGTGTCCCAGCTTGTAGAGGATGTTAGGAGTAAGGTGCTGGAGGTGCAGGATGCGGTGACCATTGTGGCACATGGAACTGTGGACTGCGTGCAGCATGCAGTCTCAGGTATCATGGTGAGGGTGCAGCAACCAGATGAGACGCTGGTGGGAAGAGCTGTCACGGCATCCAGCATGGGACTGACTTCTGCACTGGATGTATCTGAAGCCCTGGTGAATCGTATGCTACCACCTCCAGAGGAAGAAAAAAGTAGGTAGCTGAGTGGGTAGGAATCAAAATATACTCTATTTTGGCTTGGTACTAAACAGAAATGTCATTTATGCTGGGTTTATAGAAGAAGAGGTCGTCTTAGTTGAAGGTTCTAATGCAGCTGCGTACGAGAGGAAGTACTCGGTGCGGCTGATGACACTTTCCATCACGCTGTGCAGGAGAACTATTCAGCTGGCCGGAGCCAAGATGCATTCTGCTCAGGTCTTTACTTTGGTTTACCATCAAAAAATGTACGGGGTTTCATGGAGGCAAAAGCGAATCCAAAGTTCTCCATAAACACAATGCTGTTTTTTGCTTAGTATTGTAGTTGCGGAGAATAGCACTGCACTTTATGCACTCTACACATTTTACTTGATTTGCTATTTGTACTTATGAACAACTCAATCGTATTAGGATATGAGCATGATGTCCACAAAATGTCAAAAAAAGCATGTTTCTTCTGCTAAGGAGAGAACTACCATATTTTCTTTAATTTGCAGATCATGGAGGCTCTTTCCACATCTTCAGGTCAACGTCGTATCTTGCAGTCAAGCTGGCTGGCCCTGACATGGAGTTTGGAGCAGCTCCCACTAAATCTACAGCAACAGATTGTGTCAGCATTCTTCTACTTCACAGAAATGTACAACTCAAGAGTCACCCCACAGAGCGGCTCCAACCAAGATAGTGTGCGCAACAGCGCAGCCGCAACACCAGAGGCAAGTGTAACGCCACTTAGGGGCAGCAAGAATAGTCCACAGCCAAATTCTAACTGGCGAGCGAGGAGACCCGCCAGCATGTCTGTGATTGAGAGCCGACTGAGCTCATCAGGAAAAGGAGTGGGCATCGTTGACTGATTTCACTGAGTGGTTGGTGTACAAGTTTATGTAAATAAAGGCAATTTAAAATTGAGCAACTTGTTGTTTTCAAGATTTGACAAACTTTTTTTATAAGTTTGGTAACATATCAATTAACACAGGTGCTCATTAGGTTTATTGATGTAAGTCGAGAGCGGCCTCGCAAGTCACTAATTTAATAGACTCACATCAGCAGATTCGGAACTGCTAAACCAGGGGTGTGAAAATCATTTTTATACTTTTCTTCTGAGGCCCATTATGACTGTCAAATTTGGCCTGCAGGCCAGATTTTGACACCCCTGTGCTAAACTATTAAGTCCACATCCACTTTTAAAGCATTTGTCATGTAGTTTAAAGTATGTACCGTATTTTCCACATCATAAGGCACTTTGGGTTAAAAGAAGGTGCATCTTATTAAATGGCGTTCCTCTGGGTTTTTGATCAAATTAAAGGCTTTAAAGTGTGTCTTGTGGTGTAGAAAATACAATATTCAACAATTGAAATTATGCTCTGAAACAGTTGTCTTTAGACCAAACATTACTTTATTTGACTTTGAGTTCACTTTTGGCTAGACTCTGATTTGGATGTGGATGCCCTGAGAGAAGAAAGGCGGCGCCTCTTGGCAATCTGTTCCTGGCGCTTCTCTTTGGCCTCCTGGTGAGAAGAAAACACAAGTCAATTAAGTCTCACAATATAGTTGGAACTTTTATACAACATCAAAATGTGAAGCACTAAAACGGCTCCATCACAGGACACATAACTGTGCTAAAATGACATGTTTGCATACTGCACAGAATACATGTCTGAATATGAATGACATTGGTTGTAAAAAAGTATTTAATCACACTATTCTTATTGGCTGTAATTAAAAGGCAAATAAGGTTGAAAAGAGAGCTGGAGGAGTTAGGTGAGTGATCCATTCTCTCCAACCGGCCAGAAATGTCAAGTTTGGCCTGAGTGCCTAATGGAAGTATTGCACTCAACTAAATGCATGAATATTTGAGCTTCAAAGAGATGAGGCATGCCCTGACGATTACCTTCATCCTCTTAGCCAGAAGCTTGGCATACTCTGATGCCTCCTCCTTGTTCTTCTGGGTGCGCTTCCTCTTAAGGGCAATGCGGCGGCGTTTGTGCTGCAACACGCGAGGGGTCACCAGTCTCTGGATCCTGGGAGCCTTCGATCTTGGCTTCTTGCCTGAAAAGACAAGGTCAACTGCCACTGAGAATGCATGCACAGGAAAATGCAGACAACAGTCCATTCTAGCCATTCACGCCAAAACCTCCACAAGGGTAAATTTCAGATTTTTCGAAATCTACTCAGTCCGTTTTTTTTTTTTTTAATGGTTGAAAATGGCTTGCTTGCTTAGAATATGAAATAAGGGCTCAATAAGCATGCTGCTTTTGGGATTTCCTGAAAAGTAATGGTTTGGGACACATGAGGATTCTGCATGCCATTAGTGATTTTGCAACAGCTGAAGGAGGGGGAAAAAAAAAAAACACATAAGCAGTCACTTATCTCACACTATCATGCAGCAATAGCATTGTGCAAAATTAGATCCAACACTTTACCACGACTTCAAATGTGTGCCTCTTATTGTCTTACTGAATGATCACAGCACAATTTACTGGCAACACTAGGAGACTGACCTTCTTTAGTCAGGGGTCTCCTCACAACATATTGTCTGACATCATCCTCCTTGGCCAGGTTGAAGAGTTTGCGGATCTTGCTGGCCCTTTTGGGACCAAGGCGGCGGGGAACGGTGCTGTCGGTCAGCCCGGGGATGTCCTTCTCGCCTGTGGGGAGGACATAAAAAGGTCTCAAGGTGAGCCGCGGTATTCAAGAATAAACAGTTCTCCATTCAAAGCTTTGACAAACATTTGTTAATGTGAGCGGACTGCAGTTTAAACCAGCCATTGTTTGAGCTGGTCGTATCCTCTACAGTCCTCTCCAGTTCCTTTGGCACACACTATCCCTCCTTAGTGACTGGAGTAGTCAAAAAGGACCAACTTATGTGCCACGAGCATCCCTCCAAAGAGTTTCCGTAATTTGACATTTACTTGACTAGCAGCACATTTTCCTCTATTTGACAATCAGTACAGAAAACAATTCTACATAAAATAATCAGTTCAGGTATTTCAACAACAATACATCATTTCAAACTTCCAAGTTAACCGTTCAGTGCGATCCGACTCGAATGAGGCACACTCCTTTATACATTTACCTTTCTTGACAATGACCAAGTTGAGAACACTGAGGTTAGCATCAACGATGCAGCCGCGGACAGACTTGCGCTTGCGCTCGCCAGTCCTGCGGGGACGGTAGCAAGAGTGGCCCTTGCTGAGCAGCAGGCGCACACGGCCTTGAGTCAGCACGCCCTGCTTCATTGGGAAGCCCTGCTTGTCATTGCCTCCGCTGATGCGCACCACATAACCCTGAGAGTAAGGAAAGATGGGGTGGTAATGAAGTCATGAAGCAACTTCTGATGCATACAAAATTATCAGTAAACTTCCACCACGTTTCAAAATGAACTCAAGATAATTTTAATAGACAATGCAATGGGAGAGAACTGCAGTTTCAACCAGCCACTGTATGGGTCTGGTCGCATCTGGTGAGTCCTCTACGGCTTCTTTGGCTACACACTGTTTCACCTAAATGACTACTGATCAGTCAGAAAGTAATCGTGGTGAGCCACATTTACAGCAACCGCACACGTTTCCAAATCACGTTTAAGCAACTAATATTACAACTTACCTTCCACTCATCTCCAAGGGGGTCAGCAGCCACCTCGGTGGCCATACGCTTCTCATAGAAGGTACGCAGCTTGCGTTCATCATCCACCTCGATAAGCTTTTGGCAGCCAGTGGCGGGGAACGAGATGTTGAGCTGCAAGACAACAGCGCATTTGTGACTTTTGACATCAAGCAAGACAACTTGACGAGTGCGCACGTCAGATTTTACTAGCTAAGATTTTACTAGCTAAGATTTCAATAGTAAGTCCTGTATAACTACATTTGGGCCACTCAGGTAAGATGTGGACCTAAAATGTTCAATGAGGAAAGCTCCTGCAGCTAGAAATAGGCCCTTCCATTACTAACTTCACAGCAGGTAAGTAAGATGAAGTTGGCCATACCTGAAAATATATTACCAGCAGTTATTTTAGCGTTTAACAGGGCTTAGCAACAGCCTAGAATTAGGATGGATAGTGCGAATACGCATATTTAGCAACTTGCGTCAAAGTCATCTCGAGTAGGTGCACATTTCTATTTGTGACTAGCCATGTTCCACACTACTCGACAACCCACAGTGCTAGCTGGCGCTACAATCAAAACGCATCCTCAGCGACGAGCGTATTATTACTACAGTTTTTAGGGCCATTTGTTTTCGTATATATCCTTCTTTACATTTACGGTATTATTTTGGGGAAATTTGTTTTACACAAAAGTATACGGTAGAATAAACGTTGTACCTTCATTTTGCAAACCGGCCCAACGACGGTCCGCCACGAAAAAGAGACCGGATATCCGCTCCAGGATCTCACATAGCGCTGAGATATTCTCGCGATATCTTACATAAAACACTGTCATGCTGAACAACGCAACAAAATGAAGAACGTTAAAAATACGTTTTATGTATAAATATGCAGTGCATGCATATGGTCGAAAACAAGTAAAATAAATTCAGTTTAATATTTGACGTTTCAACCAGGCTCAATTCAGCCTCGCCAGAGGTTAATTGTTCATACGTATGCCAGGCCAAGATAGTTCCTCTCACGGTCACCATCGTCCGTCTTTTGATAAATTCAAGCCTTGGTGTTAGACATTTAACAGTAAAGCAAAATGAGGCATATATTATCAATCTTCAGTGTATTTGCACAGTTAACATGAATGATATTGGTATAAATCTGTATTTATATTAATTTGATTACAATATCGTACGAACAATATACAATGGTAATTTAGTTAGATGACGATAAGTTGATCTCCTGACAGACTGATTACTACTGATTGTAGGGTAGTAGATAACGACGTTTTTTGCTTCCCAAAAACAACTACTTGTTTGCATAGGACTGTACTCTCCAACCGAGAGTAAGTAATCTTCGTCCCCATACACAGTAAGTGTCAACGCGATGACGTCGAATGTTACGTAGAACAGTAATCTTAGTCAGGTCACGGCACAGACGATAGATATAAGGCAGTCTAGAAAAATTTCGCATGCAATGTGCATGTGCTCGCCACGTACATAAATTTACTGGAGACCAAAAACGAGACATAACGGATTCATTTCGCGTGTTTTGTTTATGCGCGGCGGGACGACAACACCGTTGTCTATCCCTTGAGCGCAACTAGTCCAGACATGAGTAACGTTGATCTGATTTTCTGGGACCACTTGCAGGCTGGCAGCTCAGATGTGGATTGGTGTGAAGGCAATTACCTTATTTATCCAGGCATCGCAGAATTTTACAACACGGTCAGTGTGCAATCTTTGTAAAAGTCGTGCGGGGTTTTTTGTTGTGGTTTTGTTTTGTTTTGCATATTAACGCAGATCGGCTTTCCATCAACAGCTGTCACGTTTCGAGTTGAGTTTTTCTTTGTATTGAACTACCGCTTTTGAGACTTGATGTTTACCGTTTCGGCTGCAGCATCAAGTTACACATGTTAGTATAGAGGCCCTGCACGCTGGAAAACATCTGCCTGTGTGTTTCTTTTTTTCATGGGTTTCCCTTTGTTTGTCATTTCAGATCAGCAACATTTTGTTTTTTGTTTTGCCGCCCATATTAATGTGCTTATTTCGCCAATATGCCACACATTTCAACAGTGGGATTTACCTCATTTGGACCCTCCTGGTCGTGGTGGGTAAGTTGGCTTGAGTGACATGATCTTTTACTGTGTGAAAATGACCCATCTTCTGTGTCAGCATTTAGTCACCTCAGCAAAATAACACCTTTTATAATATGCATTTAAATATGCAGTTTACATTGAAGCTTAAATTCATGACAAAAGATGACACGATAAGCAGTTTAAACAAGTCAGGTTGCAATGGAGTTTCAGCAGATAAGAACAGTTTATCCTGAGTGAAAGGAAATTGTGTTGAAAGCTAAAGGTAGATATATAAGGAATTTAATGTATATGAGTAAACCCAAAATTATAAAGTTCTTAATACAGGTGTAAAAAGAAGTTAAAAATGCATAACAAACACTTTGCTACTGTCTACTTGCTCCATAGTCAACTCCATAATTTCTTTACAATTCTTGAAAATAATATATTCTGTACAGTTAAACACAGTATTGTGATTAGTATTGCATTTGTGGAATATGAATCGCTGGCTATTATGCCACTTGCTGTCAATGAAAATGACATCACAGTGCAAATGGCTCAGCTTGCGAACGTTACACGATCAAATAAAAGGGTGAGCCATGTTTGGTCTTTCCCTGAGCCCATAAGACCCTATCTCACTTAAAAAGTCAAGTGTTTTTGAAGGCAGTGAATGCATTCAAGGTCGCAAATGTTTTCAAATGTACTCATTGCAATGAAAATTTGAGCATGTTCAGGACAAAAAAAATATACTGAAACGTTTGGCGAACAGTTTAAGAACATTTGCGACCTTGAACGAACCCTGACAGACTGACTCCGAGTGTGCATTTTGCTATTTTTGCCAACAGCCACAGTTGATCGCCAGTGGGATAGATCTTAAGGCACTTTGATGTCATTAGCATTTGATAGCAAGTGGCCCCCTGAGATGGATGGAAAAAAAAAACGGCTGCATTTTTTTGCTTAATTCAGACTCCATAGATGCAATATAAATCTGTATGCTGTGTACAGTCCAGTGGCGGTGCATACAAGTGTCAAGAAGATTTTTGGCGTGACTTCTTTAAGAATATACTAAGCAGCCTGTCAACAGACAGAATACCAATCACTTGACTAACTTGCACAAAAAACAAGCTAGGGTCCAGTGTTGGTGCTTACTTAGCCCTTTTTGTACTGAGTAGCCAGGACTGAGACATATGCACATTGGTCACGTTGTACTAGGAAAAAGTTACATAATAGTTCTATGGTCATGATATTATATAGTCTTATTAGCTGCAGTTTTAAGCTATCCTCAATCATTCAACTCTATGTAATATAATCACAAGGATTAATCATTGGTTGGAAGAAGACTGGTCTGATTTCATTAGATTTGACTCAATAGTCGTCAGTCTTAAACGGTGCCTCTCTGCATGTAACAACGTTCGAGAGGAATTACAGTGCCTCGTTCCCTCAGTGTTGATTTTAAGGTTTATATCTAAAATGGATTGTGTGCCAAGAATATTCCATTATTTCCACTGTGGAATTTATAAATTGAATTGATATATACTTTTATCAAAAACAATTATACATATTTTAAATGCAATCATTTTTGTTCTGATCTTGACACATCAGATGGTTCGCATCTTAACTCTTATCTTGGGAAGAGGCAATAGAGACTGTTTGGAAAAGTGGCGTCTTCTAATATACATCACATCCAATCTTTTTGGCACCGTTCGTTATTCTAATGAGTATGTTTCTTTTTATACTTCCCACTGTAGGTATTGGATCGACCTACTTTCACGCTACCCTCAGCTTCCTGGGCCAAATGCTGGACGAGTTGGCCATTTTGTGGGTGCTCATGTGTGCCATAGCCATGTGGTTCCCCAAAAGATACTTACCCAGGATGTTCAGGAGAGATCGGTATGGCCATCAGAATAGTTGATGATTCATAAACTAACTTTAGAAAATTTAAACTGATATTAAAATCTGTTGTTACTCCTCGGTATCTGGAACGAGAGACCTGTTTTTTCTTGCGGACCATTTTTCTATTTAGACAGATTGAATTTCAGGTCTTAAATTAGTATTAAGCAGCAACCGTATTATGGCTTATGCTTGCTATTCTGTCACAAGACATATCCATTGCTGTCAAACCTTCAGTTTAATAATAGGTTGGTCTAAGATAGCTGACACCAGTAAAAGCTGCATCACATGTCCTTACTTCTCTTTCCATTGTCACACAGCCATTGTGGTTGCTGTTATTGCCCATGCAGATCTATTTTATAGACTGTCACTTAACTGTAGAAGGATGTTGAGGTACCCAACAGCCCTTAACAGTGTTTTTCTCATGACTTAAACCTTTTTTTATCTAAGTTTGATTTGCTCTTTGCTCTAGGTCAAGGTTCAAAGTGGTTATCGGCATCCTGTCAGGAATCACTACCGGCTTGGCTTTTGTTAAACCAGTTGTGAACTCCTTGTCGCTCATGACTCTGGGCATCCCATGCACGGTGCTGCTTATCACCGAGCTTAAAAGGTCAGTTGTCCCCTGGGATTTGTAACACTTGTGCTAAATGCATCTGAAGTCATGATTGATAAAGGCTCTACTTGCTCTTGACACTTTCCTAATGGCAGAAACAGATACTTTTTAGGATACATTTGTTGCTGTGCTTTATCGCTCGAGACTGAAGTATTCTCCACCACAATCGATTGCAGGAGTCCATTTTCTTAGTGCCTCGAAACTCCTCTCAAATTGTCTCCTGTATTTTTTCGATGTTGAAAGGCAACCAGCAAATAGAGCTGTGTCAAAAACTAAGCTAAGGAAAATATTTGAGGTAAAAAAGCAGGATTACTGCCCTAGGGATCCCATGGGCAGTAATAACCAAGAACGATGTCATAAATATTACTGGGACAACTCAAGCACTGCTTGCCATCATGTTTATAGAGCAGTGAGTACGGAAGGTTAACCAAAGGTCATGGAAGTGTTTCAAACTAAAATGAATTGCGAGGTTGTGAGCTGGTGTTTTATATAATCAGATTTGCTTATTACAAATCCAATGAAATGTCCCACAGAGTCTCTTAGTTAATGCAATAATGAGTGGGTGTAATAACTCTGCAAATGCTTTGACGATGGTGTGAATTATGAGCCTGCCAAAACAAGATGATAAAAACAAATACAGAACGCAAGTGATGGCAAAAATACATCTTTTGAAACAGTCCGACTGTGCAGGACAAGCTGTTAGAAATGTATTTTTTTTTTTATCACGAGTCCCAGATTGATTAGAATCGAGGATTTTCTGGCAGTTTGTCAGGGCCACTCTCGGGAAGCCTGACAAGAGATCATGCAGGGCTGTTCCTAGCGCAGCCACTGTGGAAAAGTCTCTTGAGTAAGGAACCTTTCTTCATGAGAAGCAAGTTGGTAGGTCATTGACCCCTTCACTGCTGTCACCCTGTGATTGACTGATCTGTCCAGGGAGAGTTTAATGTGGAGGTGTTCGTTTACACACCTTCAACTCTCTTCAGACCATACATTGACTTTCCCAACCATCGGTCTTGCTCGTATATCACAATGTTAGTCTTGTTTGTGTGTGAAAAGGGTTTTTGACATTTTTTATCCTCTGTGCACAAAATTTCCCTGTTATGTAAATTCCATGTCAACTAGGATTAAAAAAAAAACTCTTGGCTCATTAAAATTAGACCATCAGTTTCTAACTTGTAAACACTTCAACGGCAGCAGATACAACACATTTCCGCCGATGGCTCTTTTTCTTTGTGTATGTGGGTGGGTGTGTGTACTGTATGTTTGTGTACTGACAAGGGGCAAATGTCATCTTGCAGATAGCAGTACATTCACTCCCCCCCATTTGACCTTCTGTACTTGTATTGTCGAGTGACCTGTTCTAAAGTCATTACAGAGGGGTATGATGTGAAAGAATGTTTCTGAAAACACATAAGAAGCCAGGTTGCAGCCTTTCCCTCTGACTCTGCAATTCGGAGTTGTTTCCTTTTACTGTCGGACTCACTCACCATGACTACTCTTCCGACATCAAGTCTTCTATTGTTCAACGTGATAATAATTCTTGACATTATCTTTGGTGCCAGTCATTCACAGAGGCGGCTTGTTTTTGTTGGTTGAGAATTCCTCCTGTCCTATTCTGACTTTGGCCTTTGTTAAGTACGTGATATGTTGTTGTTTGTTTGCCTTTTACAGTGCGACTAATTTCCTCTCATTTGCGTCACATCCACCAGGAATTGATGTAAATAACATTCCATTCTACTATGAAATGACTTATCGTAAGGGCAATAACCTGAATCATAGGTTAACTAATCCAACAAAAAATATAAATGACCTATTAAAAAAAGGACTTTGGCATAGATATAGATCTTTGTGTCTCTGAATGAGATGAGTAAAGAAAAAAATATCACACAAGTTATATATTTGACCAAGTATGTGTGCATATACATATGTATGTTTTATACGCCCACACTTTTCTGAGCACTGTATTCCAATTAATTCTGCATTTGTGGATTATAAATTAAGCAGAAAAAATCTCAAGGGGTCTCCATCTTGCCTTGTACTCTCCACTTGCCCTTTGATTGATGAAATCCATTATCCCTTGAAATAATCGAATTTAAATCGGTTGTTGTTGCTTTGAGTACTGAGAAATAAAGAAGTCCCATGACTTTATGGAGATGAAAGTAATGCAAATAGCTTACTGCAATTTGGGTGTGAAAGCAATCCTCACGAATAATAATAATAATGAAGTTTTTGGTTCTGTATGTTGTCAGTACATCATTCTTTCATGAAGTCTCCTAGTCACTTCCCATTTTTCCTCCCTCCAGATTTTCATTAAGCCTCCACCCAAGATAGACATGCCAGCCTTTTCACCACTTATCTCTACCTCCAACTGTCACGCGTTCATGAATTTCACCAGCAGCCCCCTCCTCAAAACAAGTCCTGGTGCTGCTTCTTATCTTGCATGCTTCTGTCGTAGCTGATAGTCACTGTATTAGAGACTTACTACTGAGAACTAATGGATCTGGCACATTTGCTTTGTTGGAAGGAAGTGCTTGTAGCGGTTGACATGTCCTAAAAGCCACGCTAGATGCTGCTGACTGGCTTTTGGCAGACGCTATCCGATGTGACATAACGAAAGACATTTCCCTGTGGGAGGAAGTATCACAAGCCAGCTAATCTACAGTATTTCCTTTTGCCCGAGAGTAGCCTCTCCTATCTGCCAAAACTCTTCAAATAGTAGACTAATTCATAATTAACGTAAGAACATTACTGAAGTGTCCCTTCATGCTCTCATTCTCAAAATGTTGCATCCTTTTTTAGTGTGATGCACCTGATATACTTCTCAGAATTTGGAATTACATTTAAAATTAAGATTCATTGGCATTTTTGTGCATACAGTAAATCTTTGTGTATCTCAGCCTACTTGCATAAAAAAAAAGGAAGACATTCACAAAATACACAGTACAAAGTTAAATAATACATGACCAGTTATAGATTGCCAGTTAGTGAATAATGCACAATACATAGGCGGTTGTCAAATTTGAAGTCTAAATAATCTAAATGTTTTGAATGGAAGAAAAAGGAACATGCATTGTTACTCAAAGGAAAACAAATTATACATAATTGTTTTCATAACTTTAAACAGGTATGCTTCAATTAACTTGCTCTAATGCAAGTGAGACACCTCTTCTCATGTCATGCTTGGCCAATGGCTATTACAAATTTGGATGCCATGGCGACTAAGAAGATCCCATGGTGGCCACCAATTTGAGTCCCTTGTGTAAAAAAAATTGTGTGAATTGCAAAGCAAATGTGACCCCACCAAGGTAGTATGGATTTGAATTTTCTTCATCATTGAATTACACTTATCAATTAATGTGCAGATCTATGTATGTGGCACATATGTACATACTAGTACTTATTTGAGGCTAACACCAATAGCTTTAGCGAATTTGTGAGCTCAATGACCAAACCAATTTCAGGAGACTGGAAAAAGTGTGAGAATGACTTTGGCAAATTAGTAATGACATTAAGAGCAAGATATTGTGATATAACACCACAAAACAATGACCCGTCAAGAACCTAATGAAACCAGGAAATTGGTTGAACCAATTCACTTCATTTTAAAGTAGTAGTGAAAAACTTTGTCTCAACATTTTTTGGTGGGAGTGTCACCTCAATGTTAATTTCTCCTCGAAGGGAAGCTTGTCAGTGAGCATGAAGTGCGTCACAGTGACTGCCATTCAGCCAGCAGCGGGCTTATGAGTGTATGCAATGTGCATGCTTAAGGACACAACTAAGAATAGTTTTGTATGAACAGCATTGTGGATTAGTCTCAGGGTCACTGACTTGGCGCAAGGACACATATGTATATACAGAGAACTAGATCAGAGGATCTAGTATGCGCTCTTCTAAATATGAAAATATTAAAAAAAAAAAACTTTCTTTAGAAGAGAGCTGTTCATTTGTAGTTTAACACTCAAGAATGGACAGTAAAAATGAAGCAGTTAACACAGCTGGGAGATCTGAGAACCATCTGGGAGATTTGTCAAGCGGGAACACAAAGCTCAGCGTTGTCCGAAACACACCACCCATGTCTGTATGCTTGGAAAAGTGTGAGGTCAAATGATTCCAAAGAGAGATTTTTTACAAATTGCAAAAGATTGCTTTTAAAAATCAACAACTCACTTTGGGCAATAACCTAACAAGCCATATAGATCCTGCAGAAACACTTAGTCAATGTTGTTTTATTTGTGGCAGGTGTGAAAACCCACGCGTGTTCAAGCTGGGTCTGATCTCAGGGATCTGGTGGGCTCTAGCTCTGCTCTGCTGGCTCAGCGACAGGATTTTCTGTGAAATGTGGTCATCTGTCAACTTTCCCTATCTACACTGTGCTTGGTAAGTTCACATAACAGCACACAAGAAACCAAAACAACTATATGAGTTTGGGAGTTGTAGTTATAAGTATTTCTTGCAGCTTTGAAATGCATGATGTATTCTGTAATCATTTGTTAATTCTAAAATATTTGGTTTACACACAAAAACAGCAATTTTATGTGGAGCATATCCACATTGTATGTTTGTAACTAGGGACTAGGTTGATTGCGTAGAAATCATTTTGGATTGTGTCTGCAAGCAGCAGCACAGTGTAGTTTTGTGTACATCATTTACATACACACACACACACACAATCACAAAGGTCAAATGTCATGAGAATTGTAGTTTGCTTTACTTCATTTCACAATAATTACTCGACAAATACAAATGTATTTAGAAAAAAACTAATACTAAACCTAATCAAACATAAACTAAACTAAAACATTTGTGAGAAATGAAAACTAACAAAATTACTATGAAAACTAATTAAAATTGACTGAATTAAAAACAAAAGTGAAAACTACAGCAAAAAAAAAAAAAATCATGAAAAATCCAAAATTCTTATAAAGCCTGCAGTGGTTGTCTGTCTCTGTGCCTCAGCTCTGAGACAATCAGTTTGAGGTTGCTTCATTCCCAAAGCTACCCACCTGTAACCCCAAACGGAATAAGATATTCATTATTTATATTTGATTATTTTATAGTATTTTTTCTATTTTCTTGTACTTGTCTCTGTTCTATTCACAATTGTCACTCTTGCAGGCACATCCTCATTTGTCTGGCTTCCTACTTGGGTTGCGTCTGCTTCGCCTACTTTGACGTTGCTAGCGAAGCCCCGGAGCGAGGTCCAGTCATTATGTTCTGGCCTAATGAGAAATGGGCCTTCATTGGCGTTCCCTACGTTTCATTCCTCTTTGTCCACAAGAAATCGGCTATCAAGGTGACGTAAGGTGATCCACGACTGCCCAGCTGGTTGCACTTTAACATTTCTCACCAGGCCGTGTCCCTACAAGATTCATCGCCGGGACCAGTTGCCTCCATTAAGTATTTTGGATTGGATCACAGAAGTGGTATTTATTACCTGCAGTTTATTCTGAAGCACAGTCAAAAAAACAAAAGTGCCACAAACAACGTAACTTGGGGACATTTCTGATGGCTTCCTACGATGAGCGTTTCAAACATGCCATAGAGCTTGCCAGGAAGAGCATGTGATATGATATTATTACGTATGATGCATTTTCCGCTTTATTAAATGTGTTGCACATGGTGTGGTAACTCAAAAAATGTTTAGTATTTAGCATTGCCTTGACAAACTCCCTGCATCTAATCGGTGCATTCTGGCCGTTATGAAACCAGCATTGCTGACAAGAATGCACTGGATACACCAACTGTGATTATTACATCATAGAAAACCAGCTGCTCAGAGTTCACTGCAACTCCTCCAGTGATGTCCTTATTACCAGCATGATAATGTGGTTGACTGGAATCATACTCTTGTACTTTATTAACCAATGATGTCTTTGTATGTTAATGAATGAAGAGCCATATAACCGAAATGTAAAAAAAAAGTGAATGTTGACATCAAAATGGATTGGATTTAGGAATGGACAAACAGAAAATCACTATCATAACATTTCAGGTCAAGCATCAGTATTTCATTGTCATTGTTAAGCTGTAGGTAACTTTCAAAATGCTTTTGTTACCGTTTTATATTATATTTGAAGTGTGTTTGTTTTTTATTTAACAGCAGAAATCTCAACTCATGTCTCGTTTTCTGGAGTTTGTTTATTCGGTCCAGACACACAATGTTTGACTATAAGCTCAGAAAATGTATGAGAATTGCGCACAAAGCCTAAATCATATTGGATAGTGTGTTGCCGAAGAAAACCAAAATGTAAAACTCTCTTGTAAACATGGTACAGCATATAATTGTTTGCTGTGTTGGTATTTATTTTCACTTAAGGGAAGCAAAGTTGTCTTATTTCCCCTAAGTCACAAACTGATTTATTTATTAAATTACAGTTCATAAAAAAATTACATCTTTTTTATGTACAATTTAAGGCTGTTTATTTTGCCAAAAATCATCTGTGTTGAATTTGAAAAGGGAACCGTGGGTGCTAAAAAGCTTATGCTAAAAAAAAACAAATGCTTCACCTCAAATGATTGTATTCGATGTGAGAAAACTCACATGCGCACATGAGTGGTCAAATGAAGTTTTTCCACAGAAACTGTAGTCTTGACATTACAGTGATATTTAAACCCCCAAATAATTTGAATAACAGCATATTTACTATGAATGGTTTTGATATTGCATGTACATTTGTATTGCCAAATACTTTATTTTTATTGTATCCTCCAGAAATACAGTATTGCCAATGTGAACAATGTCTCATTGATTACATGATTGTGTAGTTTTCAATGAACTGCAGTGCACTGTGCACTCACAAAGCAGTAAATAGTGTATTTTCACTTATGTTGATCTTTTTTTCCCCATTGTAACGCAGACCGCAGCACAGAATTATTTATTTTCATAATTTATGCTGTTTTGTAAACAAACATTTGTAATAGGATATTGGTACTTTATTATATGCAATAAATGGAGCCAATGATGACTATCACAATTTGCTTGGAGCTTAATTCATTTGTCGTTGAATAATACTTTTTGACCACTATGAGGCAGAGTTTTTCCACTTAATAAACCCAGCCAAGGGATTGTTTTTTAGTGCCGTTTTCTCGTCTGGATACAGGTACAGTATTGTTGTAATTGAAAAGACTTTTTAAAAAGACAATTTAGGTGACTCAATTCAAGCCGCACTAAAATACCATGAAAACGTAAATGTGAAAGCCTTTCAATATATTGCGGATCATCATTTTGTTTTATTTATTGCACACATTTTGATTAATAAAGGTAATTACACAATATGTCTGAATGTAAATATTTTTATAATTCTATACTCCTTGAGTCAATTAATTATCCATGGAAAATTAATCGGAGACTCAGTTTAGGAAGTCCCGCCCCCTGCGAGCATTATGAGGCTTCATTTGTTTTCACGTGCGTCAATCAAACAACCATGACACGATTGTAGCTCAAATAGGAAACCAGCAAATGTAATCTGCTTGAATTCTGTGGATTTATCTTGCAGTCAACCTTTAGGGAATCGCGTATTTAGCAAAGTGATAAGTGTAAAACAACGGACGTGTGAACGCTCCTCTGCGTGCGTTTCGTCATCGTGTAACGGGATGCTGTTTCGAACTAGACGCTGGAACAGTGGAAGGCAACGTTAAACCAAAATAATCGGGTGTTTTGTCAAGCGACTGTTTTTTTGTTTTGTTTTGTTTTTTTGCCGGAGAAACATCGATGTGATATCAAGGCTGAGAGGGCGGCAGGGACAAAGCATTCAAAATGATGTCAGGAAAGCATTTTAAGGCTCATGAAGTGAGCTGCTGCATCAAGTATTTCATTTTTGGATTCAACATCATATTCTGGGTAAGTACTTGCAGAAATTGTCTTCGAGGCCTGCAACAACATTCTTCGGGTTACATGAGCAGTCTGCCATTAATGGAATATTTGATGTGAGAGTCGTTTACCAGCCGCCTCTTGATAATCGTTGCAACAAAGCGTGCTGCTTGGGTGTACTTGCTGCCTCCATCAGGCATCGGATGGCTTTCTTGTTTTCGTGCACTGCTGTGATAGCTACACGGCCACCGCTTCTGTTTACATCCATCCACCAGAAGGTTTTGAGGGTACTTCCATGTTTGTGCGATGGTCCTCTCATTCTCATTAATTGATGCTTATCATGCTCCAGGATAATTATGAGCTCTTGTTTCATTAAAGGGTTCAAATGGTAAGAATTATGATTTCTTTTTTCTTTGATTTCTTTCTTTGATTTCTTTCTTTCCACTGGACTGCCCAAAAGCATCCTATCGAGGTTTAGTCTTAAAGGGGACAATAACAGAGTTCAATCAAGCTTTTTAGAAAAGTGCACCTCTAGAAAGCAAGAACAAAAATCCAGACCTGCCCTTCTGCATTTTGGGTAATGGGCTTGCTTTGTCATAAGTGTGTATGTGATGTTTTTGGAATGGAATTTTGAAGATTAAACATGCATAAATCAAGGATCAATGGAACATTGCAGATGAAGGTATGAGTCAAGTGTAAAGGTTGTTTTTGGCAGGCAGGTTGTGTGTTGGGTGAGTGTGAGCTGTGATCGATAGCAGCTCCTGAATGATTGTGTATTCTGTTACCACTTGTGGGAATAAAGCAACTGAAGAGTATCGTCTACTTTGCCATCATTTAAATACAAACAAGGGCGTTATAATTATTATTCTCTGTAACGACTTTCATTTTTGAGGAACTAAAAGTGAATGAAAACTCACCAAATTTTGCACAAACATCTGGCTTGGCGAAAAATTTGACAGAGGTCTGTAGCGCTCCCCCAGAGGGACTTATCGGAGCCCTGTCCCGGTGCGTTTGACCGATGGCTTCAAAACTGGGTGACACGTGGGGCATCATCAGATGTACAAAAAATACTTTTGTAGCAATACCCTAACATGTACAGGAAGTGGGTTATGAGTATTTGAAAGTATAATTTTGGCCAATTTTTGCACTCCTACAGGGGTCATACTTTTGCTCCCTCCTTGTAGACGTTTGACCTGACTGACTTTGAACTCGCTCGGACTGTACCATCTCAACAACTGGGACAACAACAGGGAAAAGTATTTGTTATTTCCGCGGACTGTACGACAGGGCCAGGGTATCACAATTTGCTTTAAAAAAAAAAAGCTTTCAAAATCTACACCGAAAAGAATTTTGAATTTTTTTCATGCATGATTGCATTACGATATTATGCTTTTGATCATTTTGTCTTGTAAATATGTCAAACTGGTTTGACTTACTTTCTATATCAACATGAACTAAATGACAACAAATCAAATAACACAGTAAAACTAAATTGGAAAATGTTTCGTACAACTGGCATTCAAACAACAACAGAGGAAAGTACTTCCATTATAGTAGACGGAGTTACATAATTTATGTTAGCTAAAAGTTTTGGAACCTACTCCCAGAATTTTCATGTCGGTTGGCCACCAGTTGCGCCTCTGGGAATGTGTTTTAAGACGTTAAACGGTAGTTGGAGCTGGAACTTGCCGTTATTCGCGCACTCATGATTTATTTGGGCTTTTTAAGATGTTTTCCAATGCGAGAGTCTCTTGCTGATGTTGCAGACTGAAATTAGATTTTTTTTTTTTTTTTTAATGCATGGATGGCAGCCAGGAAAGCCGTTGGTCTCCCAGTACCTATCACGGAAGAATAATGTTTTGATTTTTCTTATTTCTCTTCCCAATCCAGTTACTCGGTATTGCATTCCTTGGCATCGGATTGTGGGCATGGAGTGAGAAGGTTGGTTTCCATGGATTAACCTCACATACTGTACACAGATTGAGTCTCATTGCTTAGTTGTGGCCTAAGGCCACCTAAAAACTTTTATTATTATTGGTCTTCAGTCACTCTTTCATGCATTATAATTTTATAAACTCAGAACAATACGTGAAGTTAGATTAGATTAATCCGTTAGATGATTTAATCTTAGTTTTTTTTCCCCACAGATTTTTTTTTAAAAAAATGTACACTTTACAACACAAAACAAAGATAATGATGTTTAAACGTTCCAGAAAAATCGTCCCAAAAACATTTTTGTCTGTTTTTGTTCCTGTGAAGTTAATCAAAGACAAAGGATTGTAAAATAGCCAAATGTTCGTCCTTTAATTCATATCTTTATTGTTGCAAGCATTAAAGGGTCAAAAAGAGGTTCTTTTATTCATTGTATAGTTTTTAATCAGTCGATTAATTCATTAGTTATCTTTATGCCAAATAACTCCTTCTCACGTTTGGTTTTCTTTCCACACCAGGGTGTTCTATCCAACATTTCATCCATCACAGACCTGGGGGGCTTCGATCCAGTGTGGCTCTTCTTGGTGGTTGGAGGAGTTATGTTCATTCTGGGATTTGCAGGTTGCATTGGAGCACTGCGAGAAAATTCTTTCCTGCTGAAATTTGTAGGTGTCTTCATCAAGCTAATTGTGGCCAACGTTTGCTTGTCACTTTACACTAGCTCTGATTGTGATTGTTCAGTTCTCGGTGTTCCTGGGTATCATCTTCTTCCTGGAGCTGACGGCCGGAGTTCTAGCCTTCGTCTTCAAAGACTGGATAAAGGACCAGCTAAACTTTTTCATCAACAACAACATTCGGGCCTACAGGGATGATATTGATCTTCAGAACCTAATCGACTTCACCCAAGAATTTGTGAGCTTTCCAGTTTGTTTTGAATCCAATTAGTTTTTGCTTATCTGACCTGAAAATATGTTGCCCGTTTGTCTTGTTGCAGTGGGAGTGTTGCGGTGCTTTTGGAGCTGACGACTGGAATTTGAACATCTACTTCAACTGCACTAATTCAAACCCGAGTCGAGAGAAATGTGGTGTGCCATTTTCTTGCTGCACCAAAGACCCGGCGGTATGTATGTCTTGCCCGCTCAGTGTCTTTCCCCTTCCCACGCAGTTCCTGGCCATTCAGTGGAAAATAATCATGCCACTGTACAGTCTTGCATAGGTCAAGGTCTGGCATGCAGAAATATTTCGACTGCTTGTAAAGTACTTGTAGGGGGAAATTCAAAGCTCCTCCCTGTGACAGATAGTTTGGTTATCTGCGTCCTCCAGAAGCTATTCAGGCTGGCGTCCAACAGGACATCCAGGCCTCTCTATGTTTAGTCGTTTTGCTCTCTGCTGGCTCATGGCAGTTTGAATGGAATTTTCAAGGCATTTTCTTATGTGCTGCTGAGGGAGCCTTCAATTTCTGAACATACTGTGGCAGTATTTAAGCAAAACAAATTTGGCAACCAATGCTTTAAAAAAGAAATCATGGTTTTTAGTTTTTGATGGGATTCATTTTCTTCTTCGCCTTGGTGTTGTTGTTTTTCTGATTGTTTTATATTTCACATGTGTAATAATGCAATATTCGCCCCAGCCTGTTTATTTTTTTAACAAGCAGAAACAAATACTCTTAAACTGGTAGTTAATGAAACTTCTTTTTCTTCTTAGGAGGACGTCATCAACACTCAATGTGGATACGATATCCGAGAAAAACGTGTGAGTATCTCGGAGAAAGATCTTTAATTTCTCAGAAAAAATGGTTCTGCTTACTGACATGAAAGCAGTATCAACTTAATTTGTGAACGCTGTTTTCCTTGGTTTGCTACTGATGTATGAGGTCATTAGGTTCTCCACCCATGAAACAATACCGTCCTTTCAGTGAATTTCGGTTCACTCCTCAAAATCTAGCAGCTGTGTCACCATCGGTACCGATGTGGTATTACTCATGCTGCAGCAATGCGGTGGGATTTGAAACCCCTCCCCCATCATTAGCTTTGGCCTGACTCCCTCACTTGGATCACAATGTGAGGAAAGGCTGAGGTTTTCTTCCTTTATTTATTTTTTCTAACTTTAAATGTGAAGAAAAACCAAGCACCTTTCACCAGTCCTTAGAGGAAAACAATATGCTAAATACACTGTGTGAGTAATTTAGTGACAATATTGCAACAAGCTTTCATTTGGAAAAGCTTCAGAAAGCAAAAGCTTCCACCGCAATGCCAAGTGTACATCAGAGAAACTGCAAAGCACATCGTGACCTGAATGTAAATGTAAACAGACAGTAAAGTGGTGTGTTTGCTGTGGCTCACTGGACATTTCAGGACTCAGAGCAGAGGACATTCATCTACATTAAAGGGTGCGTCCCACAGTTTGAGAAGTGGCTTCAAGACAACCTGACAGTGGTGGCAGGCATATTTATTGGGATTGCATTGTTACAGGTGAGAATCAATGAGTCACCTTTTAGGGGGTGGAAAATCGTAACAAATTTTGATATGTTGTGTGTTTTTTTTGTAGATATTTGGCATCTGTCTAGCACAGAATCTAGTGAGCGACATTGAAGCAGTAAGAGAAAGTTGGTACGTTTCTTTATTCTTTCTAGCAAAACATGACTTCTCTGGGGATTGTTTGTTTTACTGACGTATGTCTTAATGCATATTTTATTGCTGTGGCATGAAAATGTGTCTCATCGTTCAGTACACTTATTACACACAAGAGCATAGAGTATGCTAGCATTTTCTTGTTTACTTTCTAAATCCAGGAAAGGATGGAAGCTGAAGGTGTGATCTTGTGCTTCCTACTTCCTAATAACACTAAAATGTAACTGTTTTAGTGTGTTGTTGTATTTTGGGTGGGGCTGTACACAAGTGCTTTTTTCTCAATATATTTTGTAATGCATCTAAATCTGCTTTGTATTGTGCAGTTTGTTCACCTAAGGATGCCATGTAATCTCCAGAGGCAAGACGGATGTACTAGGTAAGCCTTGGGCCCGCCTTACACTGAGCAACACAGACAAACGTGGCCGAACTGTGGCGCTGTGTACGAGGGTCTGCATCTAATTTTTATGAGCAGCTGACAGTGATTTTTGTTGTGATTCAAAATTCGGTCTGCAGATAAATGGCTTTGCAACATTCAGGTATAAAAAGCAATAAAAAATGCCATGTCTTAACCCCCCCCCCCATACACACACAATTCAATTTAAAAACACACAATACAGTTAATAGGTGGCGCCTCAAAATGCTTTATTTCTCCCCTCAGACTCTTCAGACTGTACACCAGCAATGAGACACTTCAATCAACTTTAATGTACAAAATGAAGAGACTAATTTTTGTGTAAATAGTACATGTAGAGTCAGTTTGTGGACCTATTTCTGGATGACGCACAACCTCTGAAATGTATTGCCGAGTACATTGCGTCAAGCAGTTCAATGCAGTGGGCGTCCATTCTGTTGGTGAAGTACAGTAATTTTTAAAAAACATTTCTCGAAGGGAAGCAGCAGAGAAGGCTGCCATGTTGCATTCTCACAAAAAGTACTTTGTATTGGTAGAGGACCCAACTTTACACAGCTGTGCGTTTTTTAATGCTTCTTGTATAAAGTTAAGTCTATTCTGAGCAAGCACTGCATGCCTTTTGTCTACTGGTGGGGCATTGATTCGCCTATCCGTAGTGCTTTTTAAGTATTAGAAAATATTTGCGAAATTAGTGGCTAGTTCATTTGTGCAATTGACGGGTTAGCACTTTGTGAAATGATCAATGGGAATTCAAAGTCGCCAAGGCTCGCGTAACTTGAGATTTATTTATGGCGTCACCTTATCAGACTGTGACATTCAGCACCTCGTAGTCCTGAGATGGATAGTTTAAGCAGGTATATATAGAAGGGCAAGGTTTTACTATTTTCAACTTGTTTGAAACATCCATCTTGAAGAAACAACAATTTGTCATCGTCAAAAGTCAATCTTAAGCACTTTAATCCTCTTGGAGAAATAACAATGCTTATTGGGCAAATCAAGCTACTATATTCTTTTAATTCTTCGATTTATTTCAATGGGGAACCAGTGGACCACTATAGGGGCACTTTTTTGTTGTTTTGCAGCAGTAACGTCTGCCGCTCTATTGTCAGCCAGTGGCGTCGTTCATATATAATTTCTCTGTTCGCCCTCGCTATTTATTTGTTCTTTTAAATGTGTTTTTGTTTGTGATCGAATGTGTCTGATAAGGGAAAAAATGTCCATTGGTTTTACTGTATTAGCTCGTGGGTTTTTATGGAAAATTGGGATTTTCTTTAAGGCTTGTGTTGTGTTATGCTGTGTAATCTGCTTATATTTGCACTTGAGAAAATAATTTAACGCTTACGCGCAAATAGCATTTAAAAGTAAGCCACACACACACACACCACCAGCAGCATTATTCAAATACTGCAAGAGGTTTTTCAGGGTTTTGCGTTCACATCATGATTTTTGTTGTTTTCAAATCACCAAAAACTTAAAATGATTGTTAATGTTGATTGATCACACACTTTCTTACCACTCAGTGCCAAATATGTAAATTCTGCATATTCCTGGTTATAAGTCTTTCCTGGATTTTGTTCTGTCTTCTTTCTTGTGAATAACTGGGTTGTGGCAAGATATACATAAATCAGAATAAATGTGGGTCTTTCTATTACTTCTGTATGCGCGCTTCCCTTTCATATCACAAATGCTCATTAATGCGCAATTTCAGTAGAAATTGTGCGTGTACACTGCAGAGCTGAAACTGAACGAAAAATGACGTGACCAGTAGTGAAGAGCCTTTGAGTCAGCCTAATACTGACATCTAGTGGTTAAAATTATTACACCCTACAAATAATTAATATGAAATGTAACGTCAAACAAAAGATTGCAAATGTCAGAGACTTGAACAAAGGCAATCGCACAAACCTTTCTTGAATTATAATCAAATAAATCAATAACTAATGAGAAATCATGGATAATGTGTTCATAAATGTCTTTATGCAAATATAAAAGTTAGTTCTGCTATTTAGCAGTTAAAAATAACTTCTTTTTTTTTCATGTTCAAGGAAAAACTAATCACTGAAATGTATGTAACGTGCATTAATTATATTAAACAGGAAGGAGGCGGGACAATGAACCATTACTCTAATACTGTAGTGCGTGACAAGCCTCACTATTAGTTTGAGCACTGATTTTTACACGCGTCATTTTCGAGGGTTAAAATAGCGACTGATGTTTTGCAATAAAGTACTGTCACTTAAACTGAGGTGACTAATTTTAGTCTCATAATCCGAGTCATCATAAAATAATCTGAAAACCACAGCGTTATGAGGTGAAAAGTCACATTGCCATGTCGTTCAGTGTCACCAAAGCACCGACGAATAACACTTCTACAACACGGCACAAGAGATAATTTGTTATTTAGATACACACGTTTGATAAGAATAGCTTTGTCTTGTAAACCACTCGAGACCTTTGGTCAGATGACAGAGCATAACTTTTAGAATTTTGTTTTTTGCAATTAACTTAATTTTATTAACCATATATTACAATAATTTTGTCCATTTTTATGTGAGGTATTTTCTATTTAAGTAAAATACTGGTTAAACAACTACTGAACTGCTTCATTGTTTTTGTGTTTCAAACATATTTCACCCTTGTAATAATTCAGACTTGCACCCTGAAGGAGGCATAAATTATCTATCTTTAAAAAAAAGTCCTTTGTGTTACTTTCATTATACTATCCAGTCTTTTGTGAATGTTCATTCGTTCATCATCCCATTGTACAAAAGTAGTGTGTCATAGGTCATGATATATTTCCTGAACATTCCGTGTACTAGATAACACGCATCGTAATACACCTTCTCGTCCTGCCAAAACAGAAGTCTTTATGTATTTCTGACGCAGTCAGCTTTCTACAATATGACAATAGTAATGTAATGCAGTACATTACTATTATTTATTGTTCACCAGTATTTGCATGATGTCATGAATCCTAAAAAAATATCGGTGTTTAAAATAACTAGTGTACGCTGTTATGGTGGTTTATGATTTCAGTTTGCATAAATGTTATGTGGTATGTATAAATATGGCACATTCATTTGGGTCATTTATTTTAACAGAATTAGCTGTAGACTTGAAAAAAATATATACATTGTTATGACATTTGACCAAATAGCAGTTAAAATTACTCAATGCTGATTTAAAAGGCCCAGTCACAACAACTTCAGTTAAGCATGACTCTGAACTAGCTAAGTGTTATAGAAAATAGATGGATTGAATTGAGAATCATGTGTGAGATGTTTGCAAGTACTATCGTTCAGTGTATACAAAGTAATTAAGATTAATTGCGCCCTCACTCCCCATGCATCCATCAATGCATGTTGATGACCTCCCCCGTGATTTTGTGTTTATGTATCTTGTTTCAACACTTAAGCACGAACATAATCCTTTGCTAAATTCCCAAGCAACTTTTAATAAACTTTGCCATAAAACTGGTGGCCAGCTAAACTTTCTAAAGAGCTGTAATTTGAGTCAGCGGCTGGTTTCACTCAGCAGAGACCTCCTACCATTTTGCAGCAACAAAGTCACAATTGTTCCCCTGAGAAGGAAATAAGGAGCCCAACATGAGGACGTGTCCCCACATCTACTAGGTAAATGGATTCATTCATTATTATTTTTTTATGTAAAGAGAACAATATTGCTTTATTTATTATCCAAATGTAAGGTTGAAGACAATCAATCAGATAATGCCATTTCATTGATTGAGCAAATGATCACCTAGCCAGACGATCAACTACTGGTTCCTGAATAGGGGGTCTTGGCTACACCAATCAATAGCACAAGTTCCTGTCAAATCTGTGCTCATCAGGTTAATGATTTGCTCGTTATCTCGTATACTTAGTACTTGAGCGTGGAGTTTGGAGTCTGCCCTCCCCTCTGATAAAACATAATAGGACAAGCTTTGACTTTCTTTACCTCTTTTTGGCCCTGTAGTGCCAACCCGCACACACAGACACTTTTGTGTGTCAGTTTCATCCATTTGGCTGCAGAGAGAACACACAATGTTAACTGTTGCTGTGTTCTTGCTTTGCGCAGCCTCCTGTGTCGCAACGCCGAATGCCACTGGTGAGTCCTCTGCTTTGTATTTCTGCTCTGCTCTGTTTTTATTTGCTAAAGGCTGATATTTCATTCCACAAACTGTCATTTGTTTTATTTGACCGTGTGTCACTCCCAATGTCATCTCAGTAGAGATGCTTGCTGCTGATAAAAAAAATGTGTCAGTTTTGTAATGACATCAGATTAGCTGATCTCGCGAGACCCGCAAATTACTTGGAGCTTTGATTTGTTGAAATCAGTACGTGGTGATGAAATCATATAGTGACACGTCAGTTCATCCTCGCTCATTACCCGACTCCTATCTGCCAAAGAGCTTGTCATTCATAGCGCAGAGGAGTAAATGTTATCTTCTGTCAGGGTGAACACACCCTTTTAAATGGCCACTGATTGAATCAGCTCAGCAGTGGCTCAAGACTTAAGTTGTGGGAAAGTGAAACAAATTTGTGAAAGGAAAGTTGCATTGTGCTTTGCTGAGCTGTTATTTTGTGAGGAAGTTTTGTGACACAGGAAGAAAAGTTAAAGCGTTCTTTGATTGAACGATTTATTAAATGAACTGATTGCATTGGATGTTCATAAGTTGTGGTGATTGTGTTTCTTCAGGTGGTGCTGTAGGACCCCAGCTGAATAACAACCAGCTGTACAAATTCAGCTACACCACCGAGGTGCTGTTGAACAAGGCCAAGGGGTCAAAAGTGGGCGGCGCCGGTTACAAGATCTCCAGTGATGTGGATGTCAATCTGGTGTGGAGAGATCCAAGCAACAAGGATGAGCAATTGATCCAGCTGAAGGTAACTTGGTAGTCTGTTCATATGAAACCTCAATATGCACAAACTCAATTTTCATATTTGTATGCTAGATCGCCAATGTGCGAGCAGACCCGTTGTCCCATCGATCTGAGAAGAAAAATGTCCTCCATGGAACCACCGTTGAAAGTCTTATGGGCAAAACCAAATTGGCAGCCCTGACAAAGCCTTTCTTTGTGCACTTGAGAAATGGAAAGGTAAAATCACAACATTAACATCTTTTTAGACAGCATTTGTGGGTAAAAACTGGCTATCCTGATTTTTAAGCTGATTTTTATGTTCATTTTTCATGGTGGGTCTTTCAGCGTATCAAGGACGTTACCATACCGATTCGTTCATAAATATGACATGAGCGTGCATTGAACATCTAAATCACCGCAGGAATTAATTTATTGAATGCATTATTTTTATAATCATCTTTAATAAATATTTTTAAAATCATCCCACTGGCTGTGGCACAGCTATGACACATTTCCCGTGCCCACTTGATCTCCTTTATATCATCTGGGATGATGCGCTTAACAAAGTGGGTGTCAACTGCCACAAGCTTTGTTTCATCACCGCTTTAATTTTGGGGTTGTGGATTACGGTTTGGAAGAATGGGACTAAAAAAACGGAGCGCCGTTCTGCCCGTGGAGGTTATTTATGGAAATTTAAGACGCCAAGAACACACACACACAGTAAAAGACACAAGCTGATCTATTTCTGGTGGTCCTATCTGATGTTGTGGTGAATGCCAAATAAATGACATGCTTATAGGGGACACTGTAGGATGATGTCATTTGCTTTGCATGTTGAGAACTTGGAGCCTAAGCAGAAAATGATATACAATACAGTGCTCAATATAAATGAGTGCAAACCCTTTGAAAAGTAAGATTTACTTCAAATTTTCTGTCACACATGAACACTTTTCTAAAAGTTGATATTTATATATTTGTGGGATTTTTTTTATTTCAAACAAAATATCGATTGTGATCGGCAATTTGAGATTTTCTAACACATTGGGGTGAACTTTATTTTGTACATTATCCCAAAATATAAATATGAATACCCAAGTATGTTTGGCTTCAGCTCTACACTTCAAATAATATGATGCAAATAGTTGCTGATGTCATGAGTGTGCAAAGGAATCCTGACACCGCCATGAAAGTGAATGTGAGCTGTAGCCCGATCACCCTGTTGCTACATCTGCAGGTTAAACTAACATTCATTTTTCTAAATCAAATAATTCTGCTTTCTTTCCGTTCTGCAGGTTAAAGCATTTTATTCCTACTGGGCGGAGCCAGGCCTCATCAAAAACCTCAAACGAGGAGTGTCCAGTTTACTGCAACTGCAGCTCAATACAGGAAAAGTTATTGAGGTAAAGGTTATCATCAAACATGATATTTGATTAGATGTGATTTTAATAAATTAATAGGAGTAATTATGTGGAAACAGAACGATGTGTCTGGAAGGTGCACAGTTACATACAAGGTGGAAAACAATCAAGTGACAAGGACAAAGTTGCTGGAGTCATGTAAAACTGCAGAGACTGGATTCACCACACACAGCCAGGTCAGTTAGGCAGCAACCATCTGCCCCAGGATTGATTCTCCTGAAGTGTTGCGGTCCGTGTCTCTCCCTCAGGTTATGGGTGTGACCCGAAAATCTAGCTCCGTCACGGTGTTCACCCTTGAGGATGGTTTTATCCGCTCAGCCGTGGCTGAAGAAAATCACTGGATGATTGTCAACGCCCACCGATCTTCGGCTGCCAAAGTTGTGTCCAGGTAAATAGTTTTTGGATAATCCATCATTAAAGCATGAAGATATTAAATTCTCTTTTGGTTTCACAGGCAAAGCTTCACACTAGTAGGGACAGAAGCTGGACCCCTAGAGACCGCTGGAAAAGATGCGGCCGCCGTTGTCAAGTCCATCGATGCCAAGATAGCAGCTGTTGGCATCAAAGCGGAGAAGCTCAAAGCTCAGTGCAAGACTTGTCCATCAGTCAGTGATTCTATTTTTATATCACACACTCTACTACTTTGCTCCAATTGTTCAACTGATAGATATTTTGATGATTTTATTCAATTTGCTCATTAACTAACATTGTCTTGCTCTTCTCAGCTCTTTGAACAGTGGCAGGTTCTACAAACGAAACTGGAGCCGGGTACTTTGTCCAAGTCCACAGCCCCTCGCAGCTTCGTGGCGCTGATTCAGAGCATCAGGAAGTCAAGCAAAGACGATATCCTCAAAGTGCTAAAGAGTTCCAGCAAGACCGCTCTGTACGTAGCTGTTACTCCCTTCAAACTTTCCTTTAGCTTTTCTGAGCAGAATATTTGGGGTTGACTATTCAGTTGCTTTAACCGTTTTTGTCGACTTGTAGTCCTCAGTTGGTGGATGCTGTCACTTCCTCCCAAACGACAGCATCTTTGGATGCCATGCTTGAATTCCTCAACTTCACGGATGCCAAAGGTATGGTTCTGCAGGAGAGGTTCCTTTATGCCTGTGGATTCGCTTCACATCCTAATGAGAGGATGCTACAGACGCTGCTGGTGAGTGGGGGGAAAAAAAAAAAACACTTGAAACTAAACTTTGTTGTACTGATGCCGGTGTTCTCACACAGGACATTTCTAAAGGAAAGATTGGCAGCCCTGATATCAAGGAGTCCGTGGTGATTATTATGGGAGCCCTGGTCCACAAACTGTGTCAGAAAGGAGGATGTAACTTACCGGTGAGCTGCAAGGAAATGTCTAGAAACTAAAGCAGTTAGTCTGTACAGAACCTGTTTATGATGAGATTTACTAGTCCTTCCATTCAGCTGATGATCTTCAAATTCTCAGACAGTCGTTGAGGTCAAGAAGATGATTCTGGAGGGGCCAGACAGCACTCAAGAAGAGTCCCAGGTCCAGATGTTCCTTCTGGCTCTAAAAAACTCTCTACTCCCTGAGGCCATTCCCATCTTCACCAAATACACCGAGTCAGAAGTGGGTGCATACAGCACCATCGCACTCACCAGCCTGCAGAGATATGACATCGGCCTCATAACTGATGAGGTGAATGACCAGCTCAAACTAAGACCACACATGTCCGTATAAAATAAAAAAAAGACTCCACTATTCACAAAGAGCAAAAAACTAACACTCACCAAAATATTTATAGTTGCGTGCAGTATATTAATATTAAACACCTTACTATCATTGCAAAATCATCTCACAATGTTCCCCTAAAAAAATTAAAAAATGTCGTTTCAGGTCAAAAAGACAGTGAACAGAATTTACCACCAGAATCGACGGATTTATGAGAAAAACGTGCGCGCTGCCGCTGCGGATGTCATCCTCAGTAGCAAGCCTTCGTACATGGAGATCAAGAATCTCCTATTGTCCATCGGACACTTGCCGCACGAGATGAACAAATACATGTTGTCTAAGGTCCAGGACATCCTCCGCTTCCACATGCCTGCCAGGTGAGCAACACAATCAAGATGAAATGTTGCTCAGAGCAGATAAGTCATGTGGAACAATTGTATGTTCAATTATGATTTTTTTCAGCAATGTTTTGAGGGAAGTTATGCGCGATATGATTTCACACAACTATGACCGCTTTTCAAAAGTTGGGTCATCATCTGCATTCTCAGGATTCATGGCACGTAAGTGGTCGACTTTATAAGGATTCATAACTTTTCTTATGACAATTGGAAACTGAATTATTCACCAAGTATTGGGTTACAAACATGAGGTGAAACTGAAAGAAAGTATGGAGGAGGTTCCACCTTTGTTAGATTTCTTTCTTCACATTCCTGCGAAATTACTTCTTAAATGGCTGACATGCTTTGCTTCTCACAGAATCTGCTGATGTCACCTCCACATACAGTTTGGACATTTTGTACTCTGGCTCTGGAATCCTGAGAAGAAGCAACATGAATATTTATGGTGCTAGTAAAGGAGCAGTGCTACATGGACTACAGGTTTGAAGAGTTTGAAGAATTTTGCTAAAAGTAAAATGTTGGGTTTGGCGACCAAAGTTGGTTCATCTCTGCTGTGGTCCAGGTTGCGATTGAGGCGCAGGGTTTGGAGTCCCTTATCGCCGCCACGCCAGATGAGGGCGAGGGAGACTTGGAGTCATTCGCCGGGATGTCGGCTCTGCTGTTTGATGTCCAGCTAAGACCTGTCACCTTCTTCAAGGGTTATAGCGACCTCATGTCCAAAATGTTCTCCATGACTGGGGAACCCATGAATGTGGTGAAAGGTCTCATTCTGCTGACGGATCATTCTGAGGTATGCAAATAATTGGTCAGTATAAGCTCAACGTTCAGATTATTTTATGGACCAAGAGCTGTTTGTTTCTAGAATTCTAGAATTAAATATGGACATATTCATGTCAAGGCACATCAATGGCCATAATTACTATTTTGCTTATTGTCTTTCTTCATTCACAGGTCATTCAGTTGCAGTCAGGTCTGAAGGCAAGTGCAGAGTTCCAAGGAGGGTTAGCTATCGACATCTCTGGTGGCATGGAGATCAGTTTGTGGTACAGAGAGTCCAAAACCAGCGTAAATAACAGGTAAACTCCAGAAAGCACACAATGAAAGAGTCCAAAGTCAAAGTAATTCCTTTACATGACCATAACATAGTGTAAATAGTTCACAATCTCGTATATATTACATAATCTGCGGTATGTTTGTTAACAACCGTATGGTCAAGTGTGATGGAACGCCTCTGGAGACCTCCACGGCAATTCTTAGAAAAATAACCTTTATGGTTGTTTCAGAAGTTCCAGCCATGTCACGGCACCTCAAATAGACACGTGTTGATGTTGGAATCATGTGAACTTTAAACGCTCTATAAGTGTTGTCTGATTCACTTGTTCCACTCCACATGTTGGAAGCCGTCCAGTATTGTGCTTCACACCTATCTCGCTTTGAGGGGGTCGCATGAAACGTGACGTCAGTCCTGTCTGGCTCGCTATTTTAGAACATAATACACGACAGCGGGCGCAGCTATCGGATGTCTTTGGTGGGATTCGGTGGTGTGTGGTGCTGTGCCCAATGACTATATTTTAACGAACCTATTAGTTGCATAAGTCGAGGGTTATTTATGATGCATTTACTTTAAGTGGCTGTGTAAAATATCAAACCGTGCAGTATGTCAGTGTGGATGCTTCAAAAAAGAAGTGTGGAAGTAGAGGGAAGTCTTCAGGTGCTAGTTTCCGTTCAAGAGCCGAGCTCCTCAAAAGCAAAAGGAGACTAAACCTGCGTGTGCAAGCGAATGGCAGAGGCAGGTGAATGGATCAACTTAAGTGCCTCTTTCACCCTGATAATAGACTGACGGTCTATCTATAGACACAGAACAAACCACACACTCGCAGCTTTGCCGGGGCATGCCCCCATGGCCAAAGTTACAAACAGGTGGATTTTTCAATGGAGTCTTATGCGTGTTGTTGCATGTAAGTTGCATAGAAGGGGAGAGAGATGACGCAAGAGGAGACGCGCACATGTCACAGGCAGTCATTTTGTTCATCAATCGTGGTGTGTTTTCTCTGTGCCACTCACCGTTGCAATGAAATCAAACACTGAACGAGACAAGGATTCACCAGAGAGATGAACTACTGAGCGGTCAAGACAGTGCAAGCTGCTCGTGCCTTTAACTCAGTGACTTAGATTAGCAGGATTTGTTGGAGTCAACCATAGTTATTTCTAATTGAAATTGCATTTATTGAAATAGCAGCCAAAAATAAATCTCAAAACATCAAAGTGCAATTTTCAGTAGAAATCAAGTCAAAAAATGTCTTTACAATTATATTTTCTATGCGCCCTCAACTAGTCTAAACATAGTATTTAGATTTATGTTTGTGCACTTTGAAATAAGCATAAAAATTCACCGTTTTTTATCCATCACAGGGGGCAGCCATTTTGCCTTGTACTTGGTGTAAACTGAAAATGATATCTCAGTGGATAAGAGTTCAGGATATTACTGTCCTGCCACAACTATTTTGTGGGTTTGGTCATGTGACTGTCGCCAGCTAATTTTCAGTTGGCAGCTCATATTTCACATATTTCACAAATGCAATATTATTAATACCATGTTTGTTTTTTAAAAAAAATAATTGCGGGTAGCATTTTGTGCATGGAAAATAAGAGAATCAGTTTCACTCAGCCTTCCTCTGTGGTGCTTTGCAGGGGAGCGTTAGTGGTCTCTGGTAATGTTACAGTAGACATGGACTTCATGAGTGCCGGTTTGGAGGTCAGCTTTGAAACAGAGGCCTCCCTCGACTTCATCACAACTGTCCAGTTCTCTGAGTATCCTTTCCTGGTGTGCATGCAGATGGACAAAAGCACCTTTCCTGTCAGGTACGAGACAATCCCCAATTCATGAACTCTCGGAAAAGAGATCTAACATCCCATTCCTTACTACTTTTCAGCGAGCACGTTAAGAAATACGAGAGCCTGTCATCGGGGAAAAGCGTAGTGTCACAAAAGAGCAAGAAGCTGCTTATCCCCGGCTCCGAATTCCCGCTCCACCAGGAAAACTCAAACATGTGCAAGAAGGTTTTTCACTCCAGTTAGTAGAGGAGAAAGCAGTAACTCCCAGGAGAAAACTTGCATGTTTGGGGCATTTTATATTTCTCCTCTGTGAGGCTTGGGTGCATTTCATCAAATATATGTCGCATCACACCTCAGCATCATGCCGCGAAACACCTAAAGAGACAAATGTGGTGAATGTGTTTTTTGCGTATGCAATGTTTACATTCCTGTGAGTGAGTATTTAAGTCATCTGATGTTTTGTTTGCAACTGGAACTTCTTTTGTTGTCATGTTATGGGCTTTATTTGAAAATATATTTATGTTGGGCACGTAACAATACAGTATAAAAAGGGGTTGCAAATGTAATTTTTAGATTAATTGCCTCAAAAATCTTATTTTGGTAAATGTCTTTACTAAGAAGAGCAACTTGTGTCACCCTTTAAATATAGTACGAACACGTTCACCAAAATATCACATTATTCACCATTAAGGTGTTTTACACGGTACATGCAAGATCTGGGGTTAAAAAAAAAAAAAAATCTTTTAAATGTCTTTGTATAATTGTTTTGTAATTTTTTCTTTTAAGCTAAAACGACCTTATTGGCTTCTTTGGAGATCACTTTCGGATCGGATGGGTAAAAGAATACACTGGCAACTCCATTTCTGTTGACATACTGAATATTTAGATTTGGAAAAAATTAATAAAAATAAAAACACTCTATATGTTCTTACGTACCGTACCTCCATACTATTTGTACATCTTCAATTCAAAGGTAGACTCATAGAAGCTCCCACCTTCTTTATTTTCTTGGTAGTACATTTAAAAAAAAAAAAAAAGGTCATGACACGTAAGTTTGTCCAGGTGAGGAAATATTTTTTTGCATTCTCACTGACATCAGAGTTTCAGTTGGCATCCAAAACTAACAGCTGGGCCTTGTTGCAGATTCTTTCAAAAGCACAGAGAGCAGCTGGGGGCAAAGCAGTGTCTGCCAGTCTCGTTGCTGCCATGGCCACCAAGTAAACACAGCCGCAAACGCTCAGGTTAAACTTAAGCCTCAGTCGGGTGATGTTTCAGTGTCACCACAAAGCTAAATTTGCATGCTGGCAAGACAGCACATGTGCCCTTTTGCCACTGCCATAAATCTGTATGATTGCATTTAACACTCAATATTATTATTTTTTATACTTTCAAACATTCAATCACGTAAACACAGGCGTGGAAACACAGACCAAGGATATGCATATATTACAGACTTAGTATTTGCTATTCTGTTGGTATTTTGAAAAGGGAATAAATAGTACCACTATTCATGTAAATTACGGCACATTTCTTTCATTATATTTTATGGTTCTTTGATGCTTTTGCTTACACTTTTTTCCTTGTTTTCCCAAATTATTCAAATTTAGAATATCATAACAATGTATTTAATATTAAACGGACAATGTGTAGAATGTTTTGATGTTCATTCATTTATAAATAAATAAATAAATAATAATGAATACGTAAATAAATAAATAACAGGAAATTCTACACGTTAACCCTATCCAATTAAATCTATTTTTAAACTCTTTTTTTTTTATATAGGCTTATTGTGCTCATTTTATTAAACTTATTGTAACAATTATGTAGTACAAACCGGCAACATCTAAATTCAAGTCAATTCTGGAACGTTTTCAGCATTTTGTGGCTGCCAAAAATATTTAATAGCTCACCTTTTCTGTGGGGAAAGGTTAAATGTGAACGTACACGTTATTGCTAAATCCCATTCAAATAATGCAAACACCAGTAGCTTGCATTTTCAACTGTTCAACTTGAGAATGTTTTATTCGTGTAACTCTGCCATTTTAGGGGAAAATAATCAAAAAATGTGCCTGCAACCTCTGCAGTCATTTAAATGTTGAACAGATATAATCCAAGTGCATTAAGTACAATAATATCCATTCATACAAATTATACAACAGACGAAAAATGCACATGTAGGTATGATGGCTTTTATATTCATATCATAAATACAACAGTTTCCATTTAGAAGCATTCTTATCAGAGTCTAAATGATATACATATATTTAGTGTTTTACAATAAATAATCAAATAATAAACATTGGAGCCTCTTTTGCACAACTTGGCATTAAAAGGATACAAAGCAAAATGTTAGGGATATGCAATCATTCTCTTCCACATATCTTTAAAAGGGTTTTTATAAATGCTGTATAGTTATCAATACAATTTGCACTAGTCCCGAATTAGCGATTCCACAAAGACAGATGGATTCAAAAATAGACGTTATAGCAACCGTGCACTTCAAAATTCATCCAGTCAAGTTGCAATGAAGCACAAATTAGCCATTCTGCGCTATCAAACATCCGTCCAAATTACACACTCGTACAAACTCTGAGATAAGGGCAATTTAAATAAATTTGTGTGTTTTACACAAAGAAGGCAAATAGACTGACCAGCAGATTCAATTACCTTTAATACAGTAGGTTGGTAACCTGCTAAAACAACAGTCTGGACGGGGTGGTTTTGATCATTTGTAATGGCTCATTGCATAGTCAAAATGTATTCCCGGAGTGTTTATGATTGAATTCATCCTAAATGTCATCCAATGCAACTGTTAACGAACATTTGAGGGGTTTTAAGGATTGTTTGTACAAGTTGGTGAGATTAGTGTTTGGTATAAAAGCACACTAACAGGCCTGTTCTCACTAGAATGTTGTAGGACTACAAAAAGGTCATTCATTGTAAACATGCATGTTGAGCCCATTCTTTGTAGGCACTGGCGGAGCTAGGGGGGTGCGGGGGCAGTGGCTCCCCCTGAATTATGCATGGATGGCCCCCTCCAAGGTGCCAGGCCAGATGATTGACTATTGAGTATCTTTTAGATTTTTCTGTGAATCTGAAGAATTTTTCTAGTTTGTTTAAAAAAAAAAAAAAGGCTGCTGAAATAGGCTCTAGCTTACTGATACTCAATTGAATCAAAAATATTCACGTCAAGTCATTTTTGACAGTTTCCTACTAAATTCTCAGGAGAACACTAGCATGTTGTGTTAGCTGGCTCTTGTTCACAGTGAAGTAACATGACTCTCCTTTGTATGCTTGCAGAATGCTTATACCCCCTGCATGTGGAGCACACACACGCACACACTCACACATGCATGCAGCAGACACACTGACTCCAACCTCATTACACCCAAAAGTGTAAAAATAAATAAACACAAATAGAGGAAGTCATCCCCTAAAAATCAAACAGGAGTCCCGGCTCCGCTTCGGCACACTTGGTGTGCTTTGTTCTCCTTGTGTCATTTAAGGTGCAAGCTTTCTTCCCTAATAAATCACAGCTGACTCATTCCATACATTTCATTCCAGTGCTACAGTAGCAGGTGTAAACAGCACTGCGGCAGTCATGATACAGAGGATGCATGTACTTCAAGTAGAACATGAGATTTCAACTTGTAAATAATTGCCTATTGTCAACACCACAATCTTGTGACACAATGCAAAAAAAAAAAAATCCACATTGAGCTGACTTCACTCTTGACAAATGGTCCCTGTCCTTAATACTATTTCTTTATGTCTGGTGACCAATTGACTTTTTTGCTAGATTGGTAAAGCAACGCATATTGTGAGTCACTGTTTATACCTTGCAAAGCGCTGCCATGCAAAGCGACTAAACTTGTAATGACTTGAAGGATGTCTTGAAGAACAGGTGCTGACTGGGCTTGAAGGAAGGCGGATTTCTCCACGGAGATGTCTACAAATGAAAAGTAAGAAACCTTTCGTTTAATAACGATACTTGCATACTCTATCGGTTCAAGATCAGGTGAATTTATTTTCCTCCATGTATTACAGATGACGAATGATGCCAAATTTCCATCTATTTTTGAGCGCCGTATAATTGAGGTAGTACCAAGCGTTCACTTCGAATGTGACAAGTGCCGTATTTCACTATACTGCAGGGATTCAAAACACAGTTTATGCAGTTTATGTAAGAGTAAAGGGAGTACACTGCTCTCCACTGCCATCCGCCCGTTTTGGACTGGGCAGAGGGGGAGGGGGGCTATAAAAATTTGACCCTCGTTCCAGCCCCGTGGACTCGCTTCCACGGTGGAGCGAGTAGCAGCATCTGATCTCTTCCAGCAGCTGTCCTCTCCCTGCATCAGCACAACAAATACTTTACATTGACCTGACCTTTTCCTCCTGCTTCACTCTCCCAGCCATGCCCCCTTCACACTCACTCACTCAATGACACACACACACACACACACATTGTACCACTTTACCCCATTACTAAAGTCCAGACTGAGGAATCTTGCAAGCTCACGCAGTTGTATTCTTATTCTGACACCTTAGTTGACAATAGACTGGAACAGATTACAAGCGTGAATGAGTCAACCCTTTTATTTTTTTTAATGATCCTATTCATGGACTATACAGTGTTGGCTTTGTTATTCTATACTGAAACCATTTTCTACAGCATTTATTTTGGAATTATAACCCAGTAAAATATGGTGGCACATTTAGCCTGATTACACCAAAATTACAAAACCAATTTCCGCAAAAAGGAGAAAAAAGATTGGATAGAAAAACTCAAATCATTCTATATGTGGGAGTCTGTAAGATTCTACGTTCCTGCATTTTTATCTAACACTCAACATCAAGCATGCAAACAAACGCTCACTATCCAAATCGTCCGACAGTGCCGTCATGCATATAACGGGGAACTTAAGCGATGCGGTTGAAAATGCGACCAAGCCCGGCGACAGTTCCGAGGGCTCACGTTACCTGTCAAGAAGCTCCCATATGTCTATTAACGCTGACATGCTACAGCTGAGCTGAGATTTTATGTGGTCACGAACGCATACACACCGCTTGACCTCAAACTCCTTGACCTCACGAATAAAAAAATAAGCCATTTATAAAATGATATCACTATAGCGCTAATGGTGGTCAGGCTCACTCGAGTGGGACTTGAAAGAATGCATCATATTGTCTTGCTTTGATTACTTGTTGGCAATCAGATGTCGAGTTGGCGCCGACCGGGACCTACCGCCCGCACCTCAGCGCATGCTCCCTGAGTCTGGCTCAAGCTGTAAGGACAGCTGCACGCCACAGTCAGGACCGGCCCGACTCAGCCGTCATGCCCACCCAGCCGGCGCCATCCGGGTCATACCGCCCACGCCTTAACATGTGCTGCCTAAGTAAGGCTTTCAGAGCCTTCAAGGCCGCACCAATGTGGCAGAAGTAAGGAACATGTCTTGATTCCAAGACTGACTAACAACAAGACAGACAACAGATCAGAGCAACAAAGAACATACATTAAACCCTAACTCAATTCAAATTAATTTAGAAAACTATGGTAGAGTATTGAATGTGACTGTTTCGGGAATGTGCGAACTTACGTGTGCAATGAGGTGTCTTTTTGGTCATCTGTGCTCCACCACAAAGCTCATCGTTGTTCCGTCGAAGGAAGGCGGGGCGATGATTCTTGGACCTTGTTGCGTTGTGATGCTGATAATCGGCTTCCTGTCCGAGCTGACCGCGCCTCCTATGAGCGAAGGGGGCTTCACGTGTTCCGGCGGGGCCTCGGCCGTGGCGCTGTAGTAGGGGCTTTCTGCCGATGGAACGTTCACTTCCTGCTTTGCACTTGTGCTGTTTTTCAACTTTTCTCTGTCTTCAGAATGACCGGGCGACGGTGTCAGCAAGGCCTGAGCTTGCAGAGTTGGCGAGGGGATGAATCCCGGGTAAATCATGTAGGTGGGTGCGAATGCCCCCGGGCTAAGGGCCAGGGGCGGCATCGGGAGGGACACGGGGGTGACGGGGGCGATGGGCGGCACGGGTGAATGTGGCACGTCCACATACTGGCCTGTTTCTGGGTCAAAAAGTCGCTTTGTGGAGGTCTGGATTGGCGTGTCCACTAGGTAATAAAGTCCCGTGGTGGGGTCGAGGAGCATTTTGCGCTGAAGGCCCGCGTCTCCGCTCGAAGGTGGAGGTGACAGAGTGGCAAAAGGGGGTGAGAAACATAACACTTGCTGTGTCTGCTGGCCCGCTGCAGGCTGGTGGTAGATAGATGAAGCTGGGCACTCAGCCATTAATAATCTTTTCTGCTCAGGTGTCTTGACGTCAACTTGTTGGCTGATGCTCGGCTTCATCTCCGTGTAAGCTGTCTCCTTGTTGGCCACTTTGATCTCATTGCCGTGTGTCAGGCCCGGTATGGTTAAATAGTTCTCTGAATCGCTTTGTGGGACGCTGGGAATAGTGGGGCTGATTTGGAACTTTCTCTGTTCTACCTGTGAATGTTTGCCAGGTTCGATTTTCACGGAAAAAGGCATAGCTGGCATCTTGGAGCTTTTCTGTAGACTTTGTTGCCCAGGGCTCGCAAGCGAGCTAGTACTGACGTGAGCTTTGTTGCTCTTGCCGACACGAAGGACACTTTTGTTGCTGAAGGTTTGGCAATGCGCTGACTCGTCACCACGAGGAACATGTATGATGTTCTCCGGACCTTCTTCGTTCCTTTCCGGCACTGCCGTGGTTTCTTCTTCTGCTCCTTGCTCCTCACGGGAGATGAGCGAAAGCACATGACTGCCCGTGATTGGCTGCTGAGGTTGAGTTTTGCGTTTCCATTCGTTTCGGTCAAAAACGTAAAGTTGCTCCATTGTTTTGACAGCAGCTTTGAGTTTCTCCAGTGCGGCCTGTTTGGGAATTCGAGGCTCAAATCGCTTGTCAGCCACCTCGCCTCCAAACTTCTCCTGCCTTTGTTTTAATAGTTTGTCAGCTTCCGACTGGTCAAGATTTGGCGGCTTTGTTACAGCAAGAGGGACTTTGCTGGTGGCACACTGTGGTGCCGTGTCTGCTTCTGTTTCTTTTGGTGATTTATTTGTTTTTACTGAGTGGCATTTAATGACAATGGGAGAAGGTGACACCTGTTTTACTGGCTCCTTTTTGGCCTTCTCTTCAGGTTTTTCACTCGTTTCAACCGCACTTTTACTGTCACTATTATCCAAAGAAACACAGCGATATGAACTTTTCACCAGTTTTCGCACATCTCGGACACGGTAGATTGGCGTTTGAAACTTGCACTTGGTGTCTCGGACGTCTCGAACCGTAAAATTTGGGATCTTATCTGAAGCAGACCAAATATGACATTTGGCATCACCCCCTGCCCGAAATGTGTTAATGGAACTTATTTTAGGGGTTAACAAACTGGCAATATTCAGGGCCCCTCCTTTATTTTCCTTCACGCTTCTCAGACATATTTTGATTTCAGGTGTTTTTCCGCCTTTGTCGCTTTCTTCTTTACTAGCTGTGTTTGCTGTCTTGAGCACCGTGTCACATTCGGAACGTTCCTTGTCTTTGGGGAAACGCTGGCAGCTCGGCATGAAAAGGAGTTTTGTGAGCATGTTGCTTCTGTCCGATTCCTCCTTGGCCTCCTTGGCGGCTGCCGAGAGCTCAGCCTCCTTCAGGGCTTCGTCGTCCTTCCAGGAATTAAACGCACTGCTTTGACTGTGACTGAGGCCCGTTTTAGTCACCTTTTTTCCTGAATCCTCGACGGCATCGCTGCTCCTCTGCTCTTCTGCCAGCTCACAAGAACTCGGCCTGCTGCCCTCCAAAGGCTGGTCATCTCCAGAATTAGTGTAACCTGAGCCTGATTCAGAGCTTTGCCTTTGAAAGCCCCTCCTGCCATTCCCCCCGTCCAGAAAGCAAGGGGAGAGCGCAGGGTGTGCGGCCGAGAGCTCGCCTCTCTCCATCATACGCTCCTGCTCAAACTGCATCTTTTTGGAGATGACATTTTGAAGCAGGCTTGATGCAAAGATGGCTCTCTTATGTGTGTTGCCTGTGCTGTCTGTGTGGTGATACTGCATTTCACAGCCTGACCTAGCCAACACTGCTCCACGCACCTCCCCGGACCTGCTCTTGGTACTTTTGGGTCGCCTGGTGGCTGCTTGTGTGTCTAAGTTGCACTGGACATTCAACGTGACCCCTCGCTGATCTTTTATCGCTGCACCTTTGCACAAAGACTCTTCCTGATGAAATGTTAGTTTCTTATTAGCCCGTGGGGCTCCTTGACTCTCCACCGTCTCATTCATTTCTAATGTGGCGCTGGAGGTCTTGTGCGCAATGACACTGTGCTCTCCCCCCCGCGGGACGTGTCCATAATTCCAATCCACGTAAGCAGACCACTTGTTTAAATCATATTCCGACATGGACGACTCGCTCGAAGTGCTCAAATTAATCGTATCAAAGTAAGGACACGCCAAGCTTCGGAATGACCTGGCGGTTAAATTACGCACCTCCTTATCGGCGTCATCCAGCTCGCTGATGGAGCTGGAGGCGCCACTGGAATATTCATTAATGTCCTTCCGTCTTAGTTTGGTTGCAAGGTGCTGACGGCCCGGAGCGGGTATGAAATACTTGGCTGTGTTATCTCCCAGAGGTCCAGCGCTCATGAAAGAAAAGTGGCTCCTGTCTCCAAAGCGCTTGGCGCCCTCGTCCGTAATGCCGACGACAGGCTCCTCGCTGGACGTTTTGATTGATAGGTGGATTTTGTCCCCGACGACACGGTTTTTGCACACACTTTCATCCGAGCTGGCGCATTTCTCTGAGTCGCAAAGATCGCTGTCGTCCTGCTCTGTGCTCGCACCGAGTGTGGCAACCTGACCCCTGCCCTCCAAGATCAGAGTCCCGGTTCGGGTGTCGTCGCTTTCGAACGAGGCGTAATCCACGAAGGAGTACACAACGTTGTCGTCCTCAAAGTCCCAGCTGGCACCACGGCCGAGGTCGTAATCAACGTCGTGGTCGAGTTCGGTCAACTGGATTTCATGCGTGGTAATATAGTGAGACTCGTCCTTAAGCGTGTCCGTGCCGCTGTGGTCGGACAGAACTGCACTGGCACCGTCGTCCGACTCGGTTCGGCTGTTCAGGTACTCGTCTCCCTCGCTGCAGTCGCTCGGGTCCACTTCCACCTGGAGCTGCGTCTCATCTTCGGAGTCCTCATCGTCGGAAAGTTCGGCAGGAGTTTTCAAAGTTGGATCAACACTGCTGCACATGTCCGCAGAGTCCACAGAGGCCTGTCCACGCAGCCCCTGCCTCGAACCGTCACTTTTGACAGACAGCTGGCTCCCCTCGCCGGTGAACGTTACTTTCACAGTCTTGGCGCCTTCTGGTCTCATGTCCAAATCCACGTAATTGGACTCATTTTTATTCTCAAAATGTCCCCCAGCGTCCTTAGACTTGTCCCCCGGGAGCAGCGTCCTAAAAGGTCCGGGGCCATCTCGGTAAGTGAGAATTTCCTCCGCTGCTTCCATGAGGTCTGCGATGTTGACCCGACACAGGACGGAAAACTCTGCCGGCTGCCAGAACGTGGGCACAGAGAGCCGCGAGTGAGATAGTGGGGAGGGGAGAGGGTAATGGGGGAGAGGGTGGGACCATTGGGGGAGGACCACCATCATATAACAGCTTTTTAACATTGCCCTCAAGGTTATTCATTTGTTTCTTTTTATGGAGTTAGTTTTTTAAACTGGACATTCAGCACCTCTATGAGATGAACAGCTCCTCAATATACCTTTCATCATTCTTGATATTTTTAAAGCAACAACATGCAGAGGTGACAAAAGTAGTTCTTCAAACCCTTTGCACTTCTTGCCTTCAAAATCTTTTGGAAAATTACTTCTGCTCTGTATTGAAAACATAAACATGATGTAGCAATCCGCACATTCATAGCAGTGTAAATATGTTTGAAAAGGCAATTGTTTGCTTTTAAATGAGTTAAAAGTGCATTAAATCTATTGCTAATCAAACGAGAAAACGAGTAACGTAGTGTCTTAGCAATGGCAGATTGATGAGATGTCACAGTAAAACTGAGCGTCAACCACCACGTTGAGAGAAAGCTGAATTGAAAAACAAGAAAATGTAGTAATCATAACTGTTTAGTAGTCCAGCTAGAAACTATGTAGAAGCAGAGTGCATGCAGTGTGAGCTATTAAAGGTTCCTCCGTGCATGCCCATATGTGAGCAAGTACAGGTTGAAGCGAGCTCCGCAGAGAACATCCACAGTTGTAGCTATTTGAAATGAAGACGCGTGCAGATCAGTTTCTTAGAAAGGATACATTAAAACAGCAGGTGGTCAATCGCAAGCACCATCTATCATCGTCCGAGATGGTTTTTTGCAAACATTAGATGCTGATTGGTAACAGGGTCACGGCCCAGAATCGATTTGCAACGTGTACCTGGGGTAAAAATAGTGGCCTGAAAAGCAAAGCAGCAAATCTCCCGGTGTGAACAAGCATGGCAGATGTGCAGAGCTGACAAGTGTTTGTCACACAGCTGTCTGTCTACTCAAAGAGCTGACAAATGTCTTCTAGAAGGTGACAAACCCTCAGGGATGAGCCATGCTAAATGCTAGGACACTTTAACTCCTAATTCTCTTTAACCCCTCCAAACTTTTACAGCAGATTGAGTTATGGCTGCAACATGTTTGCTAGCAACACTTATGAGAGCTGTAATTTCACTTGTCTAAACCTGACAGAAAAGGGGCGGAAATTCAAACTGCTATTCTATGAATCTCCGCCCTTTTGTTTCTGATACTAACGGAATTCTTTCTGCTGCTCTTGCTCATGAACACAAGATGTTTGAGAGCATGAAACACTTGTGCAGCACTCACTGACAGCATACTTGTCTAGGTTGCACCCGCCTCCGACGCCCAAGGGTCAAAAGATGATTTGTGGAAAATTTACCCAACCAACTGAATGTGAAAATTGAGAAAACGTGAATATTATCAAGCAACCAAATCTGCCAGTTTTTATGATGAAAACAGGAGCTGGGTGGATAACAATTAACTGGATTGCATAGACTTTTTAAGACACGGTTTAAAAATGTCTTGGACAAGAGCTTGATTTTTGCAATGACCACAAAAAAAACATCACTCAGTAAAACACAGTGCCATTCCCTGAGTGTTGTACTTATTTACTATATGTTGGTTAGTCTATCTTTGTGTTGAAAAAATCCCGGCTCAGCAGCTTTGCTATAGTCAGCATTCAAGACGAAACGACCGCAAAGATAACACACATAATGAATATGAGTAGAATATTCTATGAACAACTAATTTAGACACAGCAATCAAAGTATAATCTTTTATTTAGAGTAAGGTCAGCAGGGACTTCTGTCCATGTAAATATACGTATGTCTAATGTTAATTTTCTATAGCTGAGGGGCAAAGGGGTCACTTTCATAACGTGCGCAGGCATTCGAGACATGAGCAAAATGTAACAACATCTGTGGTGTCAGGGGTCACAAGCGGCAGTCGTCTCTGTGTGAGTGTGAAAGACAAATAATACGACCGAGCAGGTGTTGTTAGCCTCTGACGCAAAACATGTTTGAAATGTCTGTCAGTTTCCACGTATCATCCAAAGCTATTTGACAACAACATAGCATATAGCCAGAGTCTTGGTTTCAGTTTGCACGTGCCCACATTGTGTTAAGGCCAGCACGCAGAGGCTAAAAACAGCAATGATTGATGCAGAGCTGTGATGAATTATGCCAGCCATGGCAGACATGTACGATTGCTTCCACTTGGCGATGAAGATTCAGTTTCATCATCCTCATCAACTTCTTGTCCTTCTGCAAATTTGCCACCTTGTTAGGATCTGCTGTGACCTATTAGCCCCCCTCAAAACAAGAAGCATGTGTTTTGCATTGAAGCATCTCATTTCAATAGATTAATATTGGCCTGTCTTTTTATTTTCCAGGCGGACTGGGTTACTACAGATCAGCAAATACAATCAAATAAGCGGGGGTGAGCTATTATTTGAATTAGGGCTATTGGAAAAGGAAAACATATCAAACAGGCATGATAGAGGACCTCCCTTGAGGACCAGAGGTTGACACCTATAATCTACAGGTATAAATGACCTGCCCCCTCTCAGTTTTAGAGAAATTAAATGTGTCCCTTAGGCATATCAAAATATTTTATAGTCAGATAAAATTTTGTATAATAGGATGAATTTTATTTTATTTTTTAAAAAGAGTATGTTTGAGCCAATTTCCATGTTCATAAATGAGCAACTGGCTGCATCAACAACGTTGTTCTTGGGAGGGCGCAGCCGCGTGTCAGTCGGTGTCAGGGCAGGAGCGTCCTCGACTGCTGCATTCTGGATGTCGCCCCGACGGCTGCTAGAGCAAAACATTTTCTTCCCTCACATTGCAACGACAGGAGAGACAAAGTGACGTCCACAATGCCCCGTCTTCTGGTCTTCTTGTTTGCGCTACTGTGTATTTGCAGCGCTAACAAATGGAGAAAGAATTTTAAATGTCCTTCAGGATGTTCGTGCACGAAGGAAACTATCATGTGTGTTGGCACCTCGCACGTCCCGCGATCAGTGCCGAGTGACATCAACTCGCTGTAAGTAGCATCTCTCAGCACTATTTACGTAAACAGTATTAAAAATATTAAACGTAATTAAGCATGACATTAAAAAAAACATGTAATGAAATTCTCCATGTCCTTGGTTACATTGCAATAATAATAATAATAATTAAAGTTACTCGAGTTCCGGTCTTGGGTTCTGCTGCTCGAGGTCCAAATGTCCCAATGTGAGTTTGTTTTTTTATTTTATATTACCAGGAGCATCGTAAACGGCTCCATTGCAGAAATCCCAGAGGGGATGTTTTCACTCATGCCTTCTCTGCAGTTATTGTAAGTGTATTTCTGAATTGACACTATTGAGCGACCTTTGCACATACATTCGAACCATAGTTGTGCAATTCAATAATCCCATACAAAAGCTGTACAGCAAATGCATTAAAGGTAAAAGCTCAGTTTTTAGATTTTCACTGTAGCTGCACTGCATTACTGATAGCTAAAAAACATAACCTAAATATAAGACAAAATTCAACAAAAGTATAAGTGTACTCATTTTGACAAAATGCAAAAAAACATTATCTTATTCAGGGCTGAGTTTACGAGGATTAAAGTGTAGTCAATAATTGTGCAGGGTTCCAATTTTTTCTCCTACTCTTCTGTTTTACAGGCTTCTAAATGCTAACTCTTTGACCACAATTAAAGATGATGCTTTCTATGGTCTTCCACATTTGGAATATTTGTAAGTAATTAAAACAGCATTGAAAAAAGTTAATCATTTTGTTTCTAGTCTGTGTATTTATGCATCCCTATTGTACTGTTTGTTGAACAGGTTCATTGAAGGGAATAAGATTGAAACTATCACCAAAAATGCCTTCCGTGGTCTGCGAGATCTAACTCATCTGTAAGACAAGTTACTCCACATTTGTATACAACCAATTAAATCACAGCCATCTAAATTACAACCATGAGTTTTACAACAATTTTTGCTGATGTTCTCTTTTTGGGGTTTATGTTTAGATCCCTTGCCAATAACAAAATGAAGTTCCTGCCAAGAGACCTGTTTTTTGACTTGGATTCATTGCTGGAACTGTGAGTAAGCACTTTGTGTATGCAGTGTGTGTGTGCGTGTGTGCATGTGTGTGTGTGTGTGTGTGTCTTACTGCATTTCTACTTCAGCTGAGTCAGACTGCACTTTGTGTTGCGCAGCATTACTGTTACCCAAATGAATGTTAAATGCATATATCACGTCCAGTTTTTTATTGCACTTATAGCATTAATGTGTTTATTCCCTCGTGTGTGACGTTAGAGATCTACGAGGCAACGCTTTCCAGTGCAGCTGTGAGAACAAGTGGCTGATGACGTGGCTAAAAAACACAAACGCCACAGTGTCAGACATCTTCTGTGCAGGTCCCACTGACATGAAGGGCAAGCGTCTCAATGACCTTCCCATTGCACCAGACCAGTGCATGTCTACAGGTAAACTGAAATGAAGCCAAAGCAATAACGGAACTGTCCCTCTATAATACAGATGACACCGTGTGTGGAAAGAAAGAGAAGGAAATAATCAATGAAAATATTTAATAATTTAGCATGACCTTACCCTGTGGAGGTCATTATACCCCAGAGTCCACATTTGATATGTACATTTTAGCAGTGTAAATGTTGCTGTGCATGATCAATTAATTGAAGAATTTGTACTTTTTCCACCTAATATATGCACTTGTACGTGTTTTGTGTCTTTATCCCTCTGCAGACTTTGTGCATCACCAGTCAATTCCGATTCAGTCCATGTCAGCGGACATCTTCTCCGTTAAGGAGGACATCTATGTGGCCATGGCTGCACCCAATTCAAACAGCTGCGTGGTCATGGAGTGGGATCACATCGAAATGAATTTCCGAAAATTTGACAACATCACAGGTTGGAATGTACCCAGTTCACACAAGGATATGTTTGTGATGTATCGTCTCAATTTACTTTGTGTGGTCATTTCTGGGCATGTTTAGATCATGGAAAGCTGCTGTATGAATGGCCCAGTGATGTTTCATGACACACGAATGTGCCACAGCACAGTGGTTAGGAATTATGCTCTGTTGTACTGCTGCTGACAGATCGTTTCTCTCTCCAGGGAAGTCTGTCGTTGGGTGCGCGTCAATCCTGGTCGACGAGCACGTCATGATTATCGTCACGCAGCTCTTCGGGGGCTCTCACCTTTACAAGTTTGATGATCAGCAGAACAAGTTCACCATGTTTCAATCCATTGAGGTCCTCAACATCTCCAAACCAAATGACATTGAGGTCTTCCGCATGGATGAAGAGTGGTACTTTGTAATAGTAGACAGCTCCAAAGCAGGCCTGTCTACTCTTTACAAGTGGACTGACCAACCAGATCAGAACCAAACCGGGTTCTATACTTATCAGTTCTTGCATGAATGGTTCCGTGATACAGATGCTGAGTATGTTGAAATGGACGGAAAGTCCTACCTCATTTTAGCCAGCCGTTCTCAATCGCCTGTCGTCTACTTGTGGAACAAGAGCACCTTAAAGTTCATGCTTCACAGTGAATTCCCAAATGCGGAGGACGTGGTGGCGGTCAAAGCTTTCCGAGTGGAAAATGAATTGTATCTGGCTATGACCTGCTTCATAGGTGACTCCAAAATACTCAAGTGGACCAGTAAGCAGTTCACAGAGATGCAGGCCCTTCCTTCTCGTGGGACGATGGTTCTCCAGCCGTTCTCCTTCACGGACAGACACTACCTTGCTTTAGGCAGCGATTACTCCTTCACTCAAATCTACCTCTGGGACAGTGAGACCAAAACCTTTCAGAAGTTCAAGGACATCTATGTGCAGTCTCCACGATCCTTTACTGCAGTCACCACTGACCGCAGGAATTTCATCTTCTCTTCAAGCTTTAAGGGCAAGTCAATGGTCTTTGAGCATATTGTGGTAGATTTAAGCTTATAAATCAAAATACCCACTTTGTGTCTCAATCTGATAGTATATGTGAGACGAGAATACTCCTCCATTAGAATTCCTGCACGAATGCAGGTTTCCAGAAGAATTCCGAAGTAAGAAAATGAACTTTTTCCGGAAATGGTTCAGTCAAGTTGGCTCCTTGCATCAGTGTCAATGCAATACGATAAAATGCTCTGGATACATGCACTGTATGGCTATGCTCATTGTACAGTAATAGCTATAGATGTATGCTTTTATTGTAATTTTGTTGTACAAAATTTTGCCAAAAATGAAAGACATTGATAAGAAATATTTGCACTGTGACAGATTATTTGGCTGTGTCGCAATTGTGTACTATGCTAGTATATGTATTTGTCCAGTAACTCTGGTGATATGATGTGCATGGTCCTCTTACTCTCCCTTGGATTAGTGGAGCTGTCTATATAAAGCGCTCAACACAAATATACATTGACCTATGCAAAATGCAAAACAAGCTGTTATTGAAATGCTTCTTGTGGTGCCTCTTTCATATTTTTTAATTGCAAAAAGCAAGACAGTAAATGGTTTGTTTTAGACAACCTCGTCGCTTGACCAGTAGAGGTGTGTACCTTGATGATTATTGTATCTGATGAATGTACTAGCAATGCTAATAGTATGCATTTCATGAAAATCAAATCCTTTATTCGTGTATGAATAAACAAATGATGACCACAATTCACTTTGGGTATTTCTTGTTCCTCTTTAAATGTGCAATTATATCAACATTGCAAAAAGAAAGCTATTTTTCCCTGAACGTTTCAAATTGATACGACGTATCATAATCTGAAAATAAGAAATGTAACAAAAATTAAATATTTTAGAATTACAATTTATCAATAAACATTTTATATAAGAGGCTATGTAAATCTTACACTCAGAACGCTTGAAAATAAAAGATACAATTTTTCTAAGTGACCATAAATGCGTCATGACGCGACATTGACGTCCAAAGATCTTCGGTAATGCAAGAGATAACGTTTAGGTATGTCTTTTGCAATATTTAGGTACACTAATGTCCAGTATCGTTATCAAATCATCATCGAGTATCATCTAAAAATTATTACAAGTCACAATAAATGAAACAAATTTACTTGATTTATTAATTGAGGTTGATTCGGGTTAAGATAACAGGGATGCTCGACATCGGCCATGTTTTAAAACCACGTGACTTTGAAGAAACCGTGGGATTGGCTCAAAGTGACACGTGATTGAGGCTAACCCTAGCCACCGAGATTTTTTTTTTAAGGATTTAGCCGCTGTAGCAGGAAACGGCAAAAAATGCGCTATTGCCACTGTTTACAAGAACATCTCTGATGACTCCTGCTAATTGTGTCCAGCTCATCGGCGTTGATTACCCAAACATGTAGCTGGAAGTATTTTTAGCAGAAAGGACACGTTTATTTGTGTCATATTTTGACGTCAGTAAGGATTTTCTTGCACGTCACAGTGAGATGGATCTGTCAAGGAGGAGTGACGGCGACTGGCAGGGAATGGTAAACGAGGTAAAAACAAAACCTGTGTGCTAAAAACCGAGCACTGGCTTGACCTCTCGAATCTCACGTCCTGACACTTAATAATAGTGCTATTTGTTACTAATGCCGCTTAAATGGCTTAGCTTGAAGCAGAGCTCTCCTTGTCTGCAGGGCACGATCACAAGGAAGTGATTTTTGCTGCATCTGCACAGTGCAAAAACACAAGTCTACATTAATTTTTTTTTTTTTTTTAGAAGATTGATTATCACGAAATATAGGTACAATTGTGGGGTTTTGTTTGTTTGTTTGTTTTGGAGTGATGAAATGAACAAATGATGTATAGAGGAACCTCATTGCTGTTTGTAGAAATCCTTACTCAGGGTTCCTGGGTTCAAACAAGATATGCAATAGCTTACTTTTCTGCAAAATACTAAATTGAACATCATCCACCCAGCCACTTCCAACAGTGGATAATATGTAGTCACAGGTGAGCTGGCTTTGCAGGGCACTGAAAAAATATATAAAATAACACTCCCATTATTCAATGAACCTAGCATGCATTTTGCTGGCATGATTGGCCCTCCAAAATGACTTTTTAGGAGACCCCCAAAAATGCATGTTGGCCAACCCTCAATTGCGATTACAAGTTTTATCGAAAATGGATGGATGAGACTGATCAGGTAAAAAGAAAGCTATATATTTATGTCACATTTACAACATTAATTTTCCTTGCATCTGAAAATGTCCTTTGTAATGACCAATATCCATTCCCTTCCCAGTTCCTAATTTGTAAGCGGAAGCTGGAGAGCAAGAAGGAAGCTCTGCTTATCCTGTCCAAAGAGCTGGATACATGCCAACAGGAAAGGGATCAGTACAAGCTGATGGCCAACCAGCTTCGTGAACGGCACCAAGGACTAAAAAAGAAATACAGGGAGCTCATTGTAAGATGTTTGCAGGCATTGTGAAGAAGACACACATATTATTTATCTGTAACGCATTGTATTCTATTAATTCCCTAAAAACAGGATGGAGATCTGTCTTTGCCTCCCGAAAAACGGCACCAAGTAAGTTTTCAAAGCCAGATATTACACTATATCACAAGCCCATTATGAATTTGATTGCTGAGATCTGATGAATTTCATTTGCCGTCCTATGATGACCTCAAGTTAATTTAAAGACTTTGGGTGTTCTTTGTAATAAGCGTTGGTTCACATCCAGGAGAACTGAATTTCAACATGATTATGTTTGGTTCATGGTATGCAAGCTAGCATAGGACCAATTTCACCTTAATGCCCTATTCAAAATGAAACTGTGATTAACAATCGACCTTCACCCTTTGGGTTGCATCGAGATGGGTGTCAGCGTCCTGAACAGAATTAACAGTATAGAAAATGGAAGGATGTACAATCTATCATGACATCAGCTAACGGCTCTAATTTGATCAATTGTATCAAAGGGTCACAATAATGACTTACACTAAAGCTTATGGCATTTTCCACAGGTGAATTTAGCTCAGTTACTGAGGGACTCAAGAGAAAAAAGCAACCGTCTCTCTGATGAGGTGAAGGAGCTGAAGCAACGACTGGCCGAAGCTCAGGGAGACAACAAGGTCTGTGGCATTACTCAATTTCCATGGGTGGGACATTTGTACAGCAAATAGATCACATTGAACATCTCTAATTCCAATTTTTATCAAATGTATATTTAACAAAATTACATCCGTATAATACACCTCAATTTTGCGCCCTGCTTCCTGGCAAATCAACAACTAATAATGCCCAGGAAGTAGAAATAGATCATTAAAGAAAAAAAAAAAACATTTATGAAAAGGTGGGAACGCGAATAAATGTTTGTTCTTTCAGGGGATAGAAAAAAACGATATATCCTTGTTTCTGTAATGGCGTTCAAAAGATGGGCAGCATCACCTTATAAATTCCCAAACATGACGAATATAGTTTAAAAACATGAAGTCTCCAAGAAGTCATCATCGTCAAATGGCTTTATTGTCTTCCAGCTCCTACGTATGACTATCACCAAACAACGACTGGGAGACGACGAGGTAGGCGCTCGCCATTTCCCAGCACATGAACGTGAGGACTTGGTCAAACAGTTGGAAAGAGCCAGAGAGCAGGTGAACATGACTGACCACTCGCGTCATCCCAACCCGGATGACCTCTGACATCATGGAGCTGTGTGCGTGTGTTCGTATTGGGGTGGCTGTAGAACGAATTGCTAGAGCACAGCACAAAGTCTCTCAGCGACGAGCTTCAGGACGTCCGAGCGGAGCGCGACGTGTTTCAACAGAAGGCTCATCGCCTCAATGTGGAGATGAACCACATCGTCGGGAATGATGACGTTCGGATTTTGGATATCGACGCTCTCTGCATGGAGAATAGGTTTGTTGGCGTTAAGAACTTAAAACAACAAAAGAAGTGTGGAAGAGTTCTTGACCATTTCTTAACATGTTTGGAGTATTTCAGGTATTTGCATGATCGGCTCTGTCAGCTTCAGGAGGAGGTCACCTTGCTCAAGACAAATCTGGGCAAGTACAAGGTACATGGATTTCACACATTATATTAGCTGCAATGTTTCTTTTTACCCACTAACTAAAATACTCAAATGTAAATTACACTACATGACTGTAGGGGGAGACGAAGAGTTAAAAATTGTGAATTTTGTTTTTAATACTGTATTAAAACTCATTTCAGAGTGCACTGGAATCCAGGAAGAATGTCAGAGTCTGCGGGAAGCCGAACAGCAGTGCACTCACTGGGGTGCTCTCTGCCAAACAAGGTGTCATCTCATTCGCAGCACACTCTCATCTCACCCTGACTTGAATTTTCCGTCTGTCACATGCATTTGTGTGATGGAAAGTTTGACGACTGTATCTGGGTGTGTATGCAGTGAAGGAGCTGCTGTCTGACGAGAGCGGCTGCACGCTACCCGTCACCGCCCAGTCCATTTCGGACCTCAAGTCCCTGGCCACCGCTCTCCTGGAAACCATCCACGAGAAGAACATGTTGATTCAGCACCAGCGACAAATTAACAAGTGCTGACTGTTATTTGTCTTTCTCTGCTTCACCAGCATGTTTCTTATTGGGTCCCTTATCTCCAGGGTTCTTGGAACTCGAGTTGCAGAACTGGAGAAGAAGCTCAAAACATTGGAGACGTCTGGATTGTGGAGTCTGCCGGGTAGGCAAATATGTGATCAGTGAGAGACATTTGTCTATACAGTCATAATATTTAGTGATGCTCAAGCCAACTTTTTTTCAGATCAATACCAGTAAGAGTACCTAATTCTTTAGTCACCTATACAGATGCCAATAATACTAGTACTTTTTGATACATAAAAATCCTCACCCTAAAAAATGACCTAACAGTTCAAATATATCATTTCTTTGGCAGTTTTTCTTCCCAATTTCTGTACCATTTTCTGCATAACATTGCGAGTATCGATACCTTGAAATAAGGAAGTTATCGGCATCAAAACTGATACCCAGTATCAGTATTTGGCATCCCTAATAATAGTTCATAAATCCCCTTTATCTCTATCTATGCCTTGATTGCAAAGCCTAAAACTGTCTTGTCCTCTCACTTCATGTGCTTGAAAACTAATAAAATGGTTGAAGTACTTCTAATCAGCATGCAAATGATTCTTTCCTCTGCTTTTTGTGTTTTGTCCCAAAGGCCTTACTTACCATATCTCGGTGGGCATATGCGGAAGTATGTGTCTCCCCCTTTTTTTTTTTTTTTGTTACTGTGAAACTATATCAAGATAATTAACACTATTTTCCTTCATAATAGAGGGAAAAGACAGCTGCAACACTCAGCCACCAGCCACAGCAGGTTTGCAATAGGAGCATAATTTTTTTTTTTTTTTTCCTTGTCTCATCATACTGTCATACATTGTGTGGATGTTTTCACAGGGGAGTCAGAGCAGTGTTCATCAGGACATCCAATACAAGCGAGTGAAACGCCAGCAGAACCTCCCAAATCATCCCACTCGTCTTTCCTTCCATCTGAAGAGGAGCCATCTAATCCTCCGTCGAGAATCTTGCCAAACAGCCACGAGCTATGTGAAGGTCAACAATCCAAAGATGACAAGAGTGCAGGTGATGTTTTCCCCCCTCCAATCGATGTGAACACACCCTTTCTGTCAAACCCTTCTGAGCAACCAACTGTCACATCGAACTGCACGAGAGAAAATAAAGTTGAAGTGGGAGCAGAGAACGTTGAAACGGAATGTATCATAATAGAGGAACATGTCCATATCCCACCAACGGTTCCCTTTGAAAAGGAGCAGGAAATTCAGCAAGATCAGGATTTTTTTATTGGGACAGATAATATGGCATGTTCTGTTTGATACTGTCTACTGTCAAAGATAACATCCAAACAGCATAGTTCTTCCACACTGGCACTGTACATTCCAGAAAACTTCTAGAGGCTGCTAATCTGTATGCTACAGTTTTTAACACAATTGTGCTTAAAAAGCAGAGTCGTGTTACTTTTCTCTGATCATTTTAGACAATAACTGAATACATTAGACTACAAAGCAAGCTAACAGGATTTTCATAATGACAGTTTCATTATTTCAGTGAAGTGTTATGAATGTATCTGTAGGGTCAAGCACCAAAATGTGACAAATAGCTTTTAGGAAAGAACTTTTTCAATATGGATTACTTGTAGAAGTAAAACAATTATCAGTTCTACTCAGAAACTACTCCATCAAGGATTTAACAGTTACATAACATTTGAACAAGACAAATGAGAATGCATAATGCATTTTTCCATAAGATGAGTCTGGATCAGATGTAATTGAAATCAGATTTGAATTTTTTCTTCATTGTGAAGGATGAATTTGGTGAAATGCATTTTCGATTTAACCATTGGAAGAGTATCCTCGGAGGACAGAAATCACCACTCAAAACAATTCAAATAGTTGCATCAGCTGTTTATTTATTCACAAGATACACAAGCTACAGAGTGAAACACATTGCGAGCACACCATTTAAAGACTGTAAGGGACACCAACGGCACTGTGGATGAATAGGTAAGATAACTGCCTCAGCAGGGGCACTGTTATATATTCCAATTATAAGTACTGGTAATTGTGTGATGAAAGAACAAATGTATTAGTAAATAATTTCTTCAAAATAAACTACTTTTCATATGTTTGCACAGCAAAAAAAACAATGCGTCTATCAGGCATATTGAGCCCAGGCAATGATGTAGGATTGATACATTTAAGATCTGCAAGCGCATGTAGAATAGAATAGCAACCCACAAAAAAAGTGTGGCATTAAATTTTCTGCAGGCGCCTAGTCATCAACCTGGAGTATGTATTCCAGGGATTGGGGGAGGAAATCCCAATAACACAGCAACCGAGCCTGCGTCCTGAATTTCCACTAAGCAGACTGCCAGCATCCCCCCCAAGGCCCAGGTCATCTTGGTGCTCGTGAATCACAACTGCTCTTCCAAGCACAGACAGATGACCAAATAGCGTGGCCTTAGATTCAAATGCTGCCATGATTTTGCCTTGTTGAGGCACAAAGTTCCCAAAATCTCCTGGGTGGTTGGGGTGATTGACACCTTCAGGGTTGTAGTGGCCTCCAGCGGAATCGCACCCCTGCTGCAGGTCTCCATACTGATGAATGTGCACCGCCTTGGGCTCTGGCCCGCTCCCCGTGGGGAATCCATTGAAGCGGAGAATCACTCTGAGCTTCCCATGAGGATAATCTTGCTTGAAGAGCACTTGGCCATAGACCTTGGGCAAACCCTCAGCTAGCGTGGAGCTTGGTCTCACTTTACAGGTTGCATACAGAGCGCCATTGTTTTGCCAGACCTCTGGTGGTGCCCAGGTGCTGGTGGAGGCTGAGGCACTCTGACAGAGGTACAGCACCAAAAGAAGGGACGCCACCATTATTGACTTTGGCCTGTAAGATATGAAAATGTCCATTACAATTCAAATGCTCAATGCAAAATTGGTACATAGTTAACAGCTTAAATAGAAAGTCCTTGCTTTTAGTTGTATTTAAGGTTCAAACTGACAAAAAAAAAAACAGTCACTCATTTTTATTTTGATGACAGCAACACGTTCCAAAAAGCTCCAACAGAGGCCTGTAAACCACTGCGTCATCACCTTGCCATTGCGCAACACCCAATATGTGTTTGGTAAATGAGGACATAATTGAGGAGACAGAGTTCCTCCCATTCTATGTTGCTTAACAGTCCGATTGGTGTTTGTAAAGCCTTACTGTTAACTAGTGGCAATATTATTCTCTTGTTTAATAGAGAAAGTTAACATAGTTGTGGGCATCTTGGGAAAACATCATGTAACAGCTGGACAAGTGAACTCGTTGCACAATGATCTAATGAAAACGGGTGTCTTATGCAGAATTCAACAAGCCAATATGTTAAATAAATTACACGAACCAAATGCGGCACAGGTTTTTAGGACTGCCAAAGTTGGCAAGTTGGAATTTGTAGCGTTTTCAGCATGCACAAACCATTTCAGTCGTACTTTTTGAGTCAGCTTGGTAAATAAAGAAATATACTCACCAGTGTTGATGCATTGTTACTACAATTAAGAAAACTGCAGAATCAAAGAACGTTTGAGCAACAGATTATTTTTCTTGTTGTATCGTAAGAGAATCAGGGACTTGAGGTCCGAGATCGACTGCGCACCCGCTTTCGTAAGACACCAGCTTCTTCACTGCACGCTGCAGGGGTGGGCAAATCCAGTCCTTGACGAACGGTAACGGTAACGGTGCCCGGCATGTTTTATAGGTCTCCCTGCTGCAACACACGTGAAAATGATCAAAATTGTTATCTAATTTTGCTTATTGTCTGACCATTTGAATTAGGTGTGTTACATCAGAGAGACATATAAAACACGCAAGACACGGGCCTTCGAGGACTGACACAGTCGTCAAAAGTTCCGTTACACAAAGGTATGTAACATTCAGAAAATTAAAGTTAAGGTGAGACGAGAGTGTGCCGTGAATGAGATCATACCTTGTTTGATTGAGTTGTTAGGCTTCCTGCAGACTGGCATTCCTTATAAATTCCAGTGCACTCTGAAATGAGTTTTTATACAATACGTATTACGTGCAATAAAAAAAATCCCCATTTTGTTTTTAACTCTTCGTCTCCCCCTACAGTTGTGAAGTATAACTTACATTTTCGTATTTTAGTCAGTGGGTAAAAAAAAAAAAACTTTTATTATGAGAAATAAAATAAGAAACAATGAGATTGCAGATACCGTTCTAGATAATAGTGAATTAAAGCCAGATCAAAATGATGTGGTCATGGTTTTCAACAGATTCTTTGCTCATATAATAGACTAGAAAAATACGGAGTCAAAGAGTGAATTGTATTTTTTGGGGGTATTTTTTTATTGAGGCACATGTTAGTGAGTTCTTTTATTTCTATGTGGCTGTTGGAGTTTTTTGCTTCTTTGTTTCTTTATTCCTATGACTCAAATATAAACATAAATAAGAGCACAAAAATACTGCAATTAATCACAAATGTGGACTATACTATTCGCTTGTGAGCTGCTCCATGAAACCAAACATCAAAAACAAAAACAAAAATGACCTTGACTTCAGATTCAATGTTTGTGAAATAATCCCTTTGAATAAACAAGATTTCATTTTGAAAGGCTATTGGAAAAAACAAAAGAGTTGAATCCATTTCCATTGGATTTTATTAAACTAATAGAAAAGTTACAAAATGCATGCAATAGAAAAAAAGATGGGAGCGTTTCACTTGTTTAGCATAAGTAAGACCACATAAACAATTCATTACCAATGTATTTCCGTGCCTATAACGCATTTCACTTAACCTAAATATATTTCTTAACTTAATTAACGTAAATATATTTAAGTACCAGCATCTAAAAAAATAGGGTTTGACTTGAGGCTAAATGCTTGTGAAAGAATCCATTTGAATAATCAGAAATACCATTTGAAGTACGAAGGGCCGCCCCTGGTAAACATGAAGAAAAGTTTAAACATGCGTAATTGAGCTCCACCCTTGGTAAAGCGACACCCACTGACTTGCTTACAATATAACACAGAAAAATATAATAACATAAAAAAATATATAATTCTCAATAGAGGCTATTGTTACTTGCCACATTTTGGTACTGGGCCCTGCAGATACATCCATAACAATTCACTGAAACAATGAAACTGTGCCTTTACGGAACTCCTGTTAGCGTTCTTTGTCGTCTAATCTGTTCAGTTATCATGAATCCCACTTTATTTTCTTGGTTGGATGTAAGAGATCACATCTATTGAGGGGGCAAAGACATCACCTGCACTCTCGTCATCCTTGGACTGTTGACCTTCATGTAGCTCATGACTGTTCGGCAAGATTCTCGTTGGAGAATTTCATTCGCTTGTATTTGGTGTCCTGATGAACACTATTTAATTTAAAACAGAGTCTGAGTTGCAGACCAAACAGGGTTAGAATTTATTGGACGGAATGGTCCGTTACTGAGACAAATACTGTACTGACTATGAACAGACTTCAGTAAAATAACAGGTCACCCTCAACTCTTTATTACGGTCAGAAAATTCCATCTGGTGTCAAAAATACTGACATGTTGAATTCCATTCCAGAAACAAGTACATGCTGTTCTTTTCCTACCCCCTAAAGCACAAACAAGTATTTGCTTTCCCATCTTTTGTTAAATTATTTTACTTTGATATCTATTTTTTCCTTCTTGGGCATTATGGGATTAGTTGTTGATTTGCCAGGATACAAAATTGAAGTACATTGGCATTTTGGTAAACACACATTTGATAAAAATTGGAATTAGAGAAGTTCAATTGTGAATTACTTGCTATTCAAATGCCTCAGCCATGGAAAGTCTGTGCTCCAGGTGTTTATGTTAAGACAACCATATGCATGTAAACGTCTCACAACTCATTTAAAAAACAGTATACACATCGCCTTTTGCGTATTTGTGCTCCACCCTCAGTAAAGCAACGCCCACTTATGATACAACGAAACATATATATATGATAACATTGCTTCGTTCTTCAAGCGATCCTTGCAGCAAAAACTTCCAAGATATTTGGTTCGCCATAATTTTCTTAATTGTAGTAACAATGCATCAACACTGGTGAGTATATTAACTTGGGAATGTACTGCTGTCGTCAAATTCAAAATAATATAATACTTAGGGGATTTCTTTTGATCAGTTTCAGCCTTAAACATCTGTCAAGTCAATCAAATTATTTTATTTTTATTTACGCTGTACAGTATGTATCAACCTCATTGGAATTGAGCATTTATAGTATAATGGATGATGTTTTCATTTCTTTCAGGCTAAAGTGTATAGTGGGGGCATTGCTTCTGTTTGTGCTGTCCACCTGTCAGAGTGAACCAGACCAGACCGACAGAAACCAACCAGACGTCGGGCAAAACAGTAGCACTCGGTATGCAACCTGTGAAATGAGCCCAAACTTACCGCTGGTTGAGGGTATGCCCCAAATCTATGGCCGAGTGCTCTTTAGGCAGGGTAATCCTAATGGAACGGTCAGCGTCCTTCTCTGGTTTAATGGATTCCCCACAGGGAGCGGGCCACAGCCCAGGGCGTTGCACATTCATCAGTATGGAAACCTGATGAACGGATGCGGTTCAACTGGAAGTCACTTCAACCCTGAAGGTGTCACTCACCCCAACCACCTGGGAGATTTGGGAAACTTTGTGCCTCAACAAGGCGAAATCAGAGCAGTGTTTGAATCTGACGTCACGCTATGTGGTCATCTGTCTGTGCTTGGAAGAGCAGTCTCGATTCACCAGGGGCGGGATGACCTTGGCCTTGGGGGGAATGATGGCAGTCTGATTCATGGAAATGCAGGAGCTATACTCAGCTGCTGCGTTATTGGGATTACCTCCCCCGATTTGTGGAGTGCACATATTGCGCAAATACGGGGAATTTAATGCCACATTTTGCTGATAGCCATACATGTAGTCAACATGCGCTTGCTGATCTTAAATGTCATAAGAATCATACAAATTTGCTCAGGCTAATAAGCCTGATACACTGATTTTCCCTGCTTTGCTTAGAAAATGTGTGGAAAGTGTTTTGAAGAAATTAATAATAATTAATGATACATTTTACAGGTAGTTCTTTCATTACAAACAAACACAAGGACTAATGCTTGCAATTGAATTACGTAGTGCAGCCGGTGTCCCTTACGCAGATGCAGTCTTTAAATGAAGAACTAATGTTTTGGGGTTTTTTTTGTGAACCAATGAATGCTTATAAATGATAAGACATTTACTTGGCTCCAGATGACACTAATGTGAATGAATAAATTGCACCGCTGATGCAACTATTTGAATTGTTTAGACTTTAGAGTGATGATTTCTGTTCAAATGTTATGTAACTGTTGAATCCTTGGTGGAGTGGTGTCTAAGTACAATTGAAAGAGTTGTACTTCTACAGGGAGTCTATAAATTGAAAATGTTTCTTCATAGAGGCTATTGGTATTTTCCACATTTTGGTGCTGGCCCCTACAGACACATTCATAACAATTCAATAAAACAATGAAACTATATCTCTTTATGAAAATACTGGTAGCTTGTTTTGTAGTCCAATGAATGTTTAAGTTTGTTTATGCTTAAATGTTCCTAATAATGTATGTTCCTTGTGGATTAAAATAAAAGACAATAAAATTATCAAAAATCAGAAATCATTACAACGAGAGTTCTGTGCGCTTTTATTACAGCGGGGAGATTTAATGTTTGTAAATTGACATTTCGGACCCGAAGCTGCGAAATAGAAACATTCTTACTCCTGACCACCTAGCGGCGGTAATGCACCTACGACGCTACTGAACAGAAGACAAACAAGGAAGAACCCAATGAGGAAACGCCGTTGCATTAAACCGGGTGAAGTAGTGGCCGCCGTTATAGATTTGTAAAAGGTACGCCGTTTTCTCACAAAGATGTCCAAAAGACATCGTTTGGATTTGGGTGATGACTACTCCAGTAAGAAGAGATCCGAAGGGTAGGTGTGACGCTAAACGAACGCGTCCATTGAAACATTTCAGGCGCTCGCGGGCTGGAGCGAATTGGCTCGAAGCCTACGTTGTGATTTAACGGGAATAGAGATAAATAGCTAACTTTAGCGGTCTATGCTGGTGTTGGTGACTCGGTGACATGCTGGTTAGGTAATCTTTATTGCGCCCAAGGTGATACGTGAACGTTTTGGAGTGTTTTGCATTAGCTCGCATCACGATACGAGTTTGAGGCACGTGTATGAAGTTAGCGGGATGCTAGCAGCCATACCTGCTAGCTAAGCTAACGAGCTAGCACGCTAGCCCAAGCGGCAAACGAGAGCATTTTGTTAAATTACGTCTTTAAAGCCGTTCATCCCATGGTCTACATATATCAAAATTGTACAAATTACGCCCCTTTAAATAGCTTTAATACAGTATCTTGTCAGGCAGTGTATTCAAAATATAATCCCCGCATTCCCCAGTACAATCTAATATTGGCTTAACTGTCATTAGAAAGAGGTCAGCTTGCCTGTTAAATTTGTATTTAAAGCAGAGATCAACCAAGATATAATTTCAGAGGCTTCAATTTCGGGCTCTAAACCAAAGTTTTCGATTCTTTAAATTTTTTATTATTATTCACTAAAATCTGATTTCACCCTCATTAGTAGAAAAGCAAGTGGCAATGACCTTAGTCAGGTTATAGTTTGTTTTAATTATTCTAGGATTCAAGATTTTCATTTCTCATCAGAAACAAGTTTTGAAATAGTAATAATTGACCCAACGCCATTTCGAAGTATATTTAAACATCAGCAGACAATATGACTAATTTAACATTGCATTTAATTGACACTGACAGGCGTGACAGAGACTCAGATCGAGACCGTGGGGATCATTCCAGAGACAGGGACAGAGACCGGGATCGTGACCGTGACAGAGACCGGGACCGTGAGAGAGATGTGAAGTCTTCAAGTGCACCACCTAAAAGCACACCGCCCATCATCACCATGCCTCAGCTGAAGCAGATGGCCATGCAGCAGCAGATCAACCCATTCACCAACCTGCCGCACACGCCTCGCTATTATGAGATCCTTAAGAAAAGGTTACAGCTTCCCGTTTGGGAATACAAGGAAAACTTCAGTGACATCATCACACGCCATCAGAGCTTTGTCCTTGTTGGAGAGACGGGCTCCGGCAAGACAACACAGGTGAGAAAACCCACACACAAAATTTTAATTCAACTGAAATTGCAATGGAATTCATGGGACTTTTGCTTTTACCTGTAGATTCCTCAGTGGTGTGTGGACATGGTAAGGAGCATTCCTGGTCCGAAGAGGGCTGTCGCTTGTACTCAGCCAAGGAGAGTGGCAGCCATGAGCGTGGCCCAAAGAGTGGCAGACGAAATGGACGTGATGCTTGGACAGGAAGTGGGCTACTCCATCCGATTTGAAGACTGCAGTTCTGCCAAAACAATTCTAAAGTAAGTCGCTGGCTCCATTAAATTATTTTCAAAACAACACATATCCACCTGTCTGATTCCATCTCCTGTTTATTTAGGTACATGACAGATGGTATGTTGCTAAGAGAGGCGATGAATGACCCTCTTCTGGAGAGATACGGAGTGATTATACTCGACGAGGCCCATGAACGAACACTCGCCACTGATATTCTGATGGGAGTGCTGAAGGAGGTGGTGCGTCAGCGAGCAGATCTGAAGGTTTGTATGTCCTTGCATATTTGGAATTTGAGGAGCCACTCATTTAAAGTAATGTCCAATCCCGATGTTGTTTGCCGTCACAGTTGCCGTGGAGCGACATGAAAGTTTTGTTTCAAAGTTAGCGTGAAAGAATCAGCCAAATAAAATTTTCTTGCAAGACCCCATGAAATATACTTACATGTGCAGAACCTTTTCAATCAGAGTTCATTTCTGTTTTCTAGTCTTCTGAGGCTCTTACCAATTGCATTAAAAAAAGACTAAGTCAAAGTAATTGAGCAATTTTTTTTATATTCAAGAAAATTTGAAGGGGAAATATTTGCTATAAAAAAAGCTCATCAAGGATGTTCTCTTTTTGCTCAGGTGATAGTTATGAGCGCTACTCTGGATGCAGGGAAGTTCCAAGTGTACTTTGACAGTTGCCCCCTGTTGACGATCCCCGGCCGCACGCACCCGGTAGAGATCTTCTACACGCCTGAGCCGGAGCGAGACTACCTCGAGGCTGCCATTCGCACGGTCATCCAGATTCACATGTGTGAGGAAGACGAGGGCGATTGTCTTCTCTTCCTCACCGGTCAAGAGGTGAGAGCATGCTTGACTTTTAACCTCAAACATGGCATTGTCCTTAAAACCTCTTTCAACTGTACAGTCAATATCGCAGGAAAAATTCTTTGTAAGTATTGAAATTTACCGCCATTCAATAAAAGTCGAAAGAGTTACCTGTTGAAGATGGCACCTGAGAGGGAACAGGAAAAGATGATAGTCATGAAGAGATGTTTGACACACAGTTTTGTTCAATATCCAAATTATACCACTTGAATGGCACGTAGATTTTACGAGTGTTATCAGTTTCTATAATGTCCTTAAAAATAAATGTTTTCCTCTGTAGGAAATTGATGAAGCGTGCAAACGAATCAAGCGTGAGGTTGATGACCTCGGGCCTGAAGTTGGGGACATCAAAATTATTCCACTGTATTCCACATTGCCACCACAGCAGCAGCAGAGGATCTTTGAGCCGCCACCCCCGCGGAAACCCAATGGTGCTATAGGAAGAAAGGTATATTGGTTTAATAATTCAAGTTTGTCCTAAGGCTAGGTGCATAGTCCATCCTCACTGATGTGCACTGCTCACACTATGTTGACGTACAAAAGCTACACATGAAGCTACAGTATTGCACACATACCAGCAGCAATTGAAATCGGTGGTTTATAATTATACACGAAGTATTCTTTTCTCAAGTGCAGTGTGACTCCCTCACTTGCAAATTAACTTGAGCTAATTTTAAATTTAACTTTAAAACAAAAACTTGCCAGAAAAAATTATTTCAAAACTTCTTCGTCAATTCCTATTGATTTAACTGTTTTTTTGTTTGCTTGTTTGTCCGTTTTAGGTTGTGGTATCGACAAATATTGCTGAAACCTCTCTAACGATTGACGGCGTAGTCTTTGTCATCGATCCTGGCTTTGCCAAACAGAAGGTGGGCTGTGCAGCAGAACTTAATGTGGAGCAGCCCAAATTTGTTTGAGATGAGCAAATCTCACTTGAATCTTACACACAGTATATTGGATATAATGGGATGACAAATTTGTCTGCAGGTGTACAACCCTCGCATCCGAGTGGAGTCGCTGCTTGTCACAGCCATCAGTAAGGCTTCTGCCCAGCAGAGGGCAGGACGAGCCGGCAGAACCCGTCCAGGGAAATGTTTCCGCCTTTATACAGAAAAAGCCTACAAAACAGAGATGCAGGTGACAGGCTAAAATGCTGTTCTTCCTTTTCAATAGCTCCTCTAAGATTGTACTGATCATGCTTTCCTTTTCAGGATAACACGTATCCAGAAATCCTGCGTTCAAATTTGGGGTCTGTGGTGCTGCAACTCAAAAAGTTGGGCATCGATGACCTCGTGCACTTTGACTTCATGGATCCACCAGGTGAGACCGTCCAGTGTACAAAGCGCTCAAATCAGTGAGGTGGAAGGTGTCTCATCCCTGAGGGTGTTGTCATACCTCCTTGACCTCCTTGCAGCTCCTGAGACACTGATGAGAGCCCTGGAGCTACTCAACTACTTGGCGGCTCTCAATGATGACGGTGACCTGACTGAGCTGGGTTCCATGATGGCAGAGTTCCCCCTCGACCCCCAGCTTGCCAAGATGGTCATCGCAAGTTGCGAGTTCAACTGCTCCAATGAGATCCTTTCCATCACCGCTATGTTGTCAGGTAATGGCCAGGACCGGGCCCGCTCAGAGTCCCTGATGAATCCACATCAATTCACATGGGTTCAAAAGGTCTCAATACTTGAGCAGAGAAGAACTGTTAATCCAAAAATAAAATACAAAATTAAGTTGAAGCGTGCTGTTTTTCGTTTGAGCATCAAGTAATAGAATTTCCAAGGCCAACTCAGAATAAACAAATGCATCTGTTAAGGGTGGAATATGTCGAATACTCAGACGTCACAGGCCAGCACTTGGATTTCACGTCTGAAAATTAGTGGTTCTGCTGTATCATTTTTGTGTACTATGGCACTATTAGTGTGCGTCATTTCAGCTTTCAAACTATTAGAACTTCCCCCACAAAAAAGTCCCAAATGTCTTTGAGAGGCTAAGGGATAGAAATGTCAATTGATGCATTTTAATAGTAACTAAACAGTTTCAGGTCCTTGTGATGAGAAAATGTAAATGTCTTATGAATTTCACACAGTGCAGAGAAGTGTTAACAAACTTGCCAAATTTAAATGAATAGTATATTGAATCAGACTTAGAAAAATCAAGACCTTCACTTGGCGATCAGGCGCTGTGGCCATGCTAGCTGAACCCTTAGCATGTGCACAAATTGTTTGATCTGCAAAAATGTATCCACTTAAACTCTCCGGTGACTCGAAAACTTGTATGCAATGACTAGAAGCGCACGAAAACTTTTGCTTTCCAGATGTGCTTTAATGAACTTCCCCCAACCGTCTCTGAGCTAAGGCTGCAGACGCCCCCCCCTCCCTTTCGATAGAGCTTGTGGTTGTGCCACTCCCAGCTGTCACCTCTTAGGCTTTTCTCTATCGTGTTGTGAATTTTTGACTCATCCCTGTGGGCGGCTTTGTTGGGGCCCATACCAACCTTGTTTAGTCCCACAGTGTTTTGTTCGCCCCACGGAGGCTAAGAAGGCCGCCGACGAGGCCAAGATGAGGTTCGCCCACATCGACGGCGACCACTTGACACTGCTCAATGTCTACCACGCCTTCAAGCAAAGTGAGTGTCAGTCACTAAGCTGGTCCACAACACAAGGCGTTGCGCATGCCTGTCACTGTCTTAGCTTGAAATCAATGACCTTTTTGTCCTCCTCTTCAGACCATGAGGCGAACCAGTGGTGCTATGACAACTTTGTCAACTACCGCTCGTTGGTCTCAGCCGACAACGTGCGGCAGCAGCTGTCCAGGATCATGGATCGCTTCAATCTGCCCCGCCGGAGCACAGAGTTCACCAGTCGAGACTACTACATCAATATCCGCAGAGCGCTGTGCACCGGCTTCTTCATGCAGGTTGGTAATGCCGGTGCGCAACGTGGTGGTCGACGTTCGGACCGTCAGCTCCAACAAATACTAGCTCCATAAGTGTTTGTTTTCAAACCAAGTCCACCAAAGCATTTGGAGTGGTCCTCACTTTTGAAGTTTAGTTTCTTAAATGTAGTGAATGCAGCCTGGATACTGTTTGGCTCAATTGAATTTTACAATGCATTGACTTGCTTGTTGTCTGTGCTGCAGGTGGCTCATCTGGAACGAACCGGTCATTACCTCACAGTCAAAGACAACCAAGTGGTCCAACTGCACCCATCAACAGTCTTGGACCACAAGCCCGAATGGGTGCTCTACAATGAATTTGTCCTCACCACCAAGAACTACATTCGCACTTGCACAGACATTAAACCAGAGTGGTGAGCTAAAGTAATCGATAGGGTCATGGTCGTCCGTCAGTTCAAGTGCGGTTTCGAATGCTGTCTCTTGTGTTGCAGGCTGGTCAAGATTGCCCCCCAGTACTACGAGATGAGTAACTTCCCACAATGTGAAGCTAAACGACAGCTGGAGCGAATCGTTGCCAAACTAGAGAGCAAAGAGTATTCCCAGTACTAAACGTTAACCAATAACTGTCCTGAAAAAATGACAGCATTGACCATATGGTTTTAGATCTTTCTGTATCATCGTATCTTAAAACTGTTGACTCTTTAGCATTTGGATTTTTTTTTATATACTATATATTTTTTTTGTTAGCTTTCAGTTGTCTCCCACATTGTCCATTCTTCAACTGTAATGCCAGAAAGAAATATCAGCAAGCATTGGATCACTATAAATATTTTCAAAAGAAGCATTGTTTTGATGTTTTACTGTAGGGAATTGTTGACTGCTGGCTTTGTTTCTTTATTAAAGGAGCTTTGACTTACTACACCTTGATGCTTTAAATACCAATGTGAATGTCATGACAGAAATGCACTTGATGTTACACATCAACTTCATTATAAAGTATTCGTTTAATTTGTTGAATCCACAAAAGATCAAGTTACCTGATAAAACCTGCAAGGCTACATGAGTGAGAATGTGCGAGAAGAACAGGATGAAAAAGGCGTTGGTCCAACTTCACAAGGTATGATGAAATTCTAATCAGGTAACATTACAGGTAGCACCAAAGTTTGGGCTTATTTTTTTCCCTTCAACATCCTCAATTGTCTCTGGCAGGCAGCGGCCGCGTGTCTCTGGCAGCTGCGTTGCCAGGATTGCTGCCAGGACTGCTGAGGAGACCAAGACGAGTTGGGGCAGGTCCTTCCAGACGTCCTCCAGTAAAAGGATCAGAGGAGCGAGGGCCACACCCATTCGGGCCATAGATGAGTTGAAGCCCATCCCGTTTTGTCTTGAACATAAATATTACAGCACAGATAGTTTAGTATTGTGACTGGCACTATGTGTATAACTTTTAGATGCTGAAATAAAGGCAGTATAGAAATTTACAACCTGCTGATGAAAAAAGTAAGGTATGTAAGCGCACCTGACAACAGTGGGAAACAATTCAGAAGAGTAGAGCACTGTGGTACAAAATGATGCTGAAGAAAAGCCTTTTCCTATGACTGCCACCATTGTTCTCAGGGTTGACATATCTGGGGGAAGGTCACGGGAATCATTAAGTATGACAACATCTGGATCAATCCTTGGAAATGCCATGACACCAACCTTTTGGTATCAAAATGTTGATTCCGAGAGAGACAGCAAGCAAGGTCAGCATTCCCACCTGCGTGCGCTTCCTGCCAATCCTGTCCAGTAAGAAGAAACTGGACAATTTGCCCGGCACTTCCACTGATGAGTAGAGCAACTGAGTGAGGTAGACATTAAGGCCAAAGCCGCTGATATTGAAGGTGATGCCGTAGAATGCAATTGCTATGGTGAACCTAGGAACGAGAGAATGCGTTGTAACATTGTGTGACCCAAACCCACAATTGGATGTGGAGGAAAAAAAATATGCGCAGACCAAAGAGAACCAGTGCACAAGGACAATCTTCTCATTTTAGGTGTTCTCATCAAGTCCAAGTAGGAATACACTCGACTTTTCTTCTCTGTCACCACGATGGAGGAAAGAGTCTAGAAACAGTCAAAGGAATAGTCTTGGAAACTCTTGAGAATCAGAACATTATCATTATGAGAACAACGCGAACCTCAGGTTGAAGTCCATGACACGACGCCTCAGTGCCGTTCATTTTGGCACATTTGACGAGACACAAATGAGCTTCCTCCAGCTTTCCGTTGGCAATGAGCCATCGAGCTGACTCAGGCATCCACCTGGATGTCAAAGGCAAAAAAAATACTGCATTTAGTTTTGAGGGACAGAATATTGAAAATTGACTTCCTACAAGTACTTTGATTTCTGGAACAATTGCTCACAGCTGCAGTGTGAAAATAAAATTTTCATTTGATATGACGTCCCGTGGTCTGCAAAAGTTGAATCAAGGAAGGTTAACTTCTTCAACCACCCAAAACACTCGTGTTCTTGATTAAACTTTTGTACACAACCATAATCTGGATGAATAAGAATTTATGCAGTCATTATGTCCACAATGTCTCATTTACGAAATAACAGAGGGGTTGTGTAAAACAACCCAGGTTTGTAGAGGATCAGATCTATTTGGACAGTTGATTTGAATGTTTTGCACAAAAAGTGGGGAAAAAATAAAAAAAGAGAGAGGAAAAAAGACATTTTCAAAAAATATTTAAAGAAATCTGATGCATATACATACATTGTATAATTTGGTCTGTTTTGTTATACCTCCATGTAAAGACACCCAAGAGGACGGGCAAAGTGACGGCAACAGTCAACCACCTCCAGTCGTTCACAAGGTAAGCAATGGGTACGAAGCAAATGCTCCCAAATGTCCAGGAAAGACTGTCAAACATTCCAACCGTCTTTCTGTGCTCTATGTCCACCCACTCCACACCTGGTTGAAGAATACAAGGGCACACAGACACACATATGTATAGGATGGATAAATAAAGCAACTCAAATAATGGTTGAGTTGAACATGAAATGCCATCTGATGATCTAAAATGACTGTACCGAGAACCAAAGAGACGATGACTATGCCAGTCATGCAAAAGCCGGTAAGGAATCTCAGCACTGCAAACATCAGGAAGGATGTGGCGAAAGCACTGGCGAGACCAAACAGCATTCCAGAGAGATAAGATGTCAGCAGCATGATCCTCCGACCGAACCTGAGCAGGAGGACCAAGGAAGTCAACACATGGCAATCAAGAGGTCAGCTAACCCTTCCTGTACATTTATTGGTCAAGGTCAAATGATTCCTTGTGGTGTGGATGGACGGTTGGACTTTGCACAAGCACCATTCATTGGCAGTTTGGACACACCTAGTCTTTTGTCAGTACAAAGAAAGAGTCGCTTAGATGTGTTGCTCACATGGCAGCATGAAGTAACCCTCGCTTTGTCCCAATGCTTTAGCGCTTCCCGTGGTCGTCATGGTAACAAAAGCTACACTCTCGATTCGCAGAAGACAGTACCTCAGCCCGCATTCTTTGTGTGTTTTGAAAGACCAATCGATGTGAGAGACCAGGTGATTTTTTGCTTATTTCATATTCTACAAGGGCAATATTGATCAGAATACAATGTTTAATCTGATTTTACCGTAATTTGTGAGGTCATAAAAACAAACAAAAAACAAGTAAAATCTTCATGGACAGATTTGTGTACAAGCATGATCATAATTTTCTCAAGGGAATCAAAATATAACCATGAAATGCCATCATCTCTGTGCAGTCAAGTCAACGTGAAAAGCAATGATTGCATTGTGTTACCTGTCACTCAGACTTCCAAAAGTCACAGCTCCAAACATTACGCCAACAAAGAAGATAGTAGCCGTGGATTGGCTTCTGCTTTTTTTATCACACACCAGGTCCCACTAATACAAATACATTCCACATGTTTACAGGGGAAAACCAATGACAAAATGTAAAACAATGTAATGTAGATCACCTGGGTGGCCAGTGTGGATTTGAAGGTAGTGTTATCATACACCCACCCATCCAGACAGGGCAAGGTGAGCACCTGAGTGACGTCAGACGTGTTGAAAAGCAGATGATATTGAGGTTCGGCGAACATTCGACAGGAGCTGCGAGTGCCGTCCTCCTCCAATGGGATGCTGACGGTGAGCCTGTCTGCCTCGGACAGATTCAGGAAGAGCCCTCCGGCAGCGACAAGGCAGTGGTGCGCAGGAACCGCCGCGATGAAGCTGTTGAGCAGAAAGTGGCAGGGCAGTGTGAAGCGACTTATGAAGCTGATGGCCACTATCATCTTCTGGAACCTCCCGAATCCGCCGACGTCAGAGAGAATGTCCTCGAACTTCATGATGAGCACCGGTGTGTGCTCCAGACATACAAGCTCAGAGAGCGCAGCAATCCCATGCAAGAAAGGAGTAATTGAGACTCCTGTACCTCTTACCCAAACCCCCTTCATACTTTCCACATCCACGTGTCTTCAAGAGTGGGCGTTACTTCATGTGATGTAACTGTTAAAAATGGTTGTGAAATCTAGTTACTTAATGCATTAAACACAGTAACCTAACTGTGTATGATTTTTACAATAGATTGCTGTAATTGTTGCAGTTAAACCTTGTAAAAATGACAAAATCACAGTAGTACAAGTATTACAGTGAAAAACACAGTAGTCGAAGCATTACTGTAAAAAAATCACAATAGCCAGTATAGTACTGTAAATAGAAAAGTAAACTACTGTATTTTTATTGTCAATGTCGTTGATGAATGAACATTGGACTCGGACTCGGGGACTCGTACTCGGTCGGACTCGGTCATTTTAGCCGGACTCGGTGCTGATTTTGACCGAGTCCACCGAGTCCGACAATAAAAAAAATACGTTCAATTTTATTTTCATCATGCTGCTGAGAATGCGCGTAGGAATACTGTCCACAGCCCTGCTCACGATCAATGCGGCCACGTTGAGTTGCACTTAGGCTAATGTTTACATTATGTACCAATGTCAAGGACGATTATGTCATCCAGCTTATATCATTATTTAGATTTTGATCTAAATTAGCCTTGAATAAAGACTAAGCAGTCACATGAATTAACAGAAAAAAATGGACAGCCGGACTTGGACTCGGTGGTCAAGAGGCCGGACTCGGTGGTCAAGAGGCCGGACTCGGACTCGGTGCAAAAATCCGACCGAGTCCACAGCCCTGATATGTATACAGATATATATTAGATATAAAATATCTCATAATAAAATCAATGATTATCATAAAATTATCATATAATCCTTATGACTTTTAACTCAATGACTCACCATGGCATTTTTTTATTATCAACATTAAGTTTTTTTCTCTTTTCTTTTTCCCTGACGGAATATGGGCTGACATGGGCTGACATAAATGTATCCAATGGGGACCAAGAGAGTTCAAAGGTCTTGTTTTGATTGGTCAATCACGTCAACCTATACGGGACCCCCGCCCCACCCAAAATTTAAGGAAAACAGTCTGTTTCGGTTGTGCTTCGTTTGTGCAGCAAAAATTTTCGTTTGTGCTGCTTCAGTTTTTTAGTTATAAAAGCTTATTTTACAGGTCATCCAGAGTTCACCCAGCCCCCCATTTTCCTCCAAATGGACCCAAAATGGTACCGTTCGTTTGTGCTTCGTTTGTGCTGGTTTGTGCAGCAAAGATTTTCGTTTGTGCTGCTTCCGTTTCGTAGATGTTACATATTTCATTCATAGCGATGACGTCACTGTGAAGCTGGCCCCTCATCTTCCTCCAAATGGACCCAAAATGGTACCGTTTGTTTGTGCTTCGTTTGTGCTGGTTTGTGCAGCAAAAATTTTCGTTTGTGCTGCTTCGGTTTCGTAGATATTACATATTTCATTCATAGCGATGACGTCACCGTGAAGCTGGCCCCCCATTTTCCTCCAAATTGACCCAAAATGGTACCGTCCGTTTGTGCTGGTTTGTGCAGCAAAAAGTTTCGTTTGTGCTGCTTCGGTTTTTTAGTTATAAAAGATTATTTTATAGGTAATCCAGAGTTCACCTAGCCCCCCATCTGCTCCAAATGAACCCAAAATGGTACCGTTGGTTTGTGCTGGTTTGTGCAGCAAAAATTTTCGTTTGTGCTGCTTCCGTTTCGTAGAAATTACTTTTATTTTATAGCGATGACGTCACCCAGCCCCCCATTTTCCTCCAAATGGACCCAAAATGGTACCGTTCGTTTGTGCTGGTTTGTGCAGCAAAAAGTTTCATTTGTGCTGCTTCGGTTTCGTAGATATTACGTATTTCATTCATAGCGATGATGTCACCGTGAAGCTGGCCCCCCATTTTCCTCCAAATGGTACCCAAACTGGTACCGTTCGTTTGTGCTGGTTTGTGCAGCAAAAATTTTCATTTGTGCTGCTACAGTTTCGTAGATATTACACATTTCATTCATAGCGATGTCGTCACCGCAAAGCTGGCCCCCCATTTTCCTCCCTCCACATTCTGCCTCCGTGTGGGTTTTCCTCCTGGCGGCGGCTCCACCACCAAGCACACGTCGCGACGGCCAGAAATCGGTAAGTAAGCCTACCATCACTATCACTATAAGTAATAAAAGAAAATAGTAATACATCAGTTCGCTTGCCATCAAAATGAATTACTCATGCAAGTACTGTAATTTCACCACAGCTTCAATCCCTGCATTTGTTCGTCATTTCTCCTTGCTGATGTAAGCGCCTTAATTACGTATATATTTTATTTACAGTTTTAAACAGTTAATTTTCACATTTAGCGCTATCAGAATCATCTCTGCTTAGAGTAAAACATTTTACACCCCCGCCCCCCAAAACTTTATTGCAGGTTGGTGAGCCTCCAATGGCATCTTGTTCTTGGGTTCAAGTACTAAATGCCGGTTTGCGTCTGGCAATCCTGTCTTCTTAGGAGTTTGTAGTTTGTTTGTTCATTGTTTGATACAGTGGGTTTCAGGCCAGGTATATAGTTAGAGGGCACATTCACGTTATTGTTGATTAAGAACTTTTTCATTTATATACCTCACCTCACACTATAACCCACATCTATCCCACAATGGTTCCATCTCAATAATTTTGTAGAGCATGTTGAGTGTAGTTTCTTGTCCACTGTATGCAAAATATTTGAATTAAGAGAAAATTTATATCGCCTGGCACTTTGTTATTTTCTATTTCCAAGGGGTGTAAACATGCACAAACCATCAGAAAAACAAAAAATATGGCACATTGCTTCCTTGCCAACAAATTTAAAAAATAATTTATTTTTTCCGAGAGATAATATGCCATCTCGTTTGTTTCAAGTAACTCTCACCTTTACTGGCATTCATAGGTGACAACCACTCCAGCAGATGCAGAGGCCCAGCTGCCTCTCCCCATCATCTTGCTTGGTAAGTTTCACATTCTACACAATGTCAATGAATCCTTTGAACAAATAGGCCACAAGCAAAGAAAGTCTAGTTCGGAAACAGTAGTGAATGCAGCTGGTCTCGCGTCATTCACTGTTTCTTCACTGGTCAGGATTGTCAGTTTGTAATACAAGGCTCACACAGACTTCAAAACCTGAACACACGCACGGATAAACTGATACTGTCACGCTTGCGCTCAGACCACATAATGAACATTTGACACATTTGACATTGTCCTGCCCCGCTTTAAAAAGAATAAAACAACTTGCGGAAACACTAAACACAGAGAAAAAAAAGCTATGTTGAGTGCGAAACCTCAAGTTCATGCATTTTACTTCATACCTCTTAATCCTACATGTGTTCATTGATTTTCCAGAGTTTATTCATGTTCTGTTTATGAACATTTTTTCTGTAAATAGTTCTCTGACTTGTGATCAAAAACATTTATCTGAAGCTAAATTTGAGGCTTTTATGTAAATCGTTTTCTAATAAACAATACATATAGAAACGTCTGATCAATTCGTATCCATTTCTGGCAAAAAAGACAACTTGTGGTGCAGGATCAGCCTATTTCTGGGTTGAACCACACCCACTTCCAGGTTAAGCCCCATTCAGAGTACGAATATTGATCATTTAGTTGATCGAACAGATACAGATAATGGTGTACTCACTCATCCCAGTAGCCAATTCGTTTGTCATTGCTGCTATTTCAGATTGCTTGCTATACATGTGTCACTTTTTGTTAATCTTTCACCAACTCAGTTACTATATCTGCTCCTTTTATCTGTTTATGTACTGCTTGGAAGATATGTATGCTCCCTGCCCTGTTTTTACAGTCATTCATCTGAAGCAGATCACTTATAAAATGGATTGCTGTGAAATATGTTTTTTGTAATGTCTGACTTTAAGGAGAGACAATCCTGACTGCAAAAAAGTGGATGCTGTCGATTGAGGGGAGGGGCATAATCCCACCTGCTGCTCACCTGGCTGACTTCACCACTGCCTTGACCACTCTCTTCGCCTGTTACTATGTTTTCAACCTAGAGTATCAGGTGGAAGCCTGCACAACATTGGAGTTTATTCAGAGGTATTAACGGATAAAATTATATACCTAACTATTCCCACAGGCATTTTCTATATCTGTCTGATCTCAGTTGTGATTTGCTAACTGATTACTCGTTGACATGTACATAGTGTCTCAACCTCTAACTCCTATACTCATTTCATAGGTTTTTGGTCAGGATTAATACTGACTCCACCAATTGCAGTGTCAAGGAGTGGAAGACTGGGAGAGTGGTGAAGAGGAAGACTTCATACATGAACCCCCATGTGATCTCCTTCATCAGGGACTTCATGGAGTTCGATTGGCTATCTGACTAGATACAGGTGAGGTTCAGATAATAACTTTTGCATAGAAAGTTCAAGATGGTTTATTTAAAGAAGTCATCTTAAATAGTTATGTTAAATCATGTGGTTGTTTTTCCCCCCATTCATTCTTAATGGCACATTCAACATTTCACATTTACGGATCCCCCTCCACGGACCTCCGACCGGCTCCACTCTGCTCAGACTGAACCGCTCGTGCTCCACCATCACAGCTCCAATTCCGTACCCCTGGCTCGGACCCCCAGTGCTATTGCTTCCTTACTCCCTTCAATACAAACTCCACATCCATCTGGGACTCCTGATTGGTTTCTGCATGTGGGTCATACAACTCGCTAAAACCATGACAGAGTGAGTCCACACAACAGAGCTCATCCCTTCCTCTTACACACACACCTCTGCTCAGCCAAATTTATTGTGTGACATTATCATGTCACACACCACCATGATAATGACAGAAATTGAAAAGACCACAGGTCAGTCATTTTCAACAATGAACATTATTATAAACAGTATTGTTTTGTTGTTTTTCTGTAGGGAATTGTTGACTGCTGGCTTTGTTTCTTTAATATAGGAGCTTTGACCTACTACATCTTGATGCTTTAAATACCAATGTGAATGTCATGACAGAAATGCACTTGATGTAATACAAATCAACTCCCTTCTAAAGTATTCATTTACCAGTTGAATCTAGGAAAGATCAAGATAAAAAGGCTTCATGAGTGGCTTCAAGTCTTCATGAATGTGAATGTTAAGCTGAAAATAGCACCTTGCAGTCAGAAAAAAAATACTTATACTTGGCCTTGTACAGACGTTATCCCTAAAAGTTACACGAGATGACAAAGGTGTTGATCCAGCTTCACAAGCTATGATGAAATTTTAATCAGGTAACAGTACAGGTAGAACCACAGTTCGGGCCTATTTTCTCCCCTCAACATCCTCAATTGTCTCTGGCAGGCAGCGGCCGCGTGTCTCTGGCAGCTGCGATGCCAGGATTGCTGCCAGGACAGCTGAGGAGACCAAGACGAGTTGGGGCAGGTCCTTCCAGACGTCATCCAGTAAAAGGATGAGAGGAGCGAGGGCCACACCCATCCGGGCCATAGATGAGTTGAAGCCCATCCCGTTTTGTCTTGACCATAAAAATTACAGCACAGATCGTTTAGTATGGGGACTGGCACTTTGTGTGTAACTTTTAGATGCTGATATAAAGGCAGTATAGAAACTTAGAACCTGCTGATGAAAAAAGTAAGGTATGTAAGCGTACCTGACAACAGTGGGAAACAATTCAGAAGAGTAGAGTACTATGGTAGAAAATGATGCTGAAGAAAAGCCTTTTCCTATGACTGCCACCATTGTTCTCAGGGTTGACATATCTGGGGGAAGGTCACGGGAATCATTAAGTATGACAACATCTGGATCAATCCTTGGAAATGCCATGACACCAACCTTTTGGTATCAAAATGTTGATTCCGAGAGAGACAGCAAGCATGGTCAACGTTCCCACCACCGTGGGCTTCCTGCCAATCCTGTCCAGTAAGAAGAAACAGGACAATTTGCCCGGCACTTCCACTGATGAGTAGAGCAACTGAGTGAGGTAGACATTAAGGCCAAAGCCGCTGATATTGAAGGTGATGCCGTAGAATGCAATTGCTATGGTGAACCTAGGAACGAGAGAGTGCGCTGTAACATTGTGTGACCCAAACCCACAATTGGATGTGGAGAAAAAAAATTATGTGCAGACCAAAGAAAACCAGTGCACAAGGACAATCTTCTCATTTTAGGTGTTCTCATCAAGTCCAAGTAGGAATACACTCGACTTTTCTTCTCTGTCACCACGATGGAGGAAAGAGTCTAGAAACAGTCAAAGGAATAGTCTTGGTGACTTTTGAGACTCAGAACATTATCATTATGAGAACAACGCGAACCTCAGGTTGAAGTCCATGACACGACGCCTCAGTGCCGTTCATTTTGGCACATTTGACGAGACACAAATGAGCTTCCTCCAGCTTTCCGTTGGCAATGAGCCATCGAGCTGACTCAGGCACCCACCTGGATGTCAAAGGCAAAAAATACTGCATTTAGTTTTGAGGGCCAGAATATTGAAAATTGACTTCCTATGATTTGTATACAAGTACTTTGATTTCTGGAACAATTGCTCACAGCTGCAGTGTGAAAATAAAATTTTCATTTGATATGACGTCCCGTGGTCTGCAAAAGTTGAATCAAGAAAATTGGACAGACTTTAGGATTAAAGGTTAACTTCTTCAACCACCCAAAACACTCCAGTGTTATTGATTAAACTTTTGCACACAACCATAATCTGGATGAATAAGAATTTATGCAGTAACTATGTCCACAATGTCTCAGTTATGAAATAACAGAGGGGTTGTGCAAAACAACCCTGGTTTGTAGAGGATCAGACCTATTTGGACAGTTGATTTGAATGTTTTGCACAAAAAGTGGGGAAAAAATAAAAAAAGAGAGAGAAAAAAGACATCTTCAAAAATATTTAAAGAAATCTGATGCATATACATACATTGTATATTTTGATCTATTGTGTTATACCTCCATGTAAAGACACCAAAGAGGACGGGCAAAGTGACGGCAACAGTCAACCACCTCCAGTCGTTCACAAGGTAAGCAATGGGTACGAAGCAAATGCTCCCAAATGCCCAGGAAAGACTGTCAAAAAGTCCAACCATCTTTCTGTGCTCTATGTCCACCCACTCCACACCTGGTTGAAGAATACAGGGGCACACACACACACATATGTATAGGATGGATAAATAAAGCAACTCAAATAATGGTTGAGTTGAACATAAAATGCCATCTGATGATCTAAAATGACTGTACAGAGAACCAAAGAGACGATGACTATGCCAGTTAAGCAAAAGCCGGTAAGGAATCTCAGCACTGCAAACATCAGGAAGGATGTGGCGAAAGCACTGGTGAGACCAAACAGCATTCCAGAGAGATAAGATGTCAGCAGCATGATCCTCCGACCGAACCTGAGCAGGAGGACCAAGGAAGTCAACACATGGCAATCAAAAGGTCAGCTAACCCTTCCTGTTCATTTATTGGTCAAGGTCAAATGATTCCTCGTGGTATGGATGTACGGTTGGACTTGGCGCAAGCACCATTCATTGGCAGTCTGGACACACCGGCTCTTTTGTCAGTACAAAGAAAGAGTTGCTAGATGTGTTGCTCACTTGGCAGCATGAAGTAACCCTCGCTTTGTCTCGATGCTTTAGCGCTTCCCGTGGTCGTCATGGTAACAAAAGCTACACTCTAGATTTGCAGAAGACAGTACCTCAGCCCGCATTCTTTGTGTGTTTTGAAAGACCAATCGATGTGAGAGACCGGGTGAATTTTTTGCTTATTTCATATTCTACAAGTGCAATATTGATCAGAATGCAATGTTTAGACTAGTAAGGGTGCATAGAACATGTTATTGCGAAGGGGAAAAAAATGACTTGACTACTCTTTAATTTGTCCAGAGCCCCTCAAATGATGACATAATGAATTGTTTTTTGTTTGTTTTTATGACCTCACAAATTACGGTAAAATCAGATATTTGAATAAAATCTTCATGGACAGCTTTGTGTACAAGCATGATCATAATTTTCTCATGGGAATCAAAATATAACCATGAAATGCCATCATCTCTGTGCAGTCAAGTCAACGTGAAAAGCAATGATTGCATTGTGTTACCTGTCACTCAGACTTCCAAAAGTCACAGCTCCAAACATTACGCCGACAAAGAAGATAGTAGCCGTGGATTGGCTTCTGCTTCTTTTATCACACACCAGGTCCCACTAATACAAATACATTCCACATGTTTACAGGGGAAAACCAATGACAAAATGTAAAACAATGTAATGTAGATCACCTGGGTGGCCAGTGTGGATTTGAAGGTAGTGTTATCATACACCCACCCATCCAGACAGGGCAAGGTGAGCACCTGAGTGACGTCAGACGTGTTGAAAAGCAGATGATATTGAGGTTCGGCGAACATCCGACAGGAGCTGCGAGTGCCGTCCTCCTCCAATGGGATGCTGACGGTGAGCCTGTCTGCCTGGGACAGATTCCTGAAGAGCCCTCCGGCAGCGACAAGGCAGTGGTGCGCGGGAACCGCCGCAATGAAGCTGTTGAGCAGAAAGTGGCAGGGCAGTGTGATGCGCCCTATGAAGCTGATGGCCACTATCATCTTCTGGAACCTCCCGAATCCGCCGACGTCAGAGAAAATGTCCTCGAACTTCATGATGAGCGCCGGTGTGTGCTCCAGGCATACACGCGCAGAGAGCGCAGCAATCCAAGAAAGGAGTACTTGAGACTCCTGGACCTCTTATCCAGTTTAGCAAGGCACAAAGGCCACTTCCACATCCACGTGCCTTCAGGAGTGGGCGTTACTTTATGTGATGTTACATCGTCTTCCAGCCTTTGCACAAGGATCGCGCAGACCCCCTGTGGTCTTCCATGTGCGACTCAAGTTTTGCGAAAAATTAAGTGATGCACGGATCGATTGTGGTCCTTAAAAATCAGATTGTGATCTTAAGATCACGGAATGCTTTGAGAATAATTGTCAATGTGTTTGTCCATGTGAAGCCCTTTGAGACTGCTTGTGATGTAGGGCTATACAAATAAACTTGACTTGACTTGACTTGACTTGACTTGACTTGACTTGACTTGACTTGACTTGACTTGACTTGATCCTCGATGTCGATATCACTTAATAGTCACTTAACAGATAATAGTGAGAGATTTCAAAATAACTTATGCAGGGGTGAAAAACCACCTCGCTGGATTTAGTGTCATGTGTGTGTCGGGTCCGGGAGGTTTTTCTCTTATCCACAGGGGGGCAGCCGTGAGCAGAGTGGAGGAGGACCCACAGGTGTGGCTGATACCCACAGGTGTGGCTGATCCCCACAGGTATGACTGATCAGGCTCGTTAGGGGAAGGCTTTTAAGGAGCGTGCTGCCAGCGGCTCATCGCCTGAGGGTCTGCCTATGTGATCTCCTCTATGGCCTCTATACCTCTAGCAATTATCTAAATCAACCCTACTCGTCTACACTGTGTCTCCGGTCTGCCTGTTTGATCTTCGCCTTGTTTTCCATGAACTCTAACTCTTTGTTGTTCCCTTCCAGCTCTTGGATCCCCCTCCACGGACCTCCGACCGGCCTGTTTGATCTTCGCCTTGTTTTCCACGAACTCTTACTTTGTTGTTCCCTTCCAGCTCTTGGATCCCCCTCCACGGACCTCCGACCGGCTCTACTCTGCTCAGACCAAACCGCTCGCGCTCCACCGTCACAGCTCCGATTCCGTACAACTCAATAAAACCATGACAGAGTGAGTCCACACAACAGAGCTCATCCCTTTCTCTTACGCACACACCACCGCTCAGCCAAATTTATTGTGTGACACACCAACGTGATAATGACGGAAATTGACTCCTACAGTACTAAGACCACAGGCCAGTCATTTTCAACAATGAACATTATTATTAACAGTATTGTTTTGATGTTTTCCTGTAGAGAATTGTTGACCGCTGGCTTTGTTTCTTTAATATAGGAGCTTTGACCTACTACATCTTGATGCTTTAAATACCAATGTGAATGTCATGACAGAAATGCACTTGATGTAATACAAATCAACTTCCTTCTAAAGCATTCATTTACCAGTTGAATCTAGGAAAGTTCAAGATAAAAAGGCTTCATGAGTGGCTTCAAGTCTTCATGAATGTGAATGTTAAGCTGAAAATAGCACCTTGCAGTCAGAAAAAAAAAAAAAATCACATTTGATCTCTTATACTTGGCCTTGTACAGACGTTATCCCTAAAAGTTACATGAGATGACAAAGGTCCAGCTTCACAAGCTATGATGCAATTTTAATCAGGTAACAGTACAGGTAGAACCACAGTTCGGGCCTATTTTCTCCCCTCAACATCCTCAATTGTCTCTGGCAGGCAGCGGCCGCGTGTCTCTGGCAGCTGCGATGCCAGGATTGCTGACAGGACAGCCGAGGAGAACAAGATGAGTTGGGGCAGGTCCTTCCAGACGTCATCCAGTAAAAGGACCAGAGGAGTGAGGGCCACACCCATTCGAGACATAGATGAGTTGTAGCCCATCCCGTTTTGCCTTTAACATAAAAATTACAGTACAGACCGTTTAGATTCTAAACTTTAGAATCATGACTGGCACTATGAGTGCCAGTAACTGCATGGATGGAAACAAGTCACGACCTGGTTAGAGGAAGCTAGTTTTGGCCAAGAGGTGAGGTGCGCCCTGGGCTGCTCAAGAATTTATGCAAATAGAAGCCTTGGATGTATCGCTCAGCAGTTTAAAATGGTCAAATTGTAATTTTGTTTTCCTCAATATCGGAAGTGTGAGTTAATATATATCAAGGTTCTCTTCCTTGGTATGTTTTTTAACATACGTACATACAATACACATTTGTGTTTTGCTTTTACATACTGAAATAAAGGCAGATAAACCATGAAACAATAGAGACATTCCTATTTACTTTGAGTTAATGTTCTAAACACACCTTGAATAGTAAAACGGGCCTTTATTTCAGACTATAGAAACCTACAGCCTGCTGATGAAAAAATGTAAGGTATGTAAGCGCACCTGACAACAGTGGGAAACAGTTCAGAAGAGTAGAGCACTAGGGTACTAGATGATGCTGAAGTAAAGCCTTTTCCTACGACTGCCACCATTGTTCTCAGGGTTGACATATCTAGGGGAAAGTCATGGAAATCGTTAAGTATGATAACATCTTGATCAATAATTGGAAATGCCATGATACCAACCTTTTGGTATCAAAATGTTGATTCCGAGGGAGACAGCAAGCAAGGTCAACATTCCCACCTCTGTGGGCTTTCTGCCAATCCTGTCCAGTAAGAAGAAACTGGACAATTGGCCCGGCACTTCAGCTGATGAGTAGAGCAATTGAGTGAGGTAGACATTGAGGCCAAAGCCGCTGATATTGAAGGTGATGCCGTAGAATGCAATTGCTATGGTGAACCTAGGAAAGAGAGAGTGCGCTGTAACATTGGGTAACCCAAACCCACAATTGGATGTGGAGAAAAAAAAAAGTGTGCGCAGACCAAAGAGAACCAGTGCACAAGGACAGTCTTCTCATTTTAGGTGTTCTCATCAAGTCCAAGTAGGAATACACTCGACTTTTCTTCTCTGTCACCACGATGGAGGAAAGAGTCTAGAAACAGTCAAAGGAATAGTCTTGGCGACTTTTGAGAATCAGAACATTATCATTATGAGAACAACGCGAACCTCAGGTTGAAGTCCATGACACGACGCCTCAGTGCCGTTCATTTTGGCACATTTGACGAGACACAAATGAGCTTCCTCCAGCTTTCCGTTGGCAATGAGCCATCGAGCTGACTCAGGCATCCACCTGGGGGTCGAAGGCAAAAAATACTGCATTTAGTTTTGAGGGCCAGAATATTGAAAATTTACTTCCCATGATTTGTATACAAGTAAATGAAATTTTCATTTGATACGACGTCCTACGGTCTGCAAAAGTCTAATCAAGGAAATTGGACAGACTTTAGGATTAAAGGTTAACTTCTTCAAACACTCCAGTGTCCACATTTGGACTTTTGCACACATCCATAATCTGGATGAATAAAAATTTACACAGTCACTATGTCCACAATGTTTCATTTACTAAATAACAGAGGGGTTGTGCAAAACAACCCAGGTTTGTAGAGGATCAGACCTATTTGGACACTTGATTTGAATGTTTTGCAGAAAAAGTGGGTTAAACTAGGGAAAAAAATAATAAAAATTAAAAAAAGAGAGACAAAAAAGACATTTTCAAAAATATTCAAAAAATATTTAAAGAAATCTGATGCATATACATACATTGTATATTTTGATCTATTGTGTTATACCTCCATGTAAAGACACCAAAGAGGATGGGCAAAGTGACGGCAACAGTCAACCACCTCCAGTCGTTCACAAGGTAAGCAATGGGTACGAAGCAAATGCTCCCAAATGTCCAGGAAAAGCTCTCAAGAATTCCAACCGTCTTTCTGTGCTCTATGTCCACCCACTCCACACCTGGTGGAAGAATACAAGGGCACACACACATGTGGGCTGGATAAACAAAGCAACTCCTCAAATAGTGGTTGAGTTGAACATAAAATGTCATCTGATGATCTAAAATGACTGTACAGAGAACCAAAGAGACGATGACTGTGCCAGTCATGCAAAAGCCAGTAAGGAATCTCAGCACTGCGAACATCAGGAAGGATGTGGCGAAAGCACTGGCGAGAGCAAACAGCATTCCAGAGAGATAAGATGTTAGCAGCATGATCCTCCGACCGAACCTGAGCAGGAGGACCAAGGAAGTCAACACATGGCAATCAAAAGGTCAGCTAACACTTCCTGTTCATTTATTGGCAATCAAGACCATTCGATGTGAGAGAACTTTTATATAAGCACATGGGAACTGTTTGAAAATGTGAACAATCACATCATCTTAATTTTCAATTGACAGCCCACTGAGATGGCAAGAAACAGGTGGATTTTTTGCTTATTTCGTATTTTACAAGTGCAATATTTATCATCATAATAATATGTTTAGAGTAGTAAGGGTGGATAGAACATGTTATTGCAATGTGAAAAAAAATGACTTGACTACCCTTTCATTTGTCCAGAGCCCCTCAAATGATGACATAATGACTTGTTTTTTGTTTATTTTTATGACCTCACAAATTATGGTAAAATCAAATATTTAAAGAAGATATCCGTGCACAAATCTGTGTACAAGCATGATCATAACTTTCTCAGGGAGTCCTTATAGGGAATCAAAATCTAACCATAAAATGCCATCAATCTCTCAGCAAACAAGTCAATGTGAAAAGCAATGATTGCATAGTGTTACCTGTCACTCAGACTTCCAAAAGTCACAGATCCAAACATTATGCCGATAAAGAAGATAGTGACCGTGGATTGGCTTCTGCTTTTTTTATCACACACCAGGTCCCACTAATACAAACACATCCATATGTTTACAGGGGGAAACCAATGAACAAATGTAAAACAATGTAATGTAGGTCACCTGGGTGGCCAGAGTGGACTTGAAGGTAGTGTTATCATACACCCACCCATCCAGACAGGGCAAGGTGAGCACCTGAGTGACGTCAGACGTGTTGAAAAGTAGATTATACTGAGGCTCGGCGAACATTCGACAGGAGCTGCGGGTGCCGTCCTCCTCTAGTGGGATGCTGACGGCGAGCCTGTCTGCCTGGGACAGATTCCTGAAGAGCCCTCCGGCAGTGACAAGGCAGTGGTGCGCGGGAACCGCCGCGATGAAGCTGTTGAGTAGAAAGTGGCAGGCCAGTGTGAAGCGACTTATGAAGTTGATGGTCATTATCATCTTCTGGAACCTCCCGAATCCGCCGACATCAGAGATAATGTCCTCAAACTTCATGATGAGCGCCGGTGTGTGTTCCAGACATACGCGCGCAGAGAGCGCAAAATTCCCACGCAATAATGGAGTAATCAAGACCCTTGAACCTCTTATCCAGTTTTGCAAGGCACAAAGGCCACTTCATACTTTCTACATCCACGTGTCTTCAAGAGTGGGCGTTACTTCATGTGATGTTAGATCGTCTTCCAGCCATTGCAAAAGGATCGCGCAGACCCCCTGTGATTGTGATCGTAGATGTCAAATATCAATTCGATGGGTAAATAAAAAAAAGAATTTGGCTAGAAATGTCTGTGCACATACTACCTTGTTATCGTAATAAGTAAATTATAATACTAATACAGCGTATTGTATTTAAGGCAACACTGGGCCTAATTTTTATGTGGTATGATTAGATGGCAAGCAGTTCAGTGTCCCCTGCCTATTGCCCAAAAACAGCTGGGTTGGCGTCACGGACGTGAGGATTAGTCAGAAAATGAATGGATGGAGGACAGGACAAACTAGAGCAAAATATATGCAAAAATATTTTATTTCAAAAACAGGTGGAAAAGTTAGAAGTTAACAAATAAAAACATTCCAAACTGATCTAAGCCGTTCGGTATCGAAGGTTTAGGGAAGGGCAACTAAAACATGCTGACATTGGAAGGACAAAACATTTAAAGCTTTCACAAACAAATACATTAAAAGTTATAAGGCTAAAATTCATCTTCGGCTGCTCGAGCTTGGCTGGCTGTCTTGAGTCTTGTGAGCTTCTGCGTACTGATGTTTCCAATTCCGAGGATCCTGGTCATGAAGCTGACAAAAATCAAACAAACACATCAGTGGCAAGTCAAATTTTCACTCAAACAGACACAAAAACACATTTTTTGCAGTTTTTATCTTATCACCTTAAATGATGGCGTACCACCTAGCAACGAGTCTCCAGCATGGCTATATACTATCACTCATGACCAATCCTATTGCTTTTAAAATTTAACATTAACACTGCATTCATAGATGTGGTTGCATGTATCATTTGACAATAATCAAGGATGGACTAACCAGAAGGAAAATGCAGGCAATTGCCTTGAAATTTCCAACATGTCGCCCAAATGTCTCAAGAAAATTGATTCACATTTTTAAATTTGGATTTTGAAATTTATAATCCTTAATTGACCATATTTAAAATGTTTTGTGATAAATTTTCACTTGAAAGGAGTACAACAGAATAACAGTTAGGTTAGCAAAAACCTTAAACTGGCAGATAATAGTGACAGATTTCAAAAGAACTTGTGTTGAGGCTCAAATAGAAATGCAGAAATGACTAATGACATCACTGTCATCACACTAGTTTGATACATACTTCTGCTACAAATTGAAGGATTTTGGCCTTGGAGACTTCCTTGTCAGCACGCGGACCCCAGAGAAAATTGTGTTCGGGTGGGTCACTGTGGGGGATGAGTACATACTCCACATACCTGAGTACATACACACATAGGAGCTCTAAATGTCTTTTTCTATAAAGAGAGATTCCGACATCTGGTTAAAATGTGTGGAGTATGTGCACATGCAGACACATGCTGACTTCACGGCTGCATGAATGTATGCACTCCTCCATGTTGCTGTATGGTGTGGTATAAACCAGACTCTATGGTCTTACAGGATCTGGCTCTGAACACACCAGCACTGAATCTCAGATGAACAGAAAATGTATGAAAGATGTAAATAAACAAAATGCATTAACATCATAATTGCGGTGCCATCGCAAACGCCATCGTTACCGTTGTCGCACAAACTCATCTGTGACCATCTTCTTGACGTCGCCGAAGTCCTCGTGTTTCTTCCTGCAAGTACGGTTCGTGTCGTCAGAGTCGAAGTCAAGCATCAGTGGAAAAATGACGGAAATCTTACGTGGGGTTAATGCGGAGTTTTTCGAGCATGTTCCATATCAAGCCTGCAGGTGCAAATACATTTGTGAGCGGCACGGCAGGGACATGGCAGAGGCATTGTGGCGGCTTACTTTCTTTGGCCACGCCCTGTTTCATGAAGATGACACTCAGGATGAAAAAGAGCAGTCCCGTCTTCGGGTTGGCCACGCTGTGGTGAGCATGTCAAACAAATGAGTCACTTTGAAGGCTTTCAAAAGGCAAAACCATCTGTGGAGGATTTACCAGAAGGACGGTTCTCCAGCTGTTGCCTCAAACTTATTGATGAGGATGTACAATTGATTCTTTGTGTCTATATTGACCAATTTAAGGCCAAAAACCTGAACAGAAGATATTTAACAAGTGTCAGAAATAATAACTTTGGAACAAAGTAACTCTTATCTATTCTACAAAAACAACAGTAATACACAGTCATTGTTGGTCCGTTTACAACAAAGTATCCACCATATTTTGCTCGAGACAAACCTGTTCAAAGGTGTGGGTCACTCTCTTCATGATCTCAGGGTAGACATTTCGGTATTCTTTGATCACATTTTTCACCAAGTCTGAAACCAAAACAAATCAGCCTGGTCAAATTGCATTGCTGTCCGAATAGAAAATGTTGTTGCGATGTACAGTATTGGAAGTGGTAGCATTGTGTGCTCAGCTCTGCCTCACAGTTGAGGTTCAGCATTAAAATTTTGGCTCCGGCCTTCCTATTAGACTATTGTGCCATGCAAGCACAAGGAGAACTTGTGCAGCATCTTAAAGTGCGGAGCTGAACTTAAACATGTGGAGCAGTTGTGTTGTGACTTCCATGTACCTGCACGCCGTATGGGTATCTTCTTCTGATCTTTTACCAGGATGTACTGGACCACCTCAGTTATCTGGAGAAAACATCAAGGAATTTGCGTGAAACTGAAAATGGTCTAATATTGGTTATTAGTGTGAGTACCTTTTGGTCAACTTGTGAAGGCGAGAGCTTCTCGAGGTTTCTCTGGACCTGTGACACACTCGGCTGAGTGTACGTTGCATCTTCATCCTCACCCACAGCGCCCGATGAGCTTTGTGGTCTCTGTGAGAGGGAACAAAGTTGGCACAATTGGTGTCAGAGAAAGGGAAGAAAGAAATTTCGTATTTTTTTGGCTCATCATTTTCATTTTGTTCCACAACTTAAAGGGCCCACTATGATAGCTCATATTTAAAATGTAATGGATTTGATCAAGTACAAATGCCTCTTAACTGCGCTATAAATGTGTCCCTTACTATGCATTTAGATAATTTATAGATTCTTAATTTGTTTTTCTCTGTGCATGTTGGAGTGCCAAATTAAATGTTATGTTATTGTGTGCGTGTGTGTTTGCATAAAGTTACATACAACTAGAAAAGGAAAATGAAATATTACAATGATGAGGGTCATTTCTCGTTTTATTTATAACTAATACGAATTTGATGATCTTGCAAATATGAGACGACTTACTTTTCTCTGTGAGGAGCTCTGAGAATTGGACAATCTCTTTCTCTGCGACATAGCGGGGTGGGGGTGGAAAAGGACTTAAAACGTTACTCGTACGCAAGAAGCTGATGAGAAGCTGTTAGCCAACGTGCGCTTTATCTGACGATAAAACTTCCCGCTGTTGTGATAAGGATACGCCGGCACACTGCTGCAGCCAAGCGAACCGGCGTGCCTACGTGGAGGCCATATTGAAAGGGGCAACTTTCCAACCAGACCATTAATCCATGTACATCGAAATTCAGTAATTTATTTTTACTATTATTTATATAACGCTATTATTATTGGCATAATGACAGGATGAGAATACCGCAATAGGGCACTGATTAATATGATGAATTAAAAAGACACGAAATCAAAAGAAATAAAATTCCATTAACGCCAGTGGGCGTGTTCGCAGGGCAGGAGTTCGCTCCGATCCACTTAATTTCCAAAAAGACCAGTGTGTTGTGCGACTTGCGGGTGCGCTGGCGCACTGTCGGATCGCCGTGTGTGCGCGCATTGGCACTCCATTTTTGGTGCACTCGGAATTTCCGAACGGTAAATTCGAGCAACGCACTGAATTTTGGAGCCATCACACTTGATAGTGCGCGCTGGGAGTAAATTTCCGAACGGGCCGGTAGTCGCCACTCGTTTTTCAACCGATCTTCAAAATATTTACTTTTTGTCAATAGAGAGATGACAAATGGTAAAACGTGTAAATTTAACGTAAGAAAAAGAGAGCAACATGTTTTGATTTACCTATTAACATTTCGTCCCAGGTTCCTGATTGTATAACGTTGTACGTATGAGTAGGCAGCACAATGTGCCAGCATGCTTTGAGTTCGGTTATCTTGCCGTCCGTCCACACACAAAATGCGCGTTGACTTGACGCCTTGCCACTCCTAGCTTAGCATAGTCGTAAGCACGCAATTTAAAGGGAGCATGTCATATTTACCTATGAGCATTTCTTCTTCGTCTTCTTCTTGTTCTTCTTCGTCTTCTTCGTCTTCCTCTTCTTGCAATTGGAAAACCCAAAATGTTTCGGTGTATTACCACTACCAAGTGGACTGGAGTGGGGAAGGGCGGGTTAGGGTTTTGTTTTTTTGCCTCTTTTGAGCTGCAATTGTGTCGTGGTAGCTATGGAGGGCGTTGCATCTACACTGCCAGAAATCTAACTGAAGAAAAGCGTGTTGAACAGGCCGTTTTATACAATTCGAGGAAAATTTATTTATTTGAACCAACTCGGTTTTGCTCAGGAACTTATAAATATATACTCTGTTTTTCCGGCTGATTTCCCCAATAGTACTGTTGATGCAAATTATTTAAAGGTTACCTTCTCTCGTGACTTCGTCTGGTAATAGTATTTCTGTTGTGGGGTATACTGTGGGTTACTGTTATGAATGCCTATTCTTTAATGTATAAATTGCTATGTTTTGACTCCTTATTATGTTACCTATGTTCTGTCATCTCACATATCCTGCAGCTGCCCTCCAACCATGCTTTGGCGGCGACCTCCCTGCGATCTTGCTTCGGCTGCACAAGCCCTGCGGCCGCCCTCGCCACCTGTCTGGCCCCCAGGACAGCCACCGGTGTGGCCCCACCAAGTACATTTCGTTATTCTTGATTTTACCAAAAATACACAGACGTGAGGCAGGACCTTATTTTTCTGTTGGCCAAACTGGGGGAAAGGGACATATAGATATATTTTTAAACGAAATTATACTGTAGAGGGCAGCAGAAGTATGTATTTATGATTAAGTAAGGCGAGTATGGGCTGTAATAGTTATCTCCAAATTCTGTTAAAGTTGAGTGACACATCATCTTTGTTCATTTTGTCCCTATGAATGTCAGAAAGAATAACAGCCTTTGAAAGCTGCAATTTTGTAATATGCTGTGACAGCTTCATCATTCAGTTAGTGGTTTAGTTTATCCTGTTGACTCTGACATGTCATCAGCAGCACCCTCCACCATTCCTCTCCTGCTCTTGTCGTGACAACAGATCATCAAACATCTCAGTTTTATTTGATTGCAAAAATGATGGAGGGCAAATTAGTCTTTCTCACTGTGGCTATGCCTAATTGAATGGAGGTAAATGTTTGACCTTTAATGCCACTTTGTTTCACCTCAATTTATACCGAATGGCTTGCAAGCAGGATGACAACAAACTAACTCATAAATCATTTTCATGTAGTGTTAAATCTTGCTTGGTGAAATGGTGATATGGGGGAAGGCACACAAAGTGGTGTCCAAAAATGTACACAAACTGGATGTGGAAACTGTTCTACTAAGCCGTGTCTAGGCTGCAAAGAACATGCTGCAGGTTATCCACTTTTGTGCTCGATCATGACAAGCATTGATCGTCATATGCCAATCACATACTTTTCCACAGAAAAGAAAATTGATGCCTAATCGATTGGAGCACCACTAATAAGAACTATTAAAAAGTTTAAACCATTACTGCACTGGGTAATGTGCTTTAGGGATTTTATTGGCATTATATTTTTTAATTTACAGTCTTTTCAATGACTGCCTTGTCAGGTCTCTCTCTCTCTCTCTCTCTCTCTCTCTCTCTCTCTCTCTCTCACTCGCTCACTTTCTCTTTTGCTGTGACCCTCTCTCTTTTATTCTCCCCCACCCTTCACTCATTCCATCAGGTTCCCTCACACATGCAGCCTGTGAGACGATGAGACAGACAGAAGACAAGTATGACATGGAACAGCATCAGCACCACTGACAAGGATCTCTCAAACTGAGAGAGGACAAAAAGTATTAAGGAAGAGGAGGGGGAGAGAGAGAGAGAGAGAGAGAGAGAGAGAGAGAGAGAGAGAGAGAGAGAGAGAGAGAGAGAGAGAGAGAGAGAGAGAGAGAGAGAGAGAGAGAGAGAGAGAGAGAGAGAGAGAGGAGAAATAAGTTTCTTTCAAACGGGAGGAAAGAATAACAAAGGACAGCTGGCGGAGTTTTTTTACACTCTTTCTTTTTTCTCTTTGGGCCATTATTACTGTCTTTCCTCCCTTTCCCACCCCATCTCTCAGTGTCCCCCTTTCCCTTTCACTCCTCTTCTCATCCTGGGTCTTCTGCCAGCTCCCGCCGTGGGGTCTCAGCTCTCCGTCACCCTCCCCCCTTCCCTTGCTCCCTACCTCCCACGGGCCTTGCTTGGAGCCTCCAGGCTCCTGCGCCGCAGGAGGATGTCTCGCAGGGAGTCTCCCCCGCTGCCCTCACCGGAGCAACTCCTTGGAGTGAGGAGGCGGGAGGTGGATTGCGACGAACGTCCGGAGCGCACCGAGCCGCTGTCCGATTCCGAGAGGGAGATCATCCAGGACACTTGGGGGCATGTGTACCAGAACTGTGACGACGTGGGGGTGTCAGTGCTCATAAGGTGAGTTGAGTCAACAGGTGAAAGCCTCCAAAAATGTGCTCGAGCCAACTTATCACATTCCTTGAGAGCACTGTGTAAACTTTAGTATGCTCAAATACAAAAAAACGCAAGTTTGTGGGTAGTAAGAAATGGTTGAAGAAATAGTCTTCATGACAGTGGGGTAAATTTATTTTCTCATATATGAGAGTAATTTTAATAATTAGAAGTGGTCGTCAGTCTGTGATGAAGTTCCGTTCCTATAGCGGTGACAATTTTGAACATAAATTGCAATGCCTTGTCATCTGTCACTAACTGCAGTCGTAAAGGTAAAGTTTGGACGTAAGACGGGGCACAGTCCTTGACATGGCTGAAGGAGGAAATGATTTCCTGGAGTCCGTTCAGGACATTAAAGCAGGCAAAGTACATTTGTAAGGAACTGGCAGCTGATGTAAAGTAAGCAAGGGGGATCACAGATCTGTAAAGTGAGCACTTGGAGACCGCCTTCCACCCTGATCCAGCTGTGCTGTCTACAAATATAGAGCCCTTAAGGCGTAGCGAGTGAGATGTTGTCACACAGTTGCTGTTCTCTGTTGTACCGCATCAAGTGAAGTAATGATGGGAGGAAAACACATATGCACATGGACACTCGTCTGTATTAAATGGTAACCACTGTGCATGGTAGGGAAGTGACCAGCCACCACCAGCTTCTAACTGCAGCTATCAACAAAGAAAGTAGATGATGTTTCTGCTGTTTTGTGAACTCTAAAATTGAAAGTAGGACTCTGGCCAAATCATCCAAGGCACCTAGTACTGAGCATTGTAATTTATCTCAGTGTCAATTTCATGCATTTTTTTTCTTAAAGGTTGAATTTGTGGTTTTGCAGTGCTAAACTGTCAATGTCGCACTAAGATTGTCAAAATGGATAGCAAACCGCAACCAAGGAGTGATCGGAGTGAGACAAACTGATTCCCGGTTTGGGGCGACAGAATCCCCGAGGGGGAGGAACAAAAGGGCAGGAAGCATACTTTGTGTGTTTGTGTGTGTGTGTGTGTGCGTGTGTGTGTGCGTGTGTGCGTGTGTGTGTGTGTGTGTGTGTGTGTGCGTGCATGCGTGTGTTTGTGCGTGCGCATGTGTGCAGCGTGTCGTCTTATCAGAGGGTGACAGAAATATGTTTTGGCACTTCTCCCTTCACTTTCTCGTTTTCATTCTTTACTGTACAGAAAAAGACGCCTTTTAAACACATTTTGTCCTCAAAGAAAAGATAATAAAATGACAGTTATTCATCTTCTGTTTAAAATCTTAATTAGTAGTGAGGAACGTTAAAACCAATTAATTCAAAGCTGAAAAGTCGATTGCGTGCTGTGGAAATGATTGCATGAAGGCTGATTTGCTATTTTATATCTGTTTCTTTATCATCAACTTAAAGCAACAGTATAAATTAAGTTGACCTTAAAAATGCAAGTCAAAATCAAGTCAACTGCCTTAAAATAAGGAGATTGAAATGGGCGTCTAATGTAAAGTACACCAGGGAGACCACAGATCTGTGAAGCAGGCACTTTGAACCCGATACAGCTTGTTTTTGATAGTACTTGGTTTAAATTTTTTTATAACATTGTCATATGTTCTTCAATTGCTTAAATAGAAATTAAACAACTGTAGAACTCTTCACTTCTGCTGTGACAAGTCAAAATTCCTAAACAGTAAGATTCCACATTTGATCTAGCATTTGATCAGCTAGAATTGATGACTGATTAGAATTTGATTGGAAGTGTCCTCAGCCACTATTACCATTCTAAGATTAGGGGTGCTAAACTTTGACATCAATTTCAGTTGATAGTCGGCGGTGGTGCTACATAAATTGTCAATTCCTTGAGTTGAATAAGAAACAGGTGGATTCATCTGTTTAATTCCATTTATTACACAAATACAATTGGAGCTGTGTTTAGGGTTAACGTCATAACTGTACAGCAAGGCAGCATATAGATCCGTTTTGAAACCGCTGGTATGGGAAAGGTGGGAGGCAATGAGTGGGTGCTGTATAATGAGTGGGTGCTGTATTTTTCTTGTTAAAAGATCATGTTTCCACTAAGGACAAAATGATTATAGATTTTTACTAATCTTGTTTAAAAGGGATTTAGAGTAAAAAAAAAAACCAAATAATCTTTGAAATTATAGTTGTGCTGAAATTCAGTGTGGGCCATGTGATAGACAAAGAGTATAATTATCAACAGTTGACTGACAGTTCCTCAGTTACCTAACAACCTGAGACTGACCCGGGGGTCAAAGCCTTGCACGGTTGACATGTTATTGTCGAGAAGATGCAGGATCAGTGCGCAGAAGCCAGCGTGGGCATGAAATTTTTTTTTCACTTTGATGTCGCTCCATCTGCTCGGATGCTTGGAGCAGAGTGACAGTGGCAGCAGCTTCAGTTGATCCCAGCAATGCGTACAAATGCAATTGCACCACTGAATAAGATCTCCTTAGGCAACAGTGCATACGGCACATTCAAGTTGTATTGTTGAAGTGGCATTTTGGTCTACAGCACAGTTGAGTTACAATTGAAATTTGATCCTCATCGTCACACTACGGGATGTTAAAGAGATCTGCCACCATCTGGGGCGTTCACGGTTAAGAAAAAGCAACTTTATCCATTTGAATTGTCTCAATATGTTCTCAATGTAAATAGTAAAAGAATTGCAGCTCTTTGTAACATGAACCTCCCGGTATATAATTTATTTGTCTATCATCATCTGTGTAAACTGTTTGGAAGAAAAACTATACAAATCAATACTTTCAGGAGCACTTCATTATCAGTATTTGTTTGCGATGAACTTCTTTGCACTCCAGACTTGGATGTGGTCTTGTTGTGCTGTGGGTTCATGTATATATGATGCACCCAAAAATAAAGAAATATTTCTGAAAAAAGTAGCTTTAATGAATGACACAAATTAATCACCATTTCATCAAATCCATTGTAGCTCATCTGAGTAAGGCGTGTTTGTTTTTGAATTCCTTTCTAACAGCATGCAGTTTTTAAATAGTGCAATGGTGCATAAAAACACATCCTTGAAGGTTACTCACCCTCGTCTAAATAATCAGAAAAAGTCTCCCAGTTTGATTCAAGTATGATTAACAAGTTATGCTAATGGTGCCCATTTAACTTTAATGGATTCATTTGAATGCAGACGCAGGTGCAAGAATGAGTTCAGAGCTCTCACGCACGGACAAAATGTTCCCCGGTTTGCTTCGCCAACACAAGATATTAAAGAAATGAAACATACATTAAATATGAAGTGCCTGTGACCGGCCATGTATTTGAATGTGTTTTGAAAATGTATTCATTTTATGAAATATCATTTGTTGACCTGTCTGTGGAGAGTGTTCATTGATTGATGGCGTATGGCATCCATCCATCCATCCATCCATCCATCCATCCATCCATCCATCCATCCATCCATCCATCCATCCATCCATCCATCCATCCATCCATCCATCCATCCATCCATCCATCCATCCATCCATCCATCCATCCATCCATCCATCCATCCATCCATCCATCCATCCATCCAATCAGCAGTAGCTGATCTCATATATTTTATGCCTATTACACTGGTTTTACCGTTCCAGTGAATTCCAAGCTGTTCATTTTCTACATATTGTACTAAATAGCATTAAAACTTCATGTCAGTCCAAACAGAGCAAAAGCTTTCCTGTCACCCAGGAAAAAGTCTGTCTGTAGCGTGACAGCTGGTCAAGCCAAGATAAAAATGCTATAGGCAAGCAAAAGTGTTTCTTGGCCTGGCATGACAGAACCGGTGACGGTTAGATGCAGTTTATCAGAATTGCCCAGGGCCAAACTCTAACAGGGAAATAATTGTATCCACAATTTTGGCCAGCATGAGCAATGACAAGATTTAAATGAGGTCAAAGTAGTAAGTTAATAGTGTGAAAACTGGTGATGTTAAAGCTCCTGTAAACATTTTACATAATTATGTGGCCATTTTGCAACTGTATTGATGAAAATTAAATGCCTGAATCATTTACACATTAGCATTTGGCCGGAAGATTCAATTAGTTGGATACATCTAAACTCTCAAATACTCGTAAGATCCGCAATATGCTGAGCACTTGTATTGGTGACGCACTACAAATTCTCCACTTTCTACATTCCACTTAAGGATTATGCCATACTATGCATTTAAATGCCATATTATTTGGATCCTAACCCGTCTATGAAGTCGAATTTTAGTTTAGCTAAATTGACATTTTCAATTTAATTAGGTTCGATTGTATACTGTAGCTTTCTCTAAGTGGGTTTATGTGTCTTCAGCAGCTTGATGAAACTATTAAGTGATGTTCCGTTTAAGTGTAGCCATGCTAACGTACTTTAGTGCACAGCTCTCAACTCAGGAGTTAAATGTATCTCAATCCAGATTTGGTTTGTGTTTGGAAAAAAAATGGCGCCGTAATTTAAGGTAGTAGATATATACAGATAGGGTCAAAGAAAACATGGTGAATCAGCAGTTAGCTGTTATGCTGCATGTCAGTGGAATGAGCTGCCAAACAGAACTGAAGTCATCCCCAAGTCTAAATGCTTTTAATCCAAACTATGTGGCTAACCAAAAGAGATGGACAGACCATCTTCATTTTCACACGAGTAGAGCAAATGACATAGTTTTGTGTTGAACAATTTTCCCCAGGTTCTTTGTCAACTTCCCATCTGCCAAACAGTATTTTAGCCAGTTCCAGGACATGGAGGACCCCGAAGAGATGGAGCGAAGTAGCCAGCTTCGACAACATGCCCGCAGGGTGATGAATGCCATCAATACTGTGGTGGAGAACCTAAATGACCCGGAGAAGGTGTCATCAGTGTTGGCCCTGGTGGGGAAGGCTCATGCTATCAAACACAAGGTGGAACCAATGTATTTTAAGGTAGGAATAAGCTCATCTGTTGCACTTTTACAACATGTCTTTGCTGAGCAAACATTATTATAATGACGTTGTTAAATTTCAAGTCATTTTTTTAACAGTAAAATGTTCTGTGTCCCCCACTAGCCTAAGCATGGCTAATTCGTGATTAAGACTGTGTTTGTTAAATATGAGTCAAGCTATTAAAATAACGAGTCCTCCATGATTGCTCTAAAATGCAAAAATCAAATTTGTGATTAAGTATAAGGTATGAAGGAAATTAGACCCAACTTGTGCCCATTACTTGTTGATTGCGAGGAAGACAAATCAGACACACTACCAAGCAAAATACTCAACGTTTTCCCCACAAAGTTGCATAATTAGCCATCAGAAAATCATCCACACATCCCTCTTCATACGATGGAAGACACTTCCTCTCTTTATGTCTTTTCAATGTCATCCTCTTAAATGCAGCTGCACAGAGAGCACATTAGCACCATTGAAGCCACTGGCATCCGATTGGCTACGGTGATTTAATTAAATAAAAACTTCAGTATTGAATTCTTTTTTCCATCTACATTCTGCATGTATGAAATCTAATCATATTCCAGTGTAACCATAGAAAAGACATAACTGACTGAAAAAAAAATATATATGGATATATATATGCCAGCATAACTCTTCCCATCTGAATACTATATGGAAAATGGCATTAAAAATGACTTTCAGGCTTTCTGATCATACAGCAAGAGCATGCACCTGTATGTATGTGAAATATGCGCTTATTCTCTATTTCTTTTTTTCTAATGACCAGTAAGAAGAATCTATTTTCTACTTTTGTTGCTGAGTGTATTATATCATACAGTGTATTTCATGTCCCTTGATGCACATATGGCCCACGTCTTTACTTCAATTTTTTTTGTCCTCTCTACCGTGTGACTCTCATTCCCTTTGTGATCCTCATCCACTCTGTTCTTTCATGTTTCATCATTGTGGACATTTTCAATTCTCACCTGTCTCGCCCACTTTTTTGCAGCAGTGAATTGGGCTGACGTCCCCCTCAGCTCTACTCCTACCTTACTTAATGATCTTATTATCGTGACAGATTAATTTGATTCACTTTCCATCTCAGCGTTGCTCATATTTTGGCCATATTTTTTTTCAATTATTTTATTTTATTATTATTATTTTTATTATCTTATCTACGTTTGTAAGTGGTGTGTCAGAAAAGGAAGAATCTTCCTAGGAATGTATGAAGGCATTGCAGGGAAGACTGGGAAGGTGTGTTCGACTTTGAGAGCAAAACGTTGTTTAGAGTTGGAATATATTATTCGTGATGCCAGCCGTAGAACTTTTTTTTAACACACCTCATATATCAAATTGCAGATATTGAGTGGGGTGATGCTGGAGGTGCTGTCTGAAGACTTTCCGGAATCCTTCACGGCAGAAGTGCAGTTGGTGTGGACCAAACTCTTCGGTGCCGTGTACTGGCATGTGACTGGAGCCTACACAGATGTGGGCTGGCTCCAGGTCTCCAGCTCGGCTGTGTGAAGGGTCAGTGTAGAGCTGTGCAGTAGACTCGAAAAAATGAAAACAGAGAATGACATGTTCCACAGTGTTTACTTTGCAAGTTTTGCAAGCAAGGTTTCGCAGAAGGTAGATGATGATGATAATGATGATGATGATAATGAGTAACATGTCCATTTGCTCAATTGCTCTCTGTATTTTTGCAACATTTTGGAGTTGGGGCTTTATTGCCGGGATTTTGTTGACTACATATCCTGGATAACCCCTATTAAAGTAGGCTGGCCAACATCTGCAAACACTAATGACAATTTAGCTCAAGTCAGTGATGGTTGGATATGTGCTTTTAGCCCCCCATGGGTGATAGTAATTATCAAGTCAACTGTCAGTTGTTGCCAACCCCCACAAGAAAAGCAAATGAAACTTCAAGCAATTTCCCAGTTTCATGCCTGTATAATTTCCTCTTTGCTCTCACACGTCAAGCATTTTTCTCTGAGACAAAATGTTTCTGTAGACAGTTAAAAAATGCAATCTCGGGTCATTCTCATTATCTCTAAGACTACTTGCAGATAGTTAATCTTTCTGGAGATTTACTGGAGATTCATTTTTCCTTTCAAAAAGCATGGTGCTCATTTTGTTCTCTGAAATAATTTATCCCTCTGGTCAGCGAGCAAATTTGTTCACAAGACAAACTATTGATTGTACATAAAAGGTCAAATAATACACAAGTACAAAGCTATATATAATGCCAGCCGGAAAAAATGACGCATCGTATTGATTCGAGAACAGGAACAACATCGGACATTAACAGTGATTTGTTCTGCCAAAACCGTTTCTACTGTTGAGAAAAAAATATATATAAAAAATTTTACTGTTAAAAATGCATCACTGCCTATGGAATACATCTTAGTCTTCTGTTGCTGTTGACTTCCCACACTTTGGTTTATTGTAGCCTAATCAGTGCCAAGGAATAAACAGGACCTTTTTTTTTTGTTTTTTTGTTACTTAGTATTATTATAACAAGAAATAGCCTCAGTAGTGTGTGCACGAATCAAACACAGCCACCGCAGCCTGGTCACACACTGCTCTAGTTTCACTGCTCAATCAGGAGCCGTCAGCCAACTGGTAGTTTGCGTTTGGTCACTCTAGCACGAATAGCACACTCAAGATAATTCCAAAACTGTTCAACTGAGATGAGGTCAGGACTATTGGCAGGCTCTTCCATTTTCTCTACTCCCAAAGGGATTGCCACCAGTTGCCATCTGTATCTCTCTGCAGTGAAGCTGCACTCACTGATGACAGCTTCATATATCCAGTGATGAAGATGACCATCATAATACCTCCATCAAAAAGTTTTACAATGTGCGCCTGTAGGTTAACGACATGCAATCTCAAGACATAGAACCTTGGGCTGCATCATAATCAAACTTGGCCATCAGTTTAGAGATTCTTTCTAGCTGGGCTCACTCCAAATTATTCAGCAACTTTCTTTTGCTGAAAATCATCTTGAAGTTGCCTGCCATACAAATTCTTCCAGTAGACACCCAATGACCACTTTAGTAGTGTACTAAAAGCTGAACAAAAGATGACAACCAAACCAATAACACCAGCAAAATAGGCTGTGTGATGTAGAAAAATAATTATTTATTCCAAAATTGCATGTTCCTTACAAATGAAAATAAACAGGCATTCCAGTGGTGAAAAAAAAGCATAATTGTGACAAAGAAATAATCTACAGAACACACTTGGGGAACATGTTTTATTTATGTAAATGTTTTTTTTTTAGATAATGAAAATTAAACTAAGCTCTAATGTTATGCGCTTTATTAACATTTGCAGCTGATCCAACTCATACAACAAAGCATGCGTTGAAATTCTGCCTTGCCTTAGCTGTCTGTGTACAGTAATTTAGGAATAGTAGTTAATGTTGTCATTTTTTTAATCCAAATGTCTATTAATGCAGCAGAAAAAAAATTCATGTTATCACAAGAGATGCATCCTCAAGTCACACATACTTATTATATGATATTTGAAAGTAATGTCAAAAATGTTTAGACAGGGAATGATTTAGAATAGGGTCAAATGTCAAATGTTGAAGCCCTAACTTTGGGACCATGGAACTGCTGACTGTTATTTGCTTTTTACTCTTTCTGTCCTGTAATCCTCAAATTTAACGGGGCCGAGCTCCTCTTTCGCTCTTTATCAACACATTGTGCGCTCTAAATATCTAGCTTGAACTCTGTCGTTTGTATAAGTGAACTGTGTGCAAGTGTACATGTACTCTTCTGCTTTCCCAATTCACTTCCACATGAATCTGTTTCGGCACCAAAGAGGGCTGTTCACTGGTTTTTTGTTTTTTCGGGCTTTAAATTGGATTCACTCATGTCACATAAACACAATAAGATAAATGGAAAATGTCCGCAGGTGGGCACGATCAGCAACCACATATGTGCACGTTTCAAGGACGGTCCTCTCCTTTACTAATATTTACAAGCCTGTCACTTAGTTTAGACAATCAGATAGATATAACACATTAAAGGCTCCATTACGGGTTTTAAAGACTCTTCCGGAGGTCTCGGAAACGGAGAACAGAGTGCTGACAAGAATTCAGTAAGGTTTTGTAGTAAAGCTACAGCAAAGAAATGCCATTTCTCGGTCTTGATCAAATTACAAAACTCACATGACCCACTCATGTAACCTCTCGAAATAATGACAATTTCAAGTCCCCATCCGTCAATTAAATTCCCAAGCATACACTGCAAATCTGTTTAGGATGGACATTTGATCCAATCTTGAGCTTGCATCTGCTCCACTGATGTCCTGTTTCTTCTATTCGACCTTTGTTGGTATCATCATCTGGCGTTTACAAGGAGGCAATGAGTCTCCGCTCCTCCTCATCTGCTCATTCATCTACTTAACGTTACATCCCATTGCCTCGGTAATGATTATTCTCACTGAGCGCTAAAACACTTTTACAAATGCCGTATGCTGTCATTCACTGATAAATGTTTTATAAGCGTCCCTTCCAATCAATTACAAAGATTGCACTTAGTTTGCCTCCAATAATGACTTGGAAGATTAAAAGAAAGAACTGACTTTATCTGGTTTTAATTTTGGTTCTGACCCTGTTTTCATTCATATGAAAATCTACAATATATGAAAATTCACAACTTGCTCAATAAAATTGACATTTTACATCTTATTTTCCTTTTCTCTCCGCAGCATATGTACTATGTGCATGTTCGATTTTTATTTTTATTTTTTTTTGTCCAATCAGATTTCAGTCTTTCTGTGCCGTCGCGTTAATCTAATCTGAACCTTCAGAATTAGTAATGTTGGTTGATGTCACTTAAAATGTTTGCGATTTAGGAAGATTTAACGTTCATCCTCACAAGATCAGCAGATGTGTTCTTAAAGACCCAAGTCATTTTCAAGTTTTAGCTAGAGGCTATAAAACCTAACGACTGCCGATGATAAATGATCCGTCAGTTTATGACTGGATTCCATGGTTGAATAGTAATAGTGTAGTTGTCATCTGCATGGCAAAAAAATCATATAGTAGTACACAAACGCACTGTGGCTTCCTGCTCTTGCCGACCTACAGGTTTTGTGACATTCAATTTGCATCCCTTTTTCATCATTCTATTTACACACACAAACACATACTATATACAAGATGCACACGCACTTACACACACACATACTTGTGATTGTGCATTGAATTAGCTGACATGTGCACGCACAAACGCACATACACACACATATATATATACATACACACGTGTGCTCTTATCTGTTTTGTTGTGCAATTTTTCAATCAGTTGTTAAAAGTGCAGACTTAATTATATTTTTCTAAGTATATCTCTGAAGATGACCTGACATATTTGAATAATATATCATCATGTAACTGTATACTATGTTGTTGGTGGGAGCAAGTGCAGTGGCTTTGTCGTATTTCAAGCATGTTTGCACATCTTGCCACAAACTTGTACCTCTGTAGACGTGATGAACATGAAAACAGTTAATAAAATGCACTTGAACATCCATCTCTGTCCTTTGTCGGGCTCAGTTTGGAAAACAAAGAATCACACTGTAGATCTTCTTATATATTTTGACCTTAACTTCTTGCGATGTCGTTTAACAATGAAGAACATGAATGACTCGCTTTTACAGTATATTTATAGACACAATGATAAAGCTGGTTGTTCGGGGCCAAATATGATGTATTAGTTATATTAAATAAAAAGAAGCATAAATATTCTTAATTAATGTTTAATGATTGCCTGTTTGTCGCTTGATGCTGCAAGCGACAGGACCAGTGGGAGGTTCATGCAAGGAGGATATTTTTTATCCTTTAATCATTGGCCTCACATACCCTGAGGCATTTTAGAAATTGATTTTGTTTTTTTTACATGCATTTGCTCAAGTGCCTAACAAAACTGTATGTCGATGTTTGTCAGAAGTTGTGGCACCACGATTTTGAGCAATGGAATATTCTTTTATAAACATTCTGTATTGCTCATGAACACATTATGTATAAAAATTAACGTCCTTTAGGGAAATTAGATTTAGTTTTTGCTTTGTCTCATTGGAGCTGTATGAAGATGGCGGCACGATTGAATGGCTGCTTTTATATATTTGCCCAATGATTGGCTGTTGACCCAGAATGTACCCCGCCTCTCACAGCAAATCACGAGGGATAGGCATCAGCACAACCTCAAACCTAATGAGGATAAGCAGCATAGAAAATGGATGGCTTGATGGAGTCATATAAAGAGGTGAGGCTGGTAAACGATAACGCAGCAGCCAGAAAATAGAGCAATTTATCAATATAGGCTTCCATCAGGCGTGCCGCTTAACCATACGCTAAGCTGTTCCCATGGCAACATATTTCCCATCACCTGATTTTGTAATTCCAGAAGCGCTCTGCGAAAAGGGTATCTCATACCGTGAGATTGATGCCCAAACGATGCAACAAAAACCTGAAGGTATTCACACCAGAGCAAAATTTTGGTGTCACACTTTGTTTAACTTCTTTATTTTTGAGATGTGAGACAATGACTCAGCTGTAAAAACGGACTTTGTCAACATCTCTGTCAATTATTTTTTTTATTTCACTGATTCTATTCAGAGTCCCAGCAAAGCTGATGCCTTAATGAAACACTCCATTAACAATGACCTCTGCTTCGGAATCTCGTTAAAGGGAGCACATTAAGGAAAATTATCTTGTTAATTGTTTATATAGACACAGTCTCTGGAGTGCCTATCCAACCCCCAACTGCGAAATTAAATATCTTTTGTTCGCTGCCCATTTTTTTAAAAAAATGTGTATGTTAACTGTGCTTATTTTGTGTCAAGCCACAACCAGAAACAATCAAACTATTATAAGTCAAAAGAAAGTAAGATTGCGCCCTATTGAGTTTTTTTTAATGCACAGATTAGCATTAGCAAACTGTTAGCTTTGATAAGGTGCATGGAATTTTTGGTGTGGTTTTGGGGTTTTGCATGCAATACTGTTTGTGCATTGCATGTGCAACATACACCAATCCTTACATTTGCATGTGGTTGTTTCAAAATGACAGATGTCGTCATATACAACCACCTGAATGAAAGCTGAAGGTCGACGCTATAATCACATTGATTGAAGCCATGTAACAATCTCATTTGTGCGGAAGTGCTGGACAATGACAGCTGTGCAAATGATGCTTGGTCACAATAAAAAGTGACCAGTGGTGTGAGTATTGATTTATATGAACTGCATTTCAAAAACTCCACACCAGAATACTAACATTGCTGTGAGCATTTTGGAAGTGTCAGAGAGCACAACCCTCCTGATTTGTAAGCAATGGCAATATTCCATGCCACTCTCGCCGTCAACACTGCAGAGGCAGCCTGCCGAAATGACCAATTAGGTGCACGTGAGCGTATATATCTCAGAGCGGAAGATTAGATGCACAGCCACATCGCTGCAACTTGACATTCCCAACAACCACTTGTGTGAACTTCCATCTGTGCGCTGTCCACGCGCCAGAGGTTTAATGACATGAGTGGTGACGGCAGAGTCACACACGTCGTTGAGAGGAATGTCATCTCAGGATTTTCAAAATCCATGTCTTGCTCACTGACCACATATAAATTGAACACAATGAGACATGGTGTTTCATTTTCAGCTGAGTGTGTCCATACTGGGTTTAGGTGAAATGAAACACTTATCCGACAGATTAACTGTGTACCGTAACTGAATGAAGGTTGTTGTCACCTTGTCTAATCTGGGATTGACTAATCCCACACCATTGCTGATCCAGACAGACGGGCAGGGTCGGTTAGAGACAGAACCAACACCTGGATTTCATTCGTGCATGTTGTGTAAGGTTGCCTTTGCTACGGATGCTTCATCTTCTGTCACTCATTGGCCAGACTGCGGTGGGCTGTCGGCATCATGTGCACCACTATCATGGTTCTCTCAAGTTTGGCTCTCGTACTGCGTCAGCATTTCATCAACCGAGTGAAAACGTGAGTCCTTTCTCTTCCCTTTCACGTTAACCCACTTTACTGGAGAATTGTACTTTTGTACTAAGCCACGGCGGCTATTTCACAGCACAATAGCGACTATTGATGGTGACTCCCAAAATTTGTTCAACAAACAAATAGATAAGAAAATAAATAAATAAATAAATAAATAAATAAATAAATAAATAAATATTTAATAAAATCTCTCAGAGTGAGATAATCCTGACTCTTCCAATCTTCCTCAACTGCGGCACTAATACAAGCAAACTGAGAAAATGATGAACACCTGCACAAGACACAAGTAACTGAGGGAGCTGAGTTGAAGACACAAGGGACTGGGATGACAAGAACAGGTGGAGACAAAAAACGAATGAGACAGACGAGAACCGACATGTAAAAAGTGGCTCGGGGAAAATATGACACAACAAAATCCAATCAAAACCAAATCAACAATGACAACAGTCAGCTAGGGTAGGCTCTGGAGTCCCGTGAATTTGAGCAGCAGAAGGGCTGATGGATAGACGAAAATAGGGAGACCGGGATAGACAATGCCCATTCTCATAAATAAAAATATTGTAACAAAAATACATTTATGAAACTTATACATACAGTATTACAAGAAGTAATTGAAAACATTCAGAGAAAAGGCCAATTTGTACTTATTTCTGTTTAAATCATTTGAAGTGTTTATGCTATAAAATGAGTGACCCAAAAATAGATGGGATACAACCTGGATTGGTGAATCACATTGCACATACCGCAACGACAAACAGCCTTTTACACTTAGAATACATTCACACCTATAGAATTGTTGAGTCTTCAATAAACCTAACATATGTTTTGGGAATGTATGAGGAAGCAACCGGCAAGCACGGGAAAAAAATGTAAACCCCACAAGAGAAGGCTGGAACCTGGATTTGCACCCAGAACTCCTCGACTGTGAGGCAGACACGCTAACCACTCGCATTGAGAATTTGGATTGTAAAATGTTTACCTTTAAGTCACCAACAACAGGCAGTTGTTATTTGCTTATTATTTTGGCATGACTATGTTCGTTTATTAGGAACCATATCTGTTACAAAGTTCCACCCACACTGTCCCATTTAATTTTTAAATGCCCAACAGTGAGCTTTGTACCAATAATGCTGATGCTTGCCCTGAGGCTTCTTGTACATTAAGATCAGACATCATTAAAATTAATGGAATCAAATAGATAAATGTGAGGTCCTTTTCAACCTGACAGATATGGATCTGTCACGTGACATTAGGGGAGGTACTATAGTTAGACGTCAGCTTCTCAAGGTGGAGTTTGACATAGTGTCCAGTCCACGAGTCAATTCCACATCACCATCTCGAAGTCTAGATCTATCCAGGGTTCTTGAGCTCATTAGCGCAGTAAACGTCTAAGGATCAATAAAGCAACATTAATTCTCAAAGAACTCTGACCACATTGACATTTGTTGCCACAGAAATCAATGATGATAAAAAAGGATACAGACTTGAATCATAATTACTGATAAGGAAGTAAAAATTGATTGCTGAGTTTCTTCTGACGCCAAGGTGATACATTTTATTTTAATTACAGGGCAACCTTTGGTCTCACAAGCCTTGGAGGTCTTTCGATTTGGAATTGGAGCCAAATTTTCTGTGGAGAATATATTTCCCAAGTAGCACAAATCACATTATTTTTAAATGGGAAGAGCTTTTCATATCATGTATATTTGATCTGCTGAGCTATCATAAAAGTAATTTTGCTATGCATCTGAATATGATGACTGGGATGTTCGGACTTAAAATTCCTGACAAGCAAGCAAGAATGGATCCTTATCAAATATCCAGATTGATATATCAGTTGGAACTTCAGTCGGGAAACCAATGAAGAAACAAATGTGCCTATATGAGAACATATCTTCTTAAGTAGGGGTGAGGACATTTGCAGACATAAACATAGGCAACTTCATAATTTGTCACTCAAGGGAATCCAAAGCTTTATGGCAGGCTGTGACAGCCAAATATGACAAATACGCAATTGAAATGCCAAGATCATTATGTTATTGTGCAGTGGCGGCACTGGCAGGTTGAAAAAGGCTGACACTCAGTTAGGATGCCCTTTTGAGGAAATGGATTTAGATTACTGCCAAAACAAACCCTTTGCATCCAGACAGGTGTTAGGTTTGCATTATTCCACACTATTATATTCACGAGTATGAGTTATTATGTAAATATGTTGCATTTGCACATCTTTTCACTGTATAGGAAGTCATAATAACAAAACCCTACCGTGTAAATGATGAGCTATTTGCAAAAAAATATCACTGTTTCTCAATCCTAAATGTTGGCGGCACCGTATTGATATTCAGCCCATCACAACATTTTTTTTTATGGGATGTCACAAACAAATGCAAGCTCACACCTCTGCTGGTACTTCTTCAGAATTGCAATCACTTTCATCCCCTCCCAACCCTATTATGTCCGAAAAAAATAAAATGCAAAGTAATTCACAATTATACCCTGACCGGCTGACCTTTTCCCTCACCAGCTTGTGTTTCTCCTCATAGCGTTCCAAAAGACCCCAGAGAGAAAGCAACAACTGATACGCATATCAGCAAGGCTCAGATGTGAGGCAGTACAGGTAAACCATAAAATGCTTTAGCGTTTCAATTAATAAAGCCATGCCAATGAATAAAGAATCTTTCTGGTAGATATAGCAAAACAGCAAGATTCCCTTTTCCCATCTTTTATATAAACTTTTATTTATAACATTTGTGGAGAATTGTCATCTTTATTTTTTTTTTAGATTTAATTTAATGGTAAAAAGTATATGTGAACTTCAACTTGGACTCTGGGGCGAGGGGTTGTCTGCAAGTAAGCAGGGGATCAGTTCAAAAACTTAAATAAAAGGGAGTTTCTGTCAATAATCGAGATAGTTTCCAAAAAACAAAATCTTCTCAATGGCTGAATTTGCCAATGCTAAAATGTGAATGAGTTGAATATGCAAGGGTCAAATGTGTATCTTGTATTGGAGACCACACGGAGAACTCAGACACATACAGATACAGATTGATTCCAGCTGGGAGGCGGGGATTGGCGGTGACCTGCTTAAGGGCAAATCGTCAGCAGCCATCAAGCAAACTTGCTCCTCTCCAACAACTAGTTGACAATTTGACATTTTTTTTCACATCACTGCTCTTATCTGTGCCCCTCCGGCTGCAAAACCCAAGTCCTCAGATGAGCTATTGCCGCCCCACTGAGTTTAGTCTGGATTGTTATCTATACCAACCACAAACCTGCAAGGGTGAACCTTGGAATATACGCTGCAGAGAGCGATCTTGCTTTACAATTATTACAACAAAGTATTGCCATTTTTAGTATGGAGAGGTCATCAGGCCTTGTTTTTCATTCATTTTGGTTGGACTGATGGTGGTGTAAGCTTACACCAGGAAGCTACATGGACGGATCCATTTCTAGAATCAAGTAACAGTCTGTGAGCAGCTCAGTGACCAAGAACGCCGTGTATTTGCCTCATGGCAAAAAAGGTGGGCAGCCGGTCCGCTGATGTATGTTTACCTCAACACTGGAGAGATGTACGAGAGTGGAGCATCGAGAAGAGACAGGACCCCAGAGTAAGACCATCAGGACTAAATGTCACATCTTAAAATTCATTGTTTATTTTTTAAAACAGTGGCCGAACCACAAATGTAAACACAATATTCTGCTCTGTATTCCGTGTAAGAGACCCGCAGGTATTTTATTAATAATACTGTTGTGTATCGAGTTTTCTTTGTGCTGGCAACACATCTTGTATCACTTACACTTTGACGATGTAAACCATTGACACTTATATACATCCAGAAGAAGAAAGTGGCAGTTATTTCCATGTTAGATTTTACATATCTGTAGGCTGCACTATGATAAATATAGTCATTTGATTTAAAAAAGCACAATCTTGAAACTACACAATTAATTATCTCCTTTAACAAACTTATTTAAGAGACGCCTCCAGCAATGTGGAAGTTATTAACTCTCCACATTTTAGATGCTTTGTAAAATAACTACCCACTCCAGTACTTGATTGACAGGTTTAATTGGGCATTTTATTCATTAAATAGAAGGCACTGGTGGTGTCGTAGTACGCCTAACTTAAATTCCCACTCAGTGAAGGTGTGAATAATTTTCCGTCCCTATACGTGTGACTGACTACATGACTAGTTTAGGGTACGGTCTGCCTTTCACTTTTGTTGGACTGGCTCCAGGAACCCATGACTCTGAACAGGATAAGCGGTAATGAAATGGATGGTTTACTAAACAGTCCAAAACTTTGATATTGTCACAGTTACACACATGCAGTATTCAAAAAGTGTCCGTGCCAATTTTAGTACTTTGTTTTTTGCTCATCTTTATCCTATCTTCAAAAGGTTGATACCATCAGAAAGTCTGCTGAACACAGAAACTGACAATATATAATAATGATGTCAATCATTTTTAATTAATTTCTAATTTAATAAGACAATGCTGCTCCCAAAGCATCCATAGGGAAATAAATGAAGAGCCGAAGATAAGCAAGCACTGCGCAGGTTGTTAAACAAGATAGTAATGAATAAGTAGCGCAGCAAAGAGGCACTTGTGCCTGATAAAATTCATTGAATTAGCACTGAAAATATATAGTACAAGGCCATGCCTTTGATCTTGTTGAGAATTCTTTCTCAGCTAATCAATATGAAAACTTTGAAGGCTTGGATTAACTAGGAAACGTGAGCTCGAATGTTCGAATGTTAAATTTCATGTCTTTATGTATTCAAATGAATTGAAAAGGATTTGAAAATCATTGTATTCTGTTTTGATATACATTTTACACAACATTCCGACTTAATTGGAATTAATTACATAGTGTTTGAAAAAATAAAAGATAAAGAAAAAGGAAAAAGAAAAAAATAATGAAAATTGTTCATTTCTCCCAACCTACCCTTTGCCCTCTTCTGCTTGAAGTTGTGGGTATTGGACATGCAAGCTGTCATCAGGTCCATGGAGAGAAAACTGGTGAGCTCACTCAAATTGCTTAAAAACATTCTATTCTTTGTTGAAGAACACACATGTTATCAGTCAGCGTTAAAACAAATCTCTTCTTTGGTCTTTGTAAATAGAACCATGTAAAATAAGAATTCTGGTGCTTAGTGTTACTACTTTGCTCCTACTATGCAGATGACACAATTCCTCTTGAAATCTTCATATTGCAATCTAAACCGTAACTATGGGAAGTGATGTTACACTAACATCTATTCTCCATATTCCAGAACGCTTCACTGCAGAAATATCCTCACCGTGATTGTGGAAACAGTCCAGATAATATGACAGCAACAGCCAAGACAAATGGCATGTCCAGTCTTCATCACGGGCGGCCACTTGGAGAAGGCTGAATTGAGAATTGCTTTCATTAACCTTTAACGTTCTTTAATACCGTGTGACCACCAAACAGGTGTATAACTGCAAACTTTGGGTGATAACTGTCAGGCATGAAATAAATGAAGTAGCACGGCAGCAACCTCCAACTGACATCAACATTAATTTGCCATTTTCTTTAATTAATGTCAAGTGCAACACTACATTCAGTTGCATCCTGCTGAATCACAATGGTTATGTTCCAACGTACAGAATCTTTTCAGCAAATGCGCTCTTTCATCTTTTGTAAGTAGAGTCATTTTCTGAAATATTTTGGTTGTTTTCCTGCTCGCTCTCCCTGGTATTCCAGCGTGCACTCATTTCTCATTCCCCTGGAACAAAAAGGCAGCAAAAGACAGAATGCACCTCAGTGATCTGTAAAAGGAGTGTTAGGCATCTACTCTATTAAAAACTCTATTATGGCAAATGCCTCTGCACCATTGTGTGCCAAGTCCCAGTGCAATACTGCTCAAAGCTGAGGGAGCTAATGTGGCTAATGTTTCCCGAGGAACATCGCCTCTGCCAAGCATGCACTCTAATCATCATGCACTGTGTAATCAAGGTGATTTGAAACATGAATATCTGCAGGTCCAAGTCTCGCTGTCGCTTCCCACGCTGATGAGCCTGTTGGACTCAAATTACAAGGTGAAAGCAGGACTTTTGTTGTGCATTTGGTCCGGTGAAGGTAATGAGTATGGTCTTCCTGCGAACACTCGCAGAGCACAGGAGTTAATCTAATGATGGGAGAGACGCACAATGCCTAATGGTCTCGGAGAAGGCGACACGAGGTGATAGGGCGTCCTTTGGCTTGTATCTAACGCTTGTGTTGCAGATTTATTTTGCATTCTTGCCACCAGACTTGAAGACTCCTCGTGAGGACTGGAAGGCATCAAAGTGACATCAATGATTTTATTGTCTCGAGAAACTAAAGATAGTCAGAGCTGTCGACTGAGGAGGAAGGCTAAGTATTTTGTCATTGATTCAACATTGTGACCCAGACTAATATTTCCTGTCATTAATCATTATTGCCAATTGGATGTGTCGAAATTACTTGATAAGTAATATTTAGATTTTTTTCAATTGTCATTGAAATTGGAAAAAAATATCACTAAATCTGAGGTCTCTAACTCAACTTGTGTTGGCCTCTTCTTCTCTCCTTCATAGTGCCAGATTTTTTTTTTTTTTTTGGTGTCAATGTCCGTGACCTTTGTGTACTTTTTTTTATCAAGCCCGATACAGGTGATTTTTCTCTAGCTGGGCATTGACTGAAGTGTTGCTTAGCAACTTGAGAAGGAGCAACACATTCTCTTCTTGATAGATGGAGAGCAACATGAAGTCAAAGAGACTAAGGGCCTTATTTTTGTTCGTAGTGCAAGTCTAGTGCAAAGTGCAGTCTAAGTTCGCAAGGGTGGACTTTTCTTTCTTTTGGTATTTTTATAGATATGTGTCGTTAGAAATTGAAGTTTGCGCCATTGTGGGAGTGAACACAGCCATCAAAGCGGCTTCCCTCATTCCGTTTAAATTCAGTGTAGTCCATGCAAGACATGGGTGTGCGCCAAATCCGTTTACATGAAAGGAAGAGAATGAAGAGGAAGTGCTTATTAAATAAAGCCTAGTAGCTCACTTTTATTAAAAATACAATGAGTCTTGTATGATTATCGTCAGACAGAAGTCCATAGAGAACCTCACAATGGCTTTGATGCCGTGAAAGTGAAAACTTCAAAAGGTTACACAAGAAGCTTTCAAGGTATATGGAAATATGCAAGTTGGAGAAAAAGCAAGTCATTGAGTGATGAAAATTGTTACATATTGTGTCTGCACAACGCAGAGATGGAGTACATCCATCCATCTATTTTCTATCAACACTGGAGAAAATTGAACTCGATAAGTAATCGAGACTGCCCTCCGCTGCAATAACTGCTCCGTGCAACAGCGATTCGCAATCTCGGTTGTGAGGACCTCTAAAATCAACCGTCACACAACATGGTGTCTTGAGACATTCTCTAAATGCATGGTAGGACACAACCAAATGTATTTGGGATTGTTTTAATTCAAATTCCCATCTCAAGGGACCGATTGATAAACAACCACTTTTATTCACACACACTTTTGGAATAGTCAGAGTTTTCCTTAAACTAACATGCATACAAGAAAAGGGAGAACATCAAACTCCACACCACAGAGATTTAAACACCGTATCGCAGCAGATGTGATAACCACATGACAATGCTTGTTTAAGGAAAATTCTGAAAATAAATCAAGATGAGGAGATGTTTTTAACTCCCCTGGTTTTAGAAAGCAATCCCCAGGATTGTCTTTTTGCGGCTCAAAATATTTTTATGTCTGGCATCCCTACAATGTTATTGCTGCATTTACTTGAGAAACATTCTGTGCATAAAATCCTCTGTGTTTGTTTTTCCTTAAGAAAGCGTTTGGAATAGAAAGCAGTGGGCAGTACATTTTTTTTGGTATCTACTTTTGGCCTGTGGATGGTTTTATACTTATTATACATTTGATGAGAGTGTTTCTTCATCCTAATGAGCATCCACCCTGCTGAAGCAAGCGGCGGCCTCCTGCAGTGCAACCAAGTGTCTGATGAGACGCCATTTACGGCCGCTGGTTTGGAGCAGCAAAAATAGTCTTGCAAGGGACATCCACATGTGACCGCCTACACGCAGTCCCCTGGTTACAAGGGTACACTTTGCCAAGGTGGCTGTAGTGTGTTTGGAGAGGAGATGAGAATAGCAAGGTGTGCCTTCCAAAGACTTGAAATGTTTGCTCGCCTCTCTCAGGCCTACTTCAGGAAATGAGCAGCGGCATCTATGCTCGTATAGGTCACACCTAGAATCATGAGAGCTGCGACTCTGGGTTGACACTGTCATGGTGGTAATGAGAGAATGGAGAACACACAAGCCTGGTTGTTATTTTCATAAATAACCGATTCAATTGATTGATTTTGAGAAGATATTTATTCACATACTGCACATTACAGTTTTAGCATGATGGCAAACTCCGTTGCTTCTGTTTGAATTTAAAACTGACACGAGGATGATGTCTCAGTAACATGCGCCAAATACACTAAGAGCTGCCAATCCTGTGATGTGATTTTTGTTTCGCAAATTCTTTGGCTTTCGACTGACTTTCGACTGTTTTCCATCTTTATATTATTTTGTGTTTCAATTGACTGTTTTTTACTGTCTTTGTGGTTGCACCATTGCTATATGTGAAGCGCTTTGTTACATCTGCAGCTGTTATAAAATGCATAATATAAATAAAGTTGTATTGTATTGTAGGAATTGTATAAAATCTGTGCATGAACAATTGTATGCTGATTGTTATAGAGTGTAGCCTGCCTTTAGTCTACAATAACATTTGACAAGTCTGATTTCTGTCCAGCGCCCACTGGCTTCAGCATTCCGTGATCTTTCAAGCCAGCGGTGCATTTCAAGTGTTATAATAACTCAATTTAATAGACTTATGCAAGAGTGCGCATTGCTTGTTTATGGCACATATCAATGCTGGCACGCTAATACAGCTGCCACTGTTTGATTCCTCCATTTTATACTTCATCAACCTTGCTATCAGAATGACCCAATAAACCAATGTAATATGGAACAATGAGGGATAACCCCAAAGAGTTTTACAGAGGCGACACAAGGGTTTTCCTCCTGTCTACTCCTCTTGGCTTCATGTCAGTTTTAATGACTCTCTAACTGCTTGGAGAATGCAAAATAGTGGAATTGAAAGAAAGAAAGAAAGAAAGAAAGAAAGAAAGAAAGAAAGAAAGAAAGAAAGAAAGAAAGAAAGAAAGAAAGCAAGCCATTAGTGGGTTTCACTGTACTACCACAGTGACGGGACAAAACATGCCGTTCTTATTTATAAAAGTATTACAAATTAAATTCGGCATTCACTGTGACATTTTGTGGCTCAACTGATTGTTTATGAATAGATTCTCAAGAAAGTGTTATTGAAATTTACAATGGACAAAGTAAATGGGTTTAAAGGGCATACAAATTACAACTCCCAGCTTCCCTCCATCGCCAACAGTTTGTAATTGTATTAATTGCACCTATTATTCATGCAGGCAGCATGGTTCCTGTTGAGTGTTGTGTCGGAGCGAGGACAAAAAAAGGCCGGCACGAAGCTGTAAGAAGCAAAGTTGGAGGGGGCTTAAACATCTTCACAGATGGCAAGCGGGGAAAGACAAAAAAAAAAAAAAAAAAAAAAGACTTTTAGTGAGGGAATGGAAAAGTAAGGGTGGATGTGAAATCAACTCAGAACATTTGGACTGAGTGCCTGTGCAAAAGGTAAGGACAAAGTTGAACACGTAATGCTCTTGTAACACCGTCTTCCAAATGATTCACTGAAAAAACTTCTGTGAATTTGCGTAAATTTAATATGTCAATTTGATGCACGAAACAAAATCATCTAGATCCGGACAGATTTTTTAAGTGGATCTATTTAACAAATATCGGGACCCAGAAGATATTATTTTATGCAACCGCTTATGAAAAAATATTGAGTAATATCAACACATTTTGGTTTTAGGATGACAACAACAAACAACACTTGTTCTGCACTTTTTTTTAATAGTTTCTCAACTGAAACTGTCCCCAATGTTGATCATCATGTCAGAATCTTGAAATATTTTTTCACTAGAAGCATATTTGTAGCTAACACAGACTCATGTTATTTGAGAATACCGCGTCAAGTTTTTCAAACCTCAATTTGAAGGTTCCCTCCTGCAAAAATCTGTCAAACTATTTCAAGTTAGGAAAGGAACATCGATAGATGATCTATTTCAGTCTTTCCAAAGACATTCAATTGGGTTTAAGGCTTTCGCGTCGTCTCGGATGTGAACTTGAGGTGAAGCATCAGGACATGTCTACGTTTTTTAAGAGCTCTTGACAAGATTTTCATTTCAGAATCACTTATGCTGCCATGTTCTTAGCTCTCTTACATCTTGTGGCCCTTTATTTAAAGCTCTTGGCAGGATTTCGGAAGTCTGCCATACATCCGTTATATGTGGAGGGTTGAGGTTACGCCACTTCTTGCTCTTATATAATAAAGTCAGCGCTGCAACAATGGGGGCGGGCATGCAAAGAAACAGAGCAGAATTAAGGGGCAAATGAAGGAGAGCCGGGCAGACAGGCGAAATCTTTCTTCGAGCCTTCAATGCTAAGCGACCCAGATGGCCAGTGTGTCATGTCGGATGCCAATTTGATCTCAACATTGAGATCTAAACAACCCAACCTCCCACTTGGTAACCCGCTACTGCGTGTGTATGTATGTTTGTGTGTGTGTGCGTGTGTGTGCGTGTGTGTTCGCACGCGCATTTTTGAATTAGCTCTGAGTTGACATCTGTGCTGCATGACCCCTTCAGTAGATAATGACACTTCAACTATCATCAAGCTCGTGTCAGTCAACTTGTGTTCAGGAGATTCATTGTTGGGAATGCCTGCAATTAGTGGCAATTTCTTAAATCAAACCCCTCCAAACGATGAACGTTTGTAGTGGTGTTCCATTCCGCCACATGCAAGGACAGCCCTCTTCCCCCACTTTAAAGTCTTCAAGGCTACAATAGACTTCCAGCTGGAAAAGCGTGGAAGGGAAAATCGACATGTCTCCATTCATGGCAGCTCCTCAGCTGTGCAATTTTTAATCAATCGCTTTTAGGGAATCAGCATCTCCCCTGCAGTTTGAAATGAAAAGGCTCTTTTGTTGGGAATTCCATAGTGTACATAATAATCTGGCTCTGAAGACACATCCACGAGCATTTTGAGATGCTGCAAATGACATAATGTGTTCATGAATGGCTTTTAAAGAGAAATGCAGCATCAAAGGTAGCAAGGTGCTGTCTACCTATGTTCTGTTCTCTTGGAAGTCTTTTTGCACTGATGTATTTTGAGACGCACGAGTAGCTTGTGAATCTCATTTTCCCTCTGGCCCAGGTGTTTACTGGGACTATGAATTCCCATCTGCATATACGTTGTACACCTCCTCCTTCTTTTTCCACTCCTCTTTTCTTTTCAGTGGATGATAGGCTAGTGCCTGGAGCATCACCACCACAACACACGAATGACTTTGATTTGACCACGGAAAATATGCAGAACAGAATTATTGTGCAAAACATTGTGTTTCCTTCCCCCCTCCGCACATCGGTACGAAAAGCAAAACACATTGTGTTAAAGAAACAAAAGAAATGTTTTTGCAAAATGACAGTACATTAGTATTGAACATTGTATATTCTCCATCACATTCATTGTCATAAGGGTCACAGGTGAGAATTGGATCATTTTGACTCAAAGTGCGTGGTGTTTGAGAGTGAGTGGAGCTGTCCATGATTTCAGCTCATTCAGCAAACACATCCACAACATTAAAAAGCGGAGAGAACAGCTTTATTCTTCAATTTTTAAAGCTTCATTTTATACTTGGCCATCTATGTAATCATTTAAGTTTGGCAGCAACACAAAATTTCACTCTTTGTTGTATCAAATATAGAAAACATTCGGTATTAAGGTACAGGCTCTCTAATCTATATATATTTCAGTTTACTTCTTTTCCAAACGAGAAGTTAATAGACGAAAATATAATTGAACAACGTATACCACATGCAATACAAACAATCAGTGGAATTTAAACAAATTATTTCCCCTATTTACTGTCTCTTCGGAATAGTTTAAAGACATTGCATGCAATTTTGAATGAAAAGAAAAAAAGTTTAATGCCGTACGTATTCTAAACTCACCGTCATTGTTCTTTCTAACATTGCCATCTGTTGGCGTGATAAAGTAACTGCGCTTCAATAACTGTAACTTGACACAGACGAGCAAGTCCCCCACACCCCAAAAAGGAATTTACAAAAATAAATAATAGCGCAAAAGACAGCAGTCTCTTTGCTGAAATTGATGCTGATATTGAAATTGAACTGATATTAAGAAATATGTTTCATTATATAAGTTAATTGCCATCATTTAAAATTTAAATGATAAAACTGTAAATTCTAAATACATTAACTCAAATAAATAAATAAATAAATAAATAAATAAATAAATAAATACATACATAAATAAATAAATAAATAATTCGTAGTGTTGATGAATTGTTTGGCCTAACACGTGTACTTTCACGTTTGCATGTAACAACCGCTAGAGGGACCTAGAGCACATCTTTTTCGCACAACTCTGTGCTAAAGTTGCGGGTGAGGCATGGATAAGTTTACGTGTGAAGTTGACGAGAATCACCCCAAATACCTATAAATGTGTCTGTCAATCTCTTAAAAATAAAAGCTTCCCACTATTGTTGAAGTCGTTCACCGTTGTCTTTTACCAATAAAACATTTTTATATTTGATATGAAAAAAAAGGTTAAAGTTGTGTTCACTGCAGTGTGACCCTTGTGTTCAAATTTCAGTATTGACAGATAGAATACTTTTATTGTGAAATACAACCAGATGTAGTAATATTTACTCAGTTGGTACTGACAATAGTCCGACCGGTGGCAGCTGTCAGATGTCCCCAAGTGTTCCCGAGTCTCGCTGCGATGTGATCGTGCGGCCGCCGCTGTGTCCCGGACCCCCGCCTCCAGGTCAGGATGGACCTGAGGAGAGCACAATATGGCCACAACATGAACACTCTGTACGGGGAATTCACGGCCACAGGTAACCGAAAAGTCAGGTGCGTCGTGAGCCTGACTGACAAGGAGCTTGTCGTCCAGCGGCTCACCTCGGTACCTGCGGGCCGGAACCGAGTGGTCTTCAGCCTGAAGGACTGCGTGGGCTGCCGGGCGTACCGGGAAGATGACAACGCAGACCCGGCCGCCTATCTGGCGGCCTATTTTTACCCGCTTAAGCGGCGTTGGATGGGCTCCGGGTTCTCGCGGCAAAGAGTGGAGCAGTGCTTCCGTCTCGCCGCGCTCCAAGATCCGCGTGCCAATCTCGAAGAAGCGGAGAAGTGGGCTCGCGCCGTCCGGGAGCGCTCGAACCGATGGCAGCACCTTCGAGATGGTAAGAGAGGCTCTGTTTGCTCACCTTTCCTCAACATACCCATTGCCTTAACAGATCTAAAGTTAAAGTAATTTTTAACTTTTTTTATTTTCTCGTCAGTTGTCAGTAACACGGGGCAGTTAAAATAGTTGGCATGTTTTGCATTCTTGAGGCTACTGGATCATTTAATGACTAGTAAGTGTCACATTCTGACATCATATAACTGGCACTAATTTAGTCTTTAATTGGTGTAACACTTGGCAGCACTAATTGTGCATAACACATTCGCCTCCCAGTCGACGGGTACTGGGTTTAAATCCATATTTATCCATAGGTACATATTTGAAAATATATTTTAACACCAAAAAAAAAACACCATACTGCAATAATAAAACTAGACTCCTGCGCAAGTGGGATCGTTTTGGTGTGGCCAAATATAGGCTGCGTCTTTTTAAGGCCAAATTTGGCATCCACTTGACATAACTTCCGGTGCGTCTCGACCACACGCTGATGTCCAAATTCACGCGACCTTCAAATCAAACCTTAAAATCTGGCCTTTGTAACTATGGCAACGGGCCTAAAGGAAAGGTTGCTTTGAGCACAATTGCGAAGCCTACGTTGCTCCGCTTCTTCTTCCTCTACAACATCTCAATGTCTCTTTCAATGCTTGTATTGTTATGTATTTGTTTGCTCATCTTAAAAGTTAATTTTGACTATAAAAAGAACATGGAGGCAATAGGGCTGTTAAATTCCTGAAATATTAACAAGCACAATTACTCCTATGCGGAATGCTCAAGACTACCATAGATAAGCGATCAAGTATAAGCCAAAGTATCTTACATTTAAAACAAGCTCCCTGAAAGAACATGGAGTATCACAGGCACACCGTGACCCAGATAGCATCTGCCAGTTTGCAGGGATGTATTTTTTTTCTTACAAAACATACTGCAACTTAATACATCTTGTCATTGTCAGAGGAGGAAATAGCAGATGTGAGAGAGAAATGTGAGAAACTCAAAAGACATGGCACAGTAGTGATCTGACAGGTTTTGTATCCTGAGAAACCCAATAGTCTTTGTTGTCGAGCAATGCACTCCACCCACTTCATTCACATTAGGCCTCTGAAACCGCAGCTTTAACCTTCTCTGCAGAATTTAGATGAGAGAGCCTGGATACTTGTGAGAATTGATTTTAACACTGACATCTTTGTGATGCCTTAAGGTGTCAATCGCTAAGGGCTTTTTATTTTTCTTGCTGGGAAAACGATTAGACGAGAATACAAGAGTGTAGCCACAGTTGTGTGGAGTTTTGTTCGTTTACTTTTTAGACTCTGCTGTCAGCATTCTACCAACACACCTGAGGTGGAAATATCAGCAAGATAATCATTCATCGTCATAAGGCACACAGGCTTGATATGAATCACTTGGTGCGGACATACAGTAGCAGCTCCGTCTAACCGAGCTGATCACTATTTTTTTTAACTTTTATCAGACTAATGTTTTCTAATGAGTACTAACTCAACCGGGATATCCTTTGAAGTGTGAAACCACAGACGCAAAAATTCCAGGCCTACCTCACTGGCTGCTGTTATTAAATTATTAACTTCGACCAATATATTCTCTTCCTGCTTTGTGTGCTCTGTTGCGCACATACTTGCTGAGATGTTCTACCAGGACAGGAACCACCACTAACCATGTTAGTCAAAACCCTTCTGATGCAGACAATAAAATGAAAAAAAAAAAAGCGCAAGATCATAGCCACTTCCCCAAGTGCCTTTTCATATCTTTACCCACATAATAGATGGTTGCGATAAGTGATTGCACACATATGTGTGTGAGGCCATTCATACTGCTCTAAAAAGACCATAGAAAGATTTGGTACATTTACAAACATTGATGATACACATAAAGTGCCTAAATTTGGGTGTGTAAATAAGAAATAGTAGAATCTACTGAATGTAGCCTCTTTCGCGCTTTCCAAGCGTCAGTTCCATCTGAGGCGTATGCATCTCTTCGGAACAAAGCCTCGCCTAAGAACTAAACACGACACTATCGCATTGGGATACAAACCTCAATGTCGTCAACTCTCAGCCTCTCTTAAAATAGAGCCGCAGCCAGCTAACCACCAGCACCACCTCCTCCTCCTCGTCCTCCTCTTCCTCCGCCGCCTCCACTTCATCCACCCCCTCCACACCCTTTTGGTCTCGTTCAGCAAAAATGTGCCTCAAAGTCGCCACTTATTTTACGAGCAACATAATGGAAAAGGACATCTATTTGTTGCTGTGGCGAGGCCATTGGTGCAGTCTGCAATAAACCTGTATATTTAAAGGCTCATTAAAAATTAAATGTTCTGGCAAGGATATTCAAAACATTTATAAAATTGTTTTTATAAATTTTGTTGATTTTGATGGAATATTGTTCATGTTATCAAGAAAAAAATAGTTGAGAAACAGATCCATTTGTATGTGAAGAGAAATTAAAATTTCCCCTTCAGGGACCAATAAAATGTTTTCTTTCCCCTTCACACAACTTGCAAAAGTGTACAGTTAAAATTGTGTAAATGTTCTGCAGTGATTATTGCAAAAGATCAACAGAAACTTGATTTTGGAAAGGCTGATTGTGCTTCAGATGGCTGGAAAACGGCACTATTTAGTTTTCAGCAGATTTACATTGGATCTATATGTCATATTACAGAAGGGATAGATTCGCACCAGTTAAATTCAAGTTAATCCGTTAATCCCTTTAATGTGGAAACTGGATTCCCTCCTAATGGGTGTTTGTCAGGGCTTAAGCGGCCTCGTCACCAAAGAGCAACAGGCAGATATAGGAAATCTCAACCTGTTGGTAGGTACAAAGAAACAAATGAGAGTTTTTTTTTTTTAATTCCAAGTTATGCCTTGACAATGTTGAGTTCAAGAAACGTTGCTGAATATGGGCAGTCTATCTTGTTTATTCTCAGATTCCCAGACAGCGTGTGCCCAGATAGCTATTATAAGATCGCTTTTCCTGCTCTTGGGCTTCCCCTCCCCTTTCAATTAGGACATAGGAAATACTATGGCGGATACCTCAATATAGTGATTACTCCATTAAGATTTGTGTCGGTTCCCATGCTCTCGATCGGAAGAAAGCAGAGGAGACGCAAAACTCGCTGAAAGCTGGTGCACAAACTTTTCTGACAATGGGGACTGCTGTAATTTCTAGACACAGTAGACAATATAAGTTGATATTTAAGGTATATAAAAAACAAAAAAAATGAGATGGTGGAAAACGACACATAATTAGCAATCAGGGCTCCACCCATTCCTATCCAAACAAACCAGACTCATTATCTTCTGTCATAAATCCATTGGTCCTCTTCTGATCTGGTCCTCTTGCGCATGATGGGAAAATAAATATACAACTTGTGTCACAGTTTGGGCCCGTGCCACAGTGGCACTGCAGTTAATGACGGAGGAGGAAACTGGGAGTAGACATAAGCAAGGAGATAATTCACTCCGGAATGTCTTGGGGAGGGAGGAGTGGCACACAGGAAGTGGACGGGGATTTGAATGTGGCCGACAAGGGCACACAGGCAGCAGGGTCACGGCCGGTGGCGCCAACAGTCACGCCTCCTCATTCACAAGGCCACCAAAGTGGCACTATTACCGCTTGTCATGCTCCGAATTCCACAAGAACATTCTTTGACGCTCTCTCAGTTGTTCTAACTGCATGTGTGGCAGCATACATGGTGGAATAAGTCAGCCTTGTCATAATTTGCTTATTCAGATGTGTTTTAGCAACACAAACAGGAATTAAGAACTGAATTCCACTTTTTATACCTGCGCTTAAAGTCACTAACAATAACTTCACATTTTCATCAATAAATAATCCTGGGTGTTGCTATTTTGCTGTGTTTGTAAAACACAAACATTGAATGGATAATGGATCCCTGGAGTTCATTCAGGGTCATGTGCATAGCACAGAGTCAAACTTTAATCTCATGATGTTTCACATTATTTTTGTCAATGAGTGTTATATTGTCAGTTAGACATACATATGTACGTTATTTGAATACTTGCAGGGGTACTGCTTAATGAGCCGTCGCATCCGTGCCGGATGATGCTGCTGGTGAATCCACAGAGTGGGAAAGGACAGGCGTTCACACTCTACAAAAACCACGTCCAGCGGATGCTCAACGAGGCTGGCGTCTTCCACACGGTGGTCATCACCGGTGAGTCTGAAACACATCGCAAAGAAAATTTAAATTTGACAGAGGAGCGCTTTGGTCCTGCTGTGTTCAAACTAATATGTGCTTGCTATGACATAAACTTGGAGGGAAAAAAACCTGGATTCTGCTAAATCATTAAAAAACATTGTTCCATTTGTTACAGCCTTTTTTTTCCCCAAAATGAAATCAATTAATTTTCCCCTCCTAATTTTACACACAACGATAACCCAATAAGTTCTGTGTGGAAACAAATGTTTATTTCTTTTGTTGTTTTAATTTATTAACAATAAAAGAGTTTGAAGAATTAAATATTTTTTGGAATGAGTACACTTGGACTGTATATAAGGAAACAGTTTGAAGAATTAAATCCTTTTTGGTATGAATACACTTGGACTGTAAATAAGATAAAGATTTGCATTCCTTGAAGGCAAGATAGAAAAAGTACTCATTTTCTCTTGTCAAATATATCTAGTGACACAATTTTAGTCTCCACATTAAAAGTCAGACTATCCTTAACATTGGAAATGTTTTCTTTATTTCTTTTAATTACAAAATTATGATATGATGTCTCTTGTCACTTGAATTGAATCACAAGCTTACTCATGTCATTCCAAGTTGGTAAACAAGCTCACCGCCAGACTTGACTGAATCGTTTCTTTTATCGTTGACCTCTCAATGATCATTTCTATGGTGTCCCTCACAGCTCTACAAAAAAAACTTGCCCCAAAACAGCTCCTCTGAACGAAATCCTCATGTTTTCATGCTGTCACAATGCGGGTAAACTGCCTTTGGCCCACGTGCGCACTCAGCTGTTATGTAACATGTGTGATGTACACGCGCACATGCATTCACATACTGTATGGATAAAGACAGAAAGATGATACACACAAAATCCCCTTTCATCATGATTTGATGCTTTTTTTTTTTCATTCATCATAAGCCTCCATACGGGCTAGTGATGATTATGTAGCGCACAGATTTATGATGAACTAGCATGACACTAATTTGACCAGTGAGGAAAAATAACAAAACTGTGTATTAATTACAATGGGGAAATAACACATTATTTTTTGGGGCTTGCACTTTTAGCCACATTAATCCTGAAGGAAATGGTTTATGAGGAAAGACTTTAGGATTTAATCCTAAAGTGTATGATTACGGACAAGAAAATTATTTTACAATCTTTTCAAGTCCAATATTTCGAGCCACTTTAATCTCTGGTTTTAATCTGAATGTTACCCCAGTAATGATTTGGTTAGTTCTGACGCATATTAGACAACTCATAACGGGCATGTGTGTGTGGTGGAGGGGTGAGTAAGCATGTCTTGGTCAGTCCCAGCAGTGTGTCAGTAAGGATGGCATGGCAATGTTTGGTCTCCGTTACTGTACAAGTACCCAAGGATATCTGTCAGACAGCATTAAGAAGAGGACAGCACCCTTTAAATCCAGTTTGCAGTTGCTGTAGATTCTTGTCCTTAGGACAATTGTATCTCTATGGTTAGCATGGCAACATCAGAGTACCTACTGTAGTAATCTATCACAATATACTGACTGCTTAAGTTAGCGTTCCTGTCCAAAGTTATGTATGTACTGTGCTTCTGCATGTTCTGACTTGTATGAGAGCAACACAGTGAGAATTTGAATTCATATAAATTCAATTATATTTGCAGCAGTTGTCCCTGGGCATCTGATTAAGCTATCAGAGCGGTTGGTGTGGTATTCACACACACACAGTCATCACCTGCTGTTCCTGAGGTGGTAGAGCACTGCATCTATTAAACAGCTCCCTGCTGCAGCGTGCACATTCATCTGGTGCCGCCTGCCTCTAATGAAGGGTGCACAATCAGCACATTAGCGCTGAAACTTTCCGGATGGCAATACTTTACATCCACCGCTGGTGTCGTAAATAGAAGCCGATTAAGGGTTTCACCATATGGTTGTCTTCAATTTAATTTGTCCTCAACTTGAGTCTTGTTTGTCAATCAAAACGTCAACCGTAGCACTCTTTCAACAAGTCTTCACTATAGAGTTTGTGAAATAAATTCTATTAAGATTATGTTAAGCTAAATATTTTGGCAAAAACTGTGTTTTAACAAGGAAAGCAAATGCTGCATCCTAACAGAATTGTGGGAGTTTACCTTTTTTATATTTATATTTAACTGTATTTCGACCTACTGAGACAGTATCAGCCAAAACGTAGACATTAATAAGCACTAAAAATAAAAAGGACTTTTGCTACACAAATGGGCAGAAGGGGAGACATCACTTGCTGTACTTGTGTTTTTACAGAACGTCAGAACCATGCCCGCGAGCTAGTGAGGGAGACTGACCTGTCCCAGTGGGACGCACTTGTCATCATGTCAGGAGACGGTCTTCTGTTTGAGGTAACAAAATATGTGCTGCGAAGCTAAAAGTAAGTTCAACATGGAGGACGTCATGAGTTACTATATGGACACGTTGTTAAAACAAAGATGTTTTAAATCATATCTGAATTAAATGTGCAATTTGGTGCATAGATGTAACAAAGTAGCCTAAAAAAAAAAAAACTAAAATGAAAATTGAAAAAGCGTGTCAATGAAATAAAATAAAACTGTAGTTTACATTTGTTTATTATCAAATACTTAGTGACCTTTTTTTTCTTTTTACATGTGTGTGTATTAGGTGATAAACGGTCTCCTGGACAGATCAGACTGGGAGGAGGCTATCCGCACCCCGCTTGGTATACTCCCTGGCGGCTCAGGCAACGCCTTGGCTGCATCCATACATCACTACGCAGGGTGGGTCACACAAATTGCAAAACTCACATTGACTGCTAAGGATACACCTGGTCAATATACGCTGAACTGCCCATCCGCCATAATGTGTCCATCACATCCACGGCCGAACGTTAACATTATATTATTAGTGAAAAAGATCAGTCCCAGAGGAATTAGCATTATGCAGTTTGAAAGTGGTGATAATGACATTGTGTTTTATATTTTGACCTTGTTGTTTTTATTTTATATGTATGTCCTGTAAAATAATAATATTATATACGTATGTACAGCCAAAATCAAGACAGAAAATTGCCATGCATTCATTTATTTGCAGTAATAGTCCCAACAATAGAAATCATGTTTTTCCTGTTTTCTCTCTCCTCATCAAGGCTCGCTCAACAGCAGTAGCTGTCCATCAATTCATTAAAATTCTATGGGAACCATCCAGTTCCATTATCTAGTGCTCCCTTCTTTCTCATAAATTCCTTGGCCTGTGCCCGTCAATCCCTTTCGCATATGTCAGGGCTCCGGGGACAACAACAATAGCGGAAGGGTCCAGAGTCTGTTTTGTTTACACACCTCACACTCTCCCCGTCTGCTTGCTGCAGGCTGCTCAGCGGCAGGCAGTACGTTTTGGATTATTCCCTGATGAATAGGGGAAGCTTCGCTGAGGCTGCGTGCTGAGCTTCAAATGAGCACCAGCTCAAAGTTAGTTGGTATTATGCTGTACGGCGAAGAGCACAATATGTGCCCCCAGGGACTGTGAGTTTGAATGAGACTCACGTTTGGTTATTTTTTTTGGATTGAACATAAAAGTAACAGTGCCCTTTTGGAAATAGTCATGTCACTCATAGAGTAGCTCAGGGTGTTTATTTAGTTAAATGTATATGCACGGTGTAAAGAAAATCACAGCCACCCAAGCTGACACACACACACACATGCACACACACACACACACACACTCACGTACATATCATCCATCTGCCTTCATGGGTTTATCAAACTGCTGTGTCCCTATAGCCATTTTGGCCCAAAACAATAAAAATAACTCATGATTGATTTATAAAAAAATAAATAAAAAAAATCACATTCAAACAGCAGCCTAGAATCATTTCCAAACCTCCCCAAATATTAAGGGCAACCTTCATGTTTTCATCTTTGTCTGCACATTTATTTGGGGAACTTAAATATTAACGCACTTCTAATTAGGAGGCTGGCATCGGTTAGAAAAACATTTCTCCTTACATTTATAATTTATTGAGGCAAAATGTGTTTCAGTGATTTTCCGAGATGTGTGGATATCTTTTTGATTCTTTATTTTGATTTTTCCCTCAGTGCTTCATTGGTGTCCAGTGAAGAGCTCCTGATCAGCTGCGGCTTCCTATTGTGTAAAGGTGTGGTGTCCCGCATGGATTTGGTCTCAGTTCACCTCTTCTCCGGGACCCGTCTCTTCTCCTTCCTCTCACTGGCATGGGGCTTTGTGGCCGATGTGGATGTTGAGAGCGAGAAGTACCGCCACGTCGGGGCGGCTCGCTTCACCCTGGGCACCCTGGTGAGGTTGGCCTCTCTTCGCGTCTACAAGGGCAAGTTGGCCTACCTACCTGTGGCGGAAGACCGCAACCTGGTGGGATCCAGACTGAGCAACCATCACAGTGCCCCCTTGCATCTCTCCAGAGACTTTCCCGCGTGGAACTCTTTACACAACTCCTGTCACTCCAACAACTCGCTCAAGGCGAGATTTGAGCATTCACAGAGCTCCAGCAGCACTCAGACGGGATTGTGGGATTCGGTACTCCCCCGGCTGGATGAGCCTCTCCCCGGGAGCTGGATGGTGGTACCCGAAGAAGACTTTGTACTGGTACTGGCCATGTACCAATCCCACCTGGCTGAGGACCTGCTGGCTGCACCAGATGCCACTTTGGACGATGGCGTCATTCATCTATTTTACGTCAAAGCTGGAATATCCCGTGCCGCGCTGCTCAGACTCTTCCTGGCCATGGAGAAGGGCGCACATGTAGCCTCCAGCTGTGCTCATCTGGTGCACACCAAGGTGCGGGCGCTCAGGATGGAGCCGTATTCTCCTAAAGGGATTATAACGGTGGATGGAGAGGTGGTGGAATATGGGCCGGTGCAAGCAGAGGTGCACCGGGGCCTCGCAAGACTCATCAGTTGATGCACACTTGAAACACACACAAAGACGCACACACACACACACACACACACACATCATATTAAGGCATATTTTAACACATTACAAAATATTTAAATCTGGTTAAGCAGGGTTATTCTTTTCTCTTTCTCAATTGAGATGCACATATCATGCTTGTCAGCATGTTTGCAGAATGCTTTTCTGTCACTACCCTGCCAATAGAGACTAATAAGGGAATGATGGCATCAAAATCACACATAAACAATCTTCACCAAGTTGTCCTTAATGATGCGCTAATGATTGTAACATGGACTGTTAATTGTGGCTTTTGTCTGTTTTATTTTATTCCAAAGATCTCATGAGGACACAGTTGGGTTGCAAATCCTTTCCAATCATGAGCCTGATGCCTGCAGCAGGGTACAAATGGGCGTGGGGGACTTTCTATATGTATTGACTTGTTAAATGCTGCATGAAGACAGCAGTGGTCTCCTCTTAAGAGACACACTATCTTGTTGCCGCAAGTGGTGCTTTAAGAGCATTAGCAGTGTCCTGAAAGGAGGGGGAGGCGTATTTATTTCATTTCAACACATTCAAAAGGAAAGGTGGACTCATAAAACAAAGATGTACTCATGAGGGTTGAGTAGAAAAAACTATATATATATATATATAATTTTGTTTCTACTCAACCTATATATATATATATATATATATATATATATATATATATAGTAGTTCAGATCTCACGTTTTGCCTAATATTGTATTTACTATTGAATCTAAAAAAATAAACAATTTATCAGTATATTTTTAGAGAATATATTTTGTTTTAATATTTTCAAAAACAAACAAATCATCTATACAACAAGAGAAATGCAAAGGAAAATACGTAGTTAATAAATACATTCTAATTAACATATTATGTGTCATCTAAAACCTAAAATGTCGTCAGAAATATGAATACATTACTTAAACAATAAAATATACTTGAATAAACTCTACAAAGTATGTGTATATTTTGGTACATCCCAACCCTGCCCGCGGACCATACTACATTGCAAAACAAGCACTTGTCTGACATCTATCGACGAGAGATAGCACAACGCGATGACGCTCTCTCGTTACGCAAGTTACGCTATTTACGGAGCTTGCGTATCGCTACGTACTCTCGTGCCTTCTCGTGGTTCCAGGTTGCACTTTTTTCACCGCACAGTGTCGTCCGAGCGCTCCAGCATCACTCCCTGACAACAGCAGCAATGGCGGAGCCCGCAGCACACGATTCGACTGACACAGCCCAGCCTCCATCCCCGACCCCGGGCCTTTCCCCCGCGGCAAGTCCGGGCTCCGAGGCGCTATCCATGGCCCTGTCTCCCACGGCCGACGGGTCTCAGCGGCTTCTCTTCTCCCACGACTTGGTCTCCAGGAAGTATAGAGGGTCTCTCCGGTTTGGCCTCGTACGGATGATTCACGGCGAGGAGGAATTCAACTCCGACTCGGACCTTGATGATGGCGGAGGGAGAGATGGTGGTGGTGGTGGTGGTGATGGAGGAGGAGGAGGAGGAGGAGGAAAAGGCGGTGGTGGAGGTGGACGATCCTTGTGTGACAGTCGGCCTCTCGTTCGTGGTTTTGTCCGTGTCCAGTGGTACCCTGATGGAGGGAAGCAGGACATTGGGGAGTCTCAGGTACCACATCATTGCTAAAGTGTAAACAATTGACCCTTGACGGCTTTCTTTGCCTGACACGCTTCCACAAACTGTCCATGTCGGTAGTGGACAAGATTGCGCGTGGACTTGTTTTTCACTCGCTGCATCTAACAATTCATTTGCTTGAACGCCTTAGCCCAGATGGCTAGCTTGCTAGCGCTCGAAGCGTACATGCTAGCTAGCAGCATAGCTCTTAGCCTTAAGTTGCTGAGTTGGTGCTGCTGATCAACATCCCTACACCGACTGTATACTGTCTTACATCTTGTATGGTATTTATCTCGTGTATTATGAGATGTGTGCTTTTTGTGGTGTAGGCGAGCTCATCCTTACGACAGGTGCATGATAATGTCCCTCAGTGACGGGCTCATTCTAAACTTGGGCTAGCTCCTCAGCTGGGTGTAACCGATCCCCATGCATATTCTTAGGTGCATTTTGAATGATCTGTAAGGCAAAGGATGCATCATGACATTCCACTAACCTCAGCCACAGGGCACATATAGTATAAACAAAGAGGGAATTTGTGAGGAAGCAGACATGCTTATCACAAGTGTTTCTCAGTAATATATATACATTTCATTTTGTCTATAAAGAAAATGACAGCCAAGGAAAAAGTGTGCTTAAAGGAACTGTGAAAGGAAATTACATAATTGTCAAAAAAAGAGGGAACCGCCTCAACTTGGCTTTGATAGATGCAACCAGTTTGCATCTTACTCAGCTTGTTCTTGCAGCTGACCTGGTCCCCCAAAATTAGTTTTTTACGTGATCACGGGGAACATTCCTTTCTGAATGTATGTCGCATTGTGGTCATGTAAACCTATTGTCAAAGGATACAGCCCTAAAACAAAGACTGATCTGGAAAGAGTGTACATCGGCTTGTTTCAAAGAGATGTACGTGACTGGCCTAGAAGAAGTCTATTTCAGTCATTGTCTCACTTTGTCCCCGTGTGCCTTTTTAGCCTGCACTGGGAGTCATGTGCTGTTTGTTTATCAGTCTTTACCAAATCTCAGATCAAATCAGAATACAATGTACACTGATTTTACCAAGAAAGAACATTTTGGCTGTGCTTGCTGTGACACCACTCAAAGAGTGCTGTTATTTTACCGCTTATCCCCACGATGAGTGCCCATCCCACCAGTCATCGGGCAGCAGCCTACCATGCATGTTTCTGGAATGTTCAAGGAAACCGGAGTTGCTGGAGAAATTCCACGCAGGCATGAGGAGAACATGCAAACTCCACACAGGATCATGCTCACAAATACTTCTGTCTTGAGTCTAGCTTCCACTACGCTGTGGACTTCATTGTGAGGCTCATCAATTTGATTCTGATTAAGCCTAAAAGGCACTTTTTGTGTTTTACAGTACAATGCAGCATTAGGTGTTGTAACTCTCACTATGTTCAACGAACCTGCCATTTGCATTTATTATGTCAAGGAGATGTATAGCAGTTTATGTTCTGACACACGATGACCTTTCTTGGCACTTTCTTAAAGCTCTCCTTCTCATCCTCATCTCATCATCTACCATTCCAGTCATGTTTCAAATCTCCCCAGTTATCACCCCACCTTTTCCCAGCTGGGAAATGTTGACCTAATATGCTGCTGACTGGATGTGTGCCCTGCCTTGGGATAATGGATCTCATTTGATCTCTTGCTTCCATTCTTATCCGCAGTCGGCCCTGCCCATTAGGAGACAGACGACTCTCCACCGCGCGCACGTACAAACGCAAATGCATACTCGCAACCACCATTTTCTACCCCCCCCCCCTGGTTTTTCTTGATTTGTCACTCTCTCTTTCTGTTCTTTCTGAATCTCTCACTTAATGGCCTGCCCAAATATCTGCTCCGTGCCGCATATGCTGCTCATCTTCAGTTTCTTTGCCACCACACCCCTATCCTCCTCATGTCTCTGTCTGGTCGATGGACTACTTCCTCCCATCTATGTATTTTTTTTTTTTTCTTTTTCATTGTCTTGCCTTACACAGAACAGTGATGCACGGCCTGTATATTAGGCACTGGTTCATTTATTCCATTGTTTTGTCTAGGTGGTTTAGTAGTTCTTCGAACTCTGTGTCAATCAATAGCCTGCCGCCACTCGGCCCTGTGTCGTGGCAGCTACAAGAAGCTATCATGGTGTCATTGTAATTGATTATGTACTTGTTTTTTGTTACACCGACAATCATTAGCTTCGATTCCCAACAGGAATTGTGTCTTTGCGAACCTTTTTGTGTGTGGTGAAAACAACATGGTGCATCAGTGGAAGAACAGCATACTTTCACCAATGCTTAGGCTGTGCACACCTATTCAACCATCTTATACTACATTTTTAACAGTATTTATTTTAGTATGTACTGTTGTATACTATATTTGTTTGAAACCCCACCCCCTCAACGTAGTTATTTCTTTTCAATTTATGCAATAGGTTATAGATTGAGATGTGTGCTTTATCAGATGAATCTCCTTATCCTAAGGACACCCTGCGATCATCTACTTATGAACTTTATTTTAATTTGTTGTCAGTCTACTATAGTATCTTCTTTGCGTCCACCCTGTCAGTTCTCATAGAGTATTTTTTTTTAGTAATAGGAAAAACATAACTGGCACAGCTGAAGATTTGTATGTAAAGGAACCTGATGACCTATTTTAGTCTAAGGAGTGTCAGAATGAAGCTTCTCTTTCACACTTAGTCACTCTTTTAGAATGATATTGCAGAATAATAATAAAAATGGCACAAAAATGTTTGAAAGATTCTGTATGTTAACATTTTTTTTCCCACCACAGCTGTTGCTTGAAGATCGATCCATCGTGATCCGAGACATTGTTCGACGCAATAATTCAAATGTAAGACCAACACACAAATGCATCAGTTTTTTTATTTAAAGATGGACAAATGTAACATAGAAAGCACTGTTCTGAGGCTGCATTGCTAAAGGCTCAGAATTCCAATGAATCGGACGTTGTGTAAAAATAAAAATAGAATACATCATCATCATCATACAGAATACAACGATTTTCAAATCCCACTACGACCAATTGATGAAGTCTTGAACATCCGTGAAAGTAGAGAAGACGTGCTTCAGACCTGAGACAGCTGGAGCAGTTTTCATCAATTACAAAAATCGAATTGAATTGAATTGAATTCCTTTGTTGTCACTGTTAACGCAGTGTTAACTGTGAAAATCTTTTGATTTCAGTGATTGCCCCAAAAGGTTGCGTAATATTAAATTGAGGTTAGCGTCATTTTTGTTTGTTCATTTTTGTTAAAAAAAAAAAAAAGTAATGAACCTTCATTACTTTTTTTTAATTGGAGGGAAAAATGTGTTCAGGCACAACAAAGTAACTTTTGTTATCTCTCTCATCATGTGTAATTGCAGGACAGCCAGTGTGGCATTGTGACCAACGTGGACATTGAGTGTGCAGTGAAACTGGTGGGCACAAACTGTGTACTGTATCCTGTCAACAGCAAAGAGCTACAGCATATTTGGGTAATCATTCACATTTATCATCAAGAAACTAGTATGCAATTAAATATGCTAATTGAACCAGTCAAGAGCCTCTTGCCCTCTCCTAGTAATCTCTACTTTTCTGACAAGTAAAATATGACAGTGTTGGGTGCTGCAGAACTTGTAATAAGATTTGAAATTGTGTTTTTTTGTTTTTTTTTTACTTTTGTTTAATTGTGCTAAATGGTACCAGTAGCATAACAAAATTCCATTGCTTCCATTTATTTAAATTGTCTGTTATGTTTTGAGATAATTCATTGTTTGTCATTTTATTTCCTCCCCAGTCTTTCATGTACGGTGACTACATAGCTTATGACTTTTGGCTTGGGAAAGTCTACGACTTTACCAATCATATTATTCTCAAGCTCTCCAATGGAGCCAGGTAAACTAATTTGAGTTTCATTGAGTGTGCGATTGTGTCAATTGATATATTCTCATTTGCTTCCAGATGTTCCATGAGCGTGGAGGATGGCGCCAAGCTGTACGATGTCAGTCCTCATGTTTGTGATCCGGTATGGAATTGATGCTCTCGTGATGTACTGTGAAATCTAAGCCACATGGCTGATTTATAATTTAAGAACATAATAGATATTCCTTTACTCTAATTTGGCTGTTGTGTCAATTTATGAGCAGCCCTGACAGTCTCTTGGTTGTTTAATTATTGAAATATAATGTGCTGTTTTTGTCTGCTGCGGCAACATTGACTGTTGTTTTTCAGGGTCTGTTCTTAGATGAGGAATATGGGTTCTATCCAGGCCAGGTCCTGATTGGTCCTTCTAAAGTCTTCTCTAATGTCCAGTGGCTGTCAGGTGTCAAACCTGTCCTCTGCAGGAATTGCAAGTTCAGGGCGGTGGTGGAGGAGGTAAAGGAAATCTTTGCTGTTTCATGCAGGTTTGATGGAAAATGAAGCTGACATTAATTTTCAATAATATCAGTGTGTTTTGGAGCAAAATGTAAATACAATTAGTTTCATACTGTGAGGCTACAGTTGGAATTATTAATGTGATCTATTCAGGTTAAGGTCTCTGAGCTGAAGGTTACGTGGATCACCAAAAGCTTCTCCCCAAAAGGTTCTGATAGCATCTATCCTCCTCCCTGCACCATCACACAGGAGAACCTCTGCAGGTTGGTCCGCCCCTCTCACTGATGCAAATGAAGCGAAACTATCTTGTAATGGTGGGAAAATGAAGCTTCAAATTTGCTTCATAAACCAGTTTGGTTTTTGACTCCTCTCAATGGCACTGTCTCGTTAACATTGGAATAAAAGCACACTGACTTGCCATTTCTTAAACCCTGAATTCAAATCAAGAGTGCCAACTTCCAGTGCCAACTAGAGGAGGGAAAAAAAATACAACTGGTTCACAGAGCAAATTTGATTTTCAGCAGTCATATGTAGACACATTTATTTTTTGAGATCGCCCGTTAAGATCCGACCATTGTTGTGCACTGTTCTATGTGTAATGTTGCTCTTTTCACTGCGTTTAGGGTGAGGCGCCTGGGCTACTATGACCACACCCAGAGGCAGCTTGGAGACAGGGGGCTCTATGTGTTCCCTGCTAATGGGGATGCCACACGCATCACTTTTGAAGGACCTGAAGGGAATCCGGTTCCGCAAGAGGACCCTGTAGTCCGAAAGGTCTCGATTACATTAGGCATCTCTGATAATTAGCTTGAAATGACCTTGTTACCAAGTAATAAGTAAAACTGTCAGTTCACACAAAACTGATCCAGGTGAGACTCATTTGTGCATATGTGTGTTGCAGTTGAAAAGATTTTTCAAGAAAGATTCTGGCAAGAAGACAGAGAACGCTGATACGCAAGGTGCCAAACAATGCTGTATTCTGATGAACAAACTGCAGTCCCATTTCCGTTACACACATAAAGTCCTTATTCATTTGTCATGGGCAGAAAATGAAAGATGTTCCCACATCACCCCTCATGTATCTGGGAACTAAATGTATTGATGCCGTATCGGAGATTGTTAAATTCAAGTGAGAGCCGCAGTTTGTCAGACAGACTCTCCACAAATGAAGCCCTGAGCTGAGGGAATAGTTTGTTGATAAGTCATGCTGAAGTGCAGCACAGTCTGCCATATTCCAGGAAAACAAATGAAGATGCTAATTTATTCCCACACTACACACAGAGAAGTAACCCATCTAATTATTTTTGATATGATAAAACGGATTGACTTGCCATAACATGTTTTTTTGTTCATTACTGTGTTATTTTTACTCCTATAAAAAAATTATTTTCGAATTGCAAATGTATTGAAGTTTTCATTTGTCAACAGGCGACCACAAATTGGAACAGACAGATGCCTCCCATCACGACAATAACTGCCCTAACAATCCGAACCCGCCTGACCACCAGAAGACTCGCAGCACTCCTGCTGAACACGGCGAGCACGATGCTGATGACGAGGCAGCAGAAGACACGGACGACACTAGGTATGGCAGTTAGCATTTACCTGAGACGCACGCATACTCGTGTTGTGCGCCACATGAGTGAGTAAAAGCAAGCTTTTCACACATTTCTGTGAATTATTTTTGTTGATTTGACTGATCTTTGGTTGCATTCTTGTGAATACTATTTTTTAATTTAAAAAAAAAACATCTAGAATTAATTGGTACATACTACTGATTGTAACAAAAAATGAATTTGTCAGGAAAAAATATTCATATCTAATCACAAAACATCTCTACCGTTATTTACCTTATTTGTAATACCAACCACTATTGCATTTAGCCTTTTGTTTTTTTTTCGTTCAGACAAAATATATAAGTATTACCTTAAAACTTTTCCGACAGTTTCAGCAGCAACTTCCGCCTTCGTCAGAGAGTGTATTGCATTTGTTAAATATTTTACTGGATAGAGCGAATGGAAAAAAACCTCACTCGTTCTACCTATTTTGTAGTTCTCTGACATCATCGGCCAGCTCCACGACGTCTTCACAAAGCGGCGGTCTGGGAACCAACCGGAAGAAGAGCATCCCACTCTCGATACGTAATCTGAAGAGGAAACACAAGAGGAAGAGGACCAAGTTCTCTCGCGAGTTCAAACCAGGAGACAGGTGGGATGTCACATAGTCACATTATGTTTGGGCCACTTACCTTTATTGTTGCACATTGGATTTATTTCTAGATGACGCTAATATGTAGTATTATCATATTTTTCACAGTAATATAATTTTGGTTAACAAAATGCGTGTATGTATAGTGTGGCTGTGGAAGTTGTATCTACCAAGACCACAGCTGATGTGATGTGGAAGGATGGACGAGTGGAGAAAGGCATACGATCAAATGACCTCATCCCTATTCAGCACCTAGACGGCCATGAGTTTTGCCCTGGCGACTTTGTTGTGGACAAACGACGTAAGCCTATTGCAAAGTCATATATTCAAGCTGTTTGTTTTTGGACACATGATCATTAACCAGATTATTTTCTTCAGTATTTAATTTACCTTTGTTTTATCTCTGTTTTCTGTCATGTTTATTTAAGTCATTACAATTAGAGGTTTGTATTTTCTATGACAGTAAGAGCTCTAAAATGTCAATGTTTTTCCCCTCATAGCCCAAGCCCTCCAGGACTCGGGCGTGTACGGTGTGATCCAGTCTGGTGACCACAAAGGCAGGACATGTGTCGTTAAGTGGATCAAACTCAACGCCACCGGTGATGATGTAGAGGTCAGTCAGGAAGCCAGAGCACAGAGTTAAACAATTGAAATAATTTTACCCTTCATGCATGTTGAGAAACATTGTTGAGTCTATTACCGGTAGTATAATTGATCTTTCTCTCCCTCCTCTCCTGGCCTCCAGGTTATTGGTGTGGAGGAAGATGTCAGCGTGTACGACATAGCAGACCATCCTGATTTCCACTTTCGTACCACTGACATTGTCATAAGAATATGGAACTCGGAAGTCGGCGAGAATGACTGTGAAAATGAGGTACGGTGTTTTGAAATTGTGTTCATGCCGTGCTATTAATTATGATTATTATTTATGATATTAAACATATGGCCATCAATGATGTCTGGTAGCCAGAAGCTGAGCTAACTGTATTTGTGTATGCTTGTTAACCTCGTCTTAATATGTCCTGTTTCACATAAAATGATGATGGCTTTGTCACTCTTTCTGCATGTGAATGCTTCAGATTTGAAACTTGTGAATTAGCTTTAGCTCTTTGTTTTATTTTATTTAATTGGTTTGACATATCCCCACTTTCAGACATCAGTTGGCCAGGTGTCCAGAGTGGATGTGAGCAGCAAAGTAGAGGTGGTGTGGGCGGACAACTCCATCACTATCGTCCTCCCACAGGTGCCGTACAACCCAATCGCTAAAATGACAATAATGAACGCTATTGCCATCATAGTTGCTGAAACTCTTGAAATCCCACACAGCATCTTTACTGCGTGGAGTCCGAGATCGAGGAGACGGACTACGACTCGGCCGACGAGACAAGCAGCCTCCTGTCTACCGAAGAGTGGGAGGATGAAAGCGACAGCTGGGAGACGGATAACGGCCTCACCACAGAGGACGACAGCCACGTCGACAGTATGGATGTCACAGAGACGGTGACCCCCACATCCTGCTACTCCACATTCATCATTCCGCCTCAAGAAGGGGGCAAAGTCGGGGTCACCAGTCCCACCAAAGCAGTCGGTGGAAAGGAGAGCGAAGCGTTGGTAGTGGCAAGTTCAGCTTCTGGAGGAGGTGAGGGCTTATTTTGACTTTTGCTTCTTGACAGAAGAAAAGGTTACATTTATCTGAGAGTCATTCATCCAGTCATTCTCCGACACGCTTATCCTCATGAGGGTTGTGGGCGTGCTGGGTGAGGAGTCACACTAGTACTATGCTGTGTTCTGATTTGAATTGTGGAGTTGCAGATGTCTCGTTATTTATGTAATTGATGCACCTATTGCTGTCATCAACAAATGACACAGAATGCTACATCTGGGTGGAAATATGAATTTTTGGGACTTTTGAACAAAATGTGCATTTTGTCGCACTCCAGCAGGCGCTGTCAACGGAGCCGAGAAGCCGAGTAAAGACTGCACCTCTCGGGGCTTCCGGGAGTTGAAGGAAGCCCTGAGGATCTTGGAGAGCCTCAAGAACATGACTGTGGAGCAGCTTTGGACTGGCCTCTCGCCGACATCCCCCACCTCGGTCGCACCGGCTTCGGCAACTAACGTTGCAAGCCCGGCGCCGCCCTCGGCCACTGAAAAACCCAACAAGGAGAAGCGCTTCCTTGATGACCTCAAGAAGCTGCAGGAGAACTTGAGAAAGACGCTGGATAATGTGGCTATTGTGGAGGAGGAAAAAATGGAGGCCGTCGTAGAAGCCGGCGGGGTTGCGGGTACAAAGGTATCTTCTGAGAATCCTCGAGTCAGTCATCTGTGTCGATGTGATTTCTCTTCCTCTTGGGAATATTTTTGTGTCCTTCCTTCTGTTTACGTACTATTCAGGCTGAGAAACCCGCAGAGGAGAAGACACATCAGGAGCCACAGACCCCGGTGGCTGGTCAGGAATGGCCCAGTGACTTTCTGAGTGACACACCTGTACTGTGTCAACAGAGTGGTGGCAGACCTGGCGTCACCTTTACCAGTGCCAAGGGTGAAGTGTTCTCTGTGTTGGATTGGGCGCCAGGTACACAATTTTTATTTATTTTATTTTTAGTTCTTTGTCATACTTGTTGTGATGTTGTACTACAGTGTAGTTGTGCTTGTCCTCAGGTTGTCTTATTGTAGTGCTATGCCAATACTCTACCAACCAAACCAGATAAGACCATGCAGACTATCGCTCGGCCAGTTGTTTAAATTCTTCATGTTTGCGCAGAAACACACTCCTTTCACAAAATGGAATTTCAGCCAGCCGAGGCCAAGAAGTTCTTCAGCACCGTAAGAAAGGAAATGGCTCTGCTAGCGACATCACTGCCAGATGGCATCATGGTCAAAACCTTTGAAGATCGCATGGTGGGTTTGCAAGTCTGAAATACATACATATATTTACAACATAAATAATAGTGTTTAGTGTTTAATAAGCTAAATGATGTTCATTTAGCATTTTTGTCTCTTTCTCCCACACAGGACCTCTTTTCGGCTCTGATCAAGGGGCCAAATCGCACGCCTTATGAGGACGGCTTGTTCCTGTTTGACATCCAGCTACCTAACATTTATCCGTCCCTGCCGCCTCTTTTCCGTTACCTGTCTCAGTGCAGCGGCCGCCTCAATCCCAATCTCTACAACAACGGCAAAGTCTGTGTCAGTCTGCTTGGCACCTGGATCGGCAAGGTAAATGGCCGCGACGTGTTGGTCATTTAAATCTTTTAGGAATTTTTGACTCCTATTATTCAATGGAGACAACATAGTCAGCCGTGTCCTACATTTGTTTCATCAACAGGGCACAGAGAGATGGACCAGCAAGTCCAGCCTACTGCAAGTCCTCATCTCCATACAAGGTGAGCACATCCATCCATCCTCAACCACTGAACGGGGCAGTTCAGGGTCATGGTTGAGCTGGAAAAATATCCCAATGCACTTGGGTAAGATGTACGCATGGGAAGCTCGAGCCACCTCATGATACGATTATAATTCAGAGAACCACATTTTGATTACCCATTAAAGATGCATTTCTATATTTCCAGTTGTGTCTCTGTGGACTTAATAACATTATATAGGTAATGAATCGTATTGCTGTGATTAGAAATAATTTAATATGCTTACTACGACTGTCTGAAACAAAAGAGATTTTTTTTTTTTTTTTTTTAAATGTGTTTCACAGTGGAGCGATTTGAAAATTGCATTCTACTTTATCGCGATGTCGATTTGCATTTGATTAATTGTTCAGCCCTACTTACAAACTGTGTTAGGTGGCATGTGAGTGCCACGGTCTTATACTATTCCATTTTTGCGTCACCCGGCAGGTCTGATCCTGGTCAATGAGCCTTACTACAATGAGGCGGGCTTTGACAGCGACCGCGGCCTCCAGGAAGGTTATGAAAACAGCCGTTGTTACAACGAGATGGCCCTGATCAAAATGGTTCAGTCCATGACGCAACTGCTGCAGAATCCCGTGGAGGTGTTCAAGCAGGAGATCCGGGAGCACTTTGTCTCCAACGGCTGGCGCCTGGTCCACCGCCTGGAAATATGGCTGGAGCTTCATGATGCAGCTGAAAGGGGCCAGGCTTCACACGCGGCCTCCAGGGCTCATCACGCCAAACCATCTTGCACTGAGGCTGCAGAGGAGCAGGCGGTTCCGGCCATGGCCCACGGCACCCCCAGGAAGGCGGGAGACAGTATTATAGAGGAGGAGCCAGAGGAAGCGGGACTCAGTCCGTCCACTACGTCCACCTTTCAGCAGGAGAGTGGCCAGGTTTCAGACCGCGACGGCTCCCGAGGGTTTGCCGACCACAAGGATGCCGCTTCGGTCACGTCAGAACCGGTTTCCGCCGCCGGCGACGGAGGGTTTGGCCAGCCGGTGGTGCGACCCAAGAAACGGAGAAAGAGCTATCGTAGCTTCCTCCCCGAGGGCAGCGGTTATCCGGACATCGGCTTCCCTCTCTTCCCGCTTTCAAAAGGCTTCGTAAAGAGTGTCCGCTGCGTGCTGCTGCAGTATCGAGCCGCGCTGGAGGCCGCATCCATCCCCGAGCGCGCTAAGGACGAGTAAGTGCCTCCTCACGGCTCTGCACGATCTGCTCTTCTTGTCTCCATCTCTTTTCATCAAGCTGCAGAGGAGCTTTTTACCACCGCAGCTGCACCCTGAGATAGCAGCTGATAACCCAAAGGCTTTTCTGCCAAGTTAAATTGATGTCAACATCAAAACAATTGATCAAAATGTAAACATTTCATGCACTTTATTCAGCAAACCCACATTACGTAAATCCCCACATGTGGAACCGCAACGATGCAAGGGTTCATTGTATTTCACCTTTTTTTCCCCCCAGTGAATCCAAGTGACTTGTGTACCCCTTAACGTCTCTGATCTGCTTGTGTTTCCTTTTGCGGGTGCCACCTAATTTCCTGTCTTTTTGTTCTCCTTCAGTGACACATAAAGATACAAAGGACCTCAACTGCAATGCGTTACAGAGACCCCCATCTGCACTCGAAGCAGGTGAATGTTCCCCCAACCCCCTTTTGTCAGTGGTGGAGATTGAAAACAATGGAAAGAACAGTGCCAAGGCCCTGATGACCACCCCGCGTTTCAATTTTGCTTGAAAAGCTCACAACCTGTTGAGAAAGACCACCGGGTTCCTGTTTAAAGCCCCGTTCTGCTGCCACTTTGTAGCACCACTGATGCCATCAGTGGACCAACTTGCACTGATGTCTCCATCCAAATGTGTCAAGCAAGCATATGGGAAGGCTTTTTATTTCTCTCTCGCTCCCCCCCTCCTCAAACAAAACCACTTCTTTTCTGCCAAATTTTGCCAATACACAAATATTCCAAAATATACAGGATTTCATCAAACTGCCAACAGCTTGTTAGGTCATTCATAAGGCTTTTATTTACTATATTACAGTGGCACCTTGACTTACAAATTGTATGACCTCATGACATCCACTCAGCATTCAGCCTCACAGTTTGTTGACATATGAATAAATTGACCAAATATCAGCGCAGTCACAGAACAAATTAAACTCGTAAGGCAAGGTACCACTGTATTACCAAAATGGAATTTTGTGCTTTTGAAGTTCATTTTAAATCCAGCCTTTATCACTTAAGTCTACCTGAAATAACACATGCGCACACACGTACACACGTACTGTACAACTATCATGTCCATTCCATCGTCTCATCAATATGTTGCCTTACTTGAAAAGAATCTTGTACAGAGCTGCTTATTTGGTTGTTGTTGCAGTGTTAATCTCCTCATCGTTCCCTCATCTCTCCTCACTGCATGAATGGCACCAAACTACACTTCTGATTGCTCCTCCCTGGCCACGTGCGACTGGTTTACAATAAAATTTAAATAAAGTCAGTATAGCAATTTTCCACTAGCTCTCCTTTCTGGGTTTTATTTTGCCAGGTGACAGGTGATGCTGTACTTTACTGTGAATGAAAGTGATACACTTGTGCTTCCTGGGGGAGCAGAGCAGTCTTTGTTTACATCTTTTTGTTTTGTTAAAATAACTTAATACATATCTTTTTTGTCTGACTAAGAAGATGCTTGTAAGCTTTATGTGTTATGCTTGTAAGCTTTCCGTGTGCTGCTGAACTAATTTGATGACGAGGGCTGGGAGTTTTTTTATGAAGTTGGGAATGACAATTTGTTACACACACGCGCGCGCGCAGACGTGCAGTTCTGTGCTGGATCAGGCTTCCTCGACATTCCTACATCATTATTTTGCTGCCTCTAATGCTACAGAGAAAGATTTTCTGTTCACTGTCGCGTCAAGCCTGATTGCTCTACTCTCTCCTCCCTTCCTTCACGCTGCTGTCTGTAAATGTCAGCCATCTTCTTACATCAAGTGCAAACAAGCTCCTGAAATTGATGCCATTGCTTGTGAAGTTGTCAAAGATCTGATCAAGCACGTTGCTTTTTAACAATATTCTTTGTATAGCTTCTCCCACACAAGCCAAAGCATGTAATATTTTGCTTTATAATTTGCCTTTCTGGCAGGCAGCACAGACTTGACTGTACCATGTCATCTCCACAGTGGCCTGTTTTATTTATAAATATATATACTATATATATATATATAGATAGATACATAAAGAGTTGAAGTTATGATTTGTAGCCTGATTCCCGGATGTCATACAGATGTCATGGATGTATTAACTCAAAGAGATGTGCAAATGCTTGGGCAATATGTACAAAATGATTTCATTGTTTTTTTAATTGCATTTGTTGAGACAGATGTATAACATTAAAATTTGCGAGCATTATCATAATGATGTTTCTATTGTTTATTTGGATCCCCACTGTGCTACCGAAAAGTTGAGGAGATAACCAAGAATTGTACATACATGTGATTCAGCACGATTGTGAGGACAAGACCTGAAAAATAAAAAGTTGAAAGGATGGCTATTCCAAAATGAGTAGCCTCTATGAGGAATTACTCACCAAGACTTTCTGAAGTAGCCTTTTATTTGTCAATCATAGCATCAAATTGCCAACTACAGACATTTGCCGCCTGGGAAAATAGAGCTCTCTGGATTGATCAAATGAATCATCATCACTCAACAAAAATCAAACTAAATAGCCCAGAACCAGCAAGAAATGGAAGAATCTTATGAGCCTAAGATGACTTCAACCAGTAGGTGTCAGTAATGCGCATTGAAGCTGACATGTTCGGTGTTCAAAGTTTCAACGGATAGTCCGACGCTACCCTTTCCACAGTAGTCAGCATGACAGGCGACCACCTGGTGGCGTCAGTGTGCCGAGCGCCGTTGGACGATCAGGAGAAGAAGATTTGAATTGACGGATGTGACGTCAGGGCTTTAGGTAAATTGAAGACAGGTGTGCTCTAGGGGAGTTATCATATGCAGGTGCCACCGAGCGCGTGGCAGCGGTTGGTTTCTCAGGTAAGCTAGCATGCTAGCAAATGTTTGTCATCTCCTGCCGTTTTTCACGACGGACGCCGTGTTTGTTGCACGATTTTCGCGCTCAAGGGGAGTTCTCAAATGCAGGCGCCACCGAGCGCGTGGCATTTTCTCAGGTAAGGGAGCAAACGTTTTTCATTTCTTGCCGTCTCTCGCGACGGACGCCATGTTTGTTTGTTGGAGGATTTTCACACGGCGACTGTAGGCGTCAAAGTTAACTGGAGACCGCAAGGAGAGTTTTCAAATAGGCCCCAAAATGTGTGCTTTGTTGCGTTTTCTCACAAACCTTTTTTTTTTTTTTTAAATTTTGTTTGTCGCAGGATTGTCGTACTCTCGTGACTCGGCAACGTCACGTCCACCGCGACGGTGGGCCTGGAGGTAAATTGTCGGCCGCAGGCAATTTTGCCCGTGAGCAAATGTTTGCAGTTTTTTACGATGTTTTGGTGGTATTTTAAATGTCTTTCGCGTTTTGTTTTGTTTTTTAATGCTGGCCAGCATTTTTTCATTCGTTTGTTTGTAGAAAGTTCGTAAATGACGCCGCCGATAAGGGCGTGTTTCTCACTATAGGAAATGTTAGTTTGACTCTAGTCTACTAAACCATTTTTTCTTTTATATTATGCGTGTGCCATTTCCGTGTCATGCAAACTGGTGAATGTAACTAATATGTTACGTCATATCCAAATCGGACCAAATCCATTCAAAGATGGCGCCTGCCCGCTCTTGTTCTGTTACGCGATAAACATTTGCGCGGGTTATTTTCTCCCGTTTTGGACGCCGCCAACCTGGATCATCTGTCCAATGTGAGGTGAGTTGTAGATGAAGAATTTAAAATATGAATTATAATCTTGAATAATTCTCATAATTTACTACAGTGTACTGATTATATATTTTTTCAAATGTAAAACTACTTAGAATGTATAAAATTAAAATATTAACTATAATTTTGATAAATTATAATAAATTACTACAATATAATAATTTTTTTTCAACTTTAAAACTCCTAGTATGAATAATTGTTGGTAAAAAAATCATGCCATTGGCACGCTACTCAATGTCTATTTTTGTGACAATAATTTGCTTGTCTTTTGTAGCACTAAAAAAGGCCGCCCAGCCAGCGTCCTTCTATACAAAGCAAGCAGGAGGCTCTTGAGGAACTATTTCAGTGATGCTGAGGACACTGAAGAAGAGTCGTCCTAGATCAGGTGAAAACCTGTTTTTGTCAAGTTTCAGCTTCCCAACACACAATGGTTGTCGAGTTTTAGCTTCCCAGCACACAATTAAAGGCGGTCTGTGTTTTTGTAGGCTGCAAGAGGAGCCGAATGGGAAAAGTATAATTCCATATGAAATGGAGCAATGGCCTATCCAACGGAGCAATGGCCTATCCAACGGAGCAATGGCCTATCCAACGGAGCAATGGCCTATCCAACGGAGCAATGGCCTATCCAACGGAGCAATGGCCTATCCAACGGAGCAATGGCCTATCCAACGGAGCAATGGCCTATCCAACGGAGCAATGGCCTATCCAACGGAGCAATGGCCTATCCAACGGAGCAATGGCCTATCCAACGGAGCAATGGCCTATCCAACGGAGCAATGGCCTATCCAACGGAGCAATGGCCTATCCAACGGAGCAATGGCCTATCCAAAGGAGCAATGGCCTATCCAACGGAGCAATGGCCTATCCAAAGGAGCAATGGCCTATCCAAAGGAGCAATGGCCTATCCAAAGGAGCAATGGCCTATCCAAAGGAGCAATGGCCTATCCAAAGGAGCAATGGCCTATCCAAAGGAGCAATGGCCTATCCAAAGGAGCAATGCTCTCTCCAAAGGAGCAATGCTCTCTCCAAAGGAGCAATGCTCTCTCCAAAGGAGCAATGCTCTCTCCAAAGGAGCAATGCTCTCTCCAAAGGAGCAATGCTCTCTCCAAAGGAGCAATGCTCTCTCCAAAGGAGCAATGCTCTCTCCAAAGGAGCAATGCTCTCTCCAAAGGAGCAATGCCATATCCAAAGGAGCAATGCCATATCCAAAGGAGCAATGCCATATCCAAAAGAGCAATGCTATATCAAGTCAAGAATCAAGCAGCACGCTGCAAAAGTCAACATGTGTGGATCATGTGCCCAGGAGGGGGCAGTGTGTTTGCCTTTGGTTATGGGTGCACGACGGAAAGGTTGCAGGTGTGGACAGTGTTTGGGGGTCTGACGGTTGGTCTTGCTTAAGAGGTTGTGGCTTATCTGGATCCAGCGGTGTCTTGTGCTTGGTTGCCATTGACGGCTCACTTGGGGGGAGGATGTGGTGACTTGGATGGAGACAAAACTGAACTTTGACGCGGAGCCCAATGTCCAAGCTCGCCACATGACATGTACCATTTTGTGTCTTTTTCTAACATGCCACTGTCGTGCTCGCTGCGTTCTTTGTTCTCCCCCATCGGTGTAGGGCGGCGTTGGAGCGAGCCGATCCCGAATGTCCAATTTTGCAATTTGACTTGTACCATTTTGTCTTTTTCTAACCTGCCACTGTTGCACTTCATCTAACCCTAACCTACCACCACTGTTGTACTTGCGTTTTTTGTTCTCCCCTAGGTGTAGGACAGCATTGGAGCGAGACGGTAACATTGTCTTTTTCTAACCTACCACTGTCGTGCTTGATCTAAGCTGTGTCCTTTGTTCTCTAGGTGTAGGGGGCGGTGTTTGGGCGAGCCGGTCCACGAGGGAGACGTAATGATGCGAGCAGCGCCCAACTCGTTGCATGTTCTGCCATTTGCAGGCCGGACGCAAAAGGGGGGTGGGGGGCGCACGGCCCGATCCGACCGGGCGACGGTCACCAATAGTAGCTAGCCGCTGTGATCAAGTAAGCAAGTGACCGACAACTTGGGGTGCTCTTTGAGTTTCTAACATTTGTTTCTGTTTCTGCAGATGGCGACCGGGATGTGACACGATCTGATCAGAGGTGAACGGACCGCTGTAGCATCGCTCTGAAGTCACCGACTTCTGAGGGAGACCCGCTTCCCTGGAGGCGTCGACCTGCGCAGCTTCAGCATGTGAAATGGATTTTTTTCTTTTCTTTTTAGTTCACACCGGCGGTGTCCAAATGTCTGTTTGAGGGCTGCATACTGAATCAAATTGAGAATTCTTTGACACAAATTCATTCAATCACAAAATGTTGCCATTCATATTTTGTGCTACAAAGCAGTGTTGCGTTCATTCATGTGGTGTGTTGATCAAGTTGGCCCGAGGCTACCATTTGGACACCAATGGTGACGTGTGTGTAGGGCTGCACCTGGATTGGAAAACCGTCATATGGTGGTGTAGGTCGTTGATTTTTTTTCTATTCATGTGGCAAATGAAACATGTTTTCTGGCCTCCTAACTATTTGTAATGAGTTTAGAAGATAACAAGTCATTGATGCAAGTTAAAGTTAACTGGTCTAAGTGATGTCATTGGGACCAAATAGTTCCTCTCCATCCTAGAATTTTGCACAACTTTGCTCAATGCTGTGGTCTGGCCCAATACTGCCATATCGTTGGTATTCCAAAATGTTGTGCAGCCCTCATTGAGTGCCAAACGCGCAGCGACGGCAAGCGCAAGCAACTGCAAGCGCAAGCGACCGCGCAGCAAGCGCAAGCGACCGCGCAGCGACGGCAAGCGACCGCGCAGCGACGGCAAGCGACCGCGCAGCGACGGCAAGCGACGGCAAGCGACGGCAAGCGCAAGCGACGGCAAGCGCAAGCGACGGCAAGCGCAAGCGACGGCAAGCGCAAGCGACGGCAAGCGCAAGCGACGGCAGGCGCAAGCGACGGCCGGCGCAGCGAGACTTTTGTGCTTGTCTTGCAAGGTGGAAGAGACGATGTATGAAACGAAGAGCCGGTGGACGGAGGCCACCAGACCCGCGATTGGTGAGCGGGGTGCAAAGGAAGGAATCACCCAAAGAAAGCAGTCGCCAAGTGTTGAAGAGGAGCCTGATGCATAACTGGCCAAGGCTGGCCAGAGGTGGTGACATGGCAATCCAATATGCAACGCACTTGTTAGTTTTAATTTGATTTCCTTATTTGTCTGCCGTTCAGGGTTGCCGGGGCGGCGGATGGGACGAGCGCCAGCCTGCACCCAGAGGGACTGGGCTGCACCCACAAGACCAGGGAGGGGGCAGGTCATGAGTACGTTGACAGATGTGAGCCGCATGCAACTGAGTGCCGTTTGTCTTTTTGCACTTGTGCGAGGCGGAAGACGAGTCCAACACCGGCCGGAGCAGACCCGGACCTTGGCCCGTGACGAGCGGCCCACACGAGACTGATGGGTGCAGATGCAGCCAGCGTTTTGGGGTGAGTATGACTTTGTTTTTTTCTTTTGTGCTTTCCCTACCCCTGTCGGTTTGAATAGGGTAACTAGTAGCACGCACGGGCATTTGGGTTGCTGTGACCCTCTAGATACGAATCGGCAAAGTAGACACCCCCTCCCTGCCCCCCTCCCTCCCTCTCTCTCTCACTCTCTTTCTCCAACGCGCCCGGCAGTACCTGCATGGCCTGGTGCACTCAGGGTGGAACGTGGCTATACCTTGCCCTTTGTGGAATACCAGGGTATAATGTCTGCCAGACTGGGTCCCAGTGTCGTCGACGGTGTCGAGGACAAGGAGATTCTCCGTGACACTATCCGTGAGGTCACGTTTTCCTCTTTTGTTTCCACTCGGGGCCAAGCCAGCTCTACTCAGGGGGAACTGGCCGGTTGCGCTTAAGTGCGCACCAAAGCCTCTTATCTCCTCTCTCTCTCTCTCTCCCTCCCTCCCTCCCTCCCTCCCTCCCTCCCTTTTTGTAAGGGGTTAAACATTTCATAACCCGGATCGCTCCAATGCGGGAGGGCCGTATGAGACAAGCGCCAGCCCGTGCGCGCCGCTAGTTACCTGATTCAAACTTACCTTAGTCAAGGTTGGGGGGGGGGGGGGGGTTGCTAGTGAAATTTTTTCCCTTGCAAAAACCACCACAATATGTCTGCCTTTCAGGATTGCTGGGGCACTGGATCTGATGAGTGCCTGCACAGAGAGGGACTGGACAGGACCGCGAGACCAGAGGGTAATAATAAAAAACTTTATTTGTAGAGCACCTTTCATACAAGAAATGCAGCTCAAAGCACTTTACAACAAAGAAAGAAATTATAAGCATTGAATTCTTCATATAGGAATAGACATAAAAAGAAAACAAAACCATTCATGTGTACATACGCTATTAATAAAGGGAGCTTAAAATAGGAGCACGCTTTAATAAACAGGTAATGAGTACGTCCACAGAAGTGAACCGCATGCAACAGAGTGCCGTTTTTCTTTTTGCAGTGGCACGAGGCGGAGGATGAGTCCAAACGTCGAATACCGGCCGGGGGGGAGCCAACCTTCGCCCGTGATGAGCGGCCGACACGAGACGGACGGGTGCGGATGCGGCGAGGGCAAAGCACCCAGCCAGCATTTAAGGAGAGTATGACTTTGTTTTTTTTCTTTTGTCCTTTCTTTCCTTCCCTCTCTCCCTCCCTCCACTTTTTCACTGGGTGTGCACACCGGCTATCTGCATGATGCCTCTTTCTTTCTCTCTCAGCGCCGCGTCATTTTGCAATATTGTTGTTTTACTGTTTTTTTAATCATGAAATGAACTGTTTGTACTGTAATTGTGTGTGCGTGTACCTCTGAACCTGAATTAAACTGAACTGAATTCAAGTGGTCCATTTTAAACATTGGCATGGGCAGTCTATCGTGCATGCAAACTGAAATCATTTGAGACATTCTCAATGACAAGACATTTGTAAAGTTAGTCTCAAACCAAATTGTCTTGTTAAATATGCAGTGTCAGGCTTTTTATATTTTTTTACTACACAAAGAAAAGCTGCATGCATTCTAAATTGTTGACAAAAGCCAAGTAGCCAGACACCCATAGATGCAAACGACAAGCGTACAAATGGTGTCTTTTGCGATCAATAAGTCATCTTTGGCAACCGTGCTTTAAAATGGCCACCGAAGTCAGAATCTTGCAGAATGTTGGTACATTTTTCTGTAAGAGTAAAAGCTGTTATTTGAATCTAGTCAGAGCCATTTTTTGGTTTGTTTTGAATCGTCATGCATCGTGGGCATTCTTGTGAATAAAATCAACAGTGGTGTGTTTGCTTCCTGTTGGTGGTCTTGTAAATAAAGTCAACTTTGGTGTCAGTCATCATTCACGATGTGCCTCAATCGATGGTGCATCTCTTGAATGTGAAACTTCTTGCA